>NW_019641665.1:285225-832268 GCF_000599845.2 Trichogramma pretiosum
TTTGGGGGGGGGGGGGGGGGGGGGCCTCGATCGATAATCATTGCTCAGTATCGATTTTTTTCCTCGACATGCCGAGGCAATAAACACCTGGACTATCTTCATCTTCATTGTTTGGAAAAATCACAGCACGTACGTACTTTCGGAATTACAAGGCTTATATAACAGCCATTTGCACGCACGAGCAGTAAATTCGGTGAAAAGCTTGGCATCGGGGCTTGTGTGTGCAGTCGATGTATAGATCCGTAGAGCCTGCACATGACCAATTGCGCCGTCTTTTGAAGTGAACGTTATTTTGCCTTATTTTATATCTGCCAATAACCAGCATATCTTATGAATATACTTGCGGTCGTAACGACGCACTGATGCAAAAAGGCCGAAAAAGTGAAGGGGTAAAAAAATACATTTTTAATGCGGCGTTGATTCGAGACACGTCACGCGCGCTCCGCAGCGCAAGTAAGCAAATACGATTTAACTTTTTAGCTTTGACGTGTAATATACTTAAGTTGTAGCTAATGTGTGCATGTGCGACGCGCAAAGTCATACAAAATTCATCCAAACAGTAGCTCGACGTTTGTGTGCGTGCCGCATATACGTGCGAGTGTATGCGAGTGTGTACGTGTGGGTTCTTGGGACCGTGTGTACCTTAAATTAGCATTAATCCAGGTCAAGCGGATTATCTTGTCTCGCTGGACGACAGCTACCACTGCTTTTCTATATAATCCGAGATGTTGCGCGCGCGCTGCCATACATAGTTTTTGAGTTGATGATCTTCACTCGTTGCGCCAGCAGCATGAGGCAAACTTTTCCCGGCGAAAGATTCCTCCTCGCGGCAGCGAGCCCCCGTGTACCGCACACCTCGTCAACGTCTGCTTAACAAAACTTTTCTCAGCTTTATGCGCCGTGCACTTTTTTGCCATTGTAATCCGAATGTTCAGCCGTCGTCGTCGTAGTAGTAGTAGTAGTAGTAACAGTACGCCGCGCGGGAGAAAGAAATTTCCTCGCAGAAATAGAATTTGTACTGGCGGAATGTATCAACGGCATAAAAATGAATAGATCGTTTTGGAAGCGGATCGGGGCTACGACAACGTTGCATTTTGAGCTCGACAATATCTTCGACTTTCTAATTTAAATAAAAATGCCGCCGGCTCTTTGAGATCTGCCTCTCTTTCTCTCGCTTTCTTTTTCGCTTCTAGCTTGTACAGCTTTTTAACACACCTTATCGATCATCTATCCTTCAGCGGCACGTATATGTATATACATTATAAAGTGCTGCAAGCTTCGAGTTTCAATTTCACATCTCTCTCACTCACTCGCTCTTGAATATTTGCTTATCTTCCTACTGTAATGACCTCTTTTCACGCTCGGAGAATATATACGCTTTTTTTTGTTCCTACGCTCGCTCGCATGTGATCCGCACGATTTTGCAGAGAAATAATCTTGCTGCGACGGGCTTTCTTTTCAAATGCGTTACGTTGCTTTACTTTTCCTCAAAGATTTATTATTCTATTACTTTGGCTTGTACGCGCTTTCTTTACGATTTGAGGGTTTTCTTCGTCTCTTTTCGATTTCAAAAATAGTATAACAGTTTAATAAAAAGATACTCCAAATTTCACGTGACCAAAAATACGACCGAGTCGTGGCAAAAATCATAAATGTGAATCTTATATTCATTGAATCATTTTCTGGGGGAAAAAATGTAAAATAAAACAAAGCCGAATTAGAAGGAAAGTTATTTTTTAGAATCTTTAAAGTTCAGAGCTTGAAATTGACGTGCTTCAACTGCATCGTAACGAACTAAATACTTACAATGTTTAACGACTTCCTTGCATTTCTCTCGTCTTACATCGAAAAACTTGTACATACTTCTTTTTTCTTATTTTGCGAGTTTATTTTGGTCGTTCATTTAAAAAGTTTTTATATGTTTCGCATGAGTGTGCATCAATTTTTTAATGATCGCGACAAACTGCCTTGTTTCATCAATAGTAAAGCAAGTATAATTTCGATGTACACGTCTTTATAAGACCAAAGTAGATGATTCATCTGTCGCTTTAAAATACTTCACCACGTGTAAATATCTTGTCTTTACATAAATCCGTAATTGGCCATCTGGTGTTCAAATGATAAAGTTTGTTAATGAAGCTTTCTTTTAAGTTAGAGTGTTCTTGTTTTACTGAGCCACCCTATATACTCTCTTTATTATATG
The DNA here is from genome assembly GCF_000599845.2 of Trichogramma pretiosum. NCBI lineage: Eukaryota > Metazoa > Arthropoda > Insecta > Hymenoptera > Trichogrammatidae > Trichogramma > Trichogramma pretiosum. The sequence continues at coordinate 287,429 of NW_019641665.1, forward strand.
ATACATTTTTTATTTGTACGTGTATGTAAGTATAAGTTAGTCTCAAAAAAAATCTTATAACTATGCTGTAGTAATATCTGTTCATCAATAAAAATTATAGCACTCGACTTTTGCTTTGCATGATATAGAGTTTGAATAATAATGATTACATCGGTAACAAACTTTTTTTAATGTTTTTTTAAAATTTTATTATAATATAAAAGAATATAAAAATGTGTAAATAACGAAAAATAATTAATAAATGTACTTTTTTAATTGGGTTTGATTTAATCAAAAATTCCTATTGAACGCATGATTCTGAAAGCCTTTATTATCCTTTAAAAATTAAAATCGGCCGAGCATCAATTTGTAAGCCCGCAAGTACTACATGTACAATGTATACATAAAATACAAATAAATCCGTTTTATTGCCACAATTCAAGCTAAATGGTGGAGGCCAAAGACACAATTTCAATATTATTTTGAATAAATATGTGGCAAAAGTAAAGCCACTAGATAATAAATCGTGAGCTTGAATGAAAAATTTGATTCCATCGGCGTATAAATAATCTTTCTTTGATATAAAACGAATTTATATAAAACAAAAAACCAAAAAAAAAAAACGAATCGTGCCTCATGCAAAGTATTATTTTGAAGATAAATTTAATAGTTTGTGTAAGGAAAAACCGGAGAAAAAAAATTTACCTAAAAAAATCGAGGGGTGTCGAGAAAAAGTGGCAAGAGCCCAGGCACATGCTACTTCACACAATTACCATCATTCAATCATCTATGTAGAAAGTAGTAGCAATAGCAGTAGTGCAAGCCGTTGAACGTTCCTATGCGGTGCCGAGAGCTTTTTAGCAGAGGCTCTCTCTCATCTCCTCGATCCACCCACTCTCCCTCTCTCTTGCTCTCGTTTGAGAAGAGTATACATCACTGCCAGGGTAGCTCTCTTGCGGTACAAAAAAAGTCAGGCAAAGCTCGCGCGCGCATAGAGCTCTTGAAAATTTTCGTACTTTCGTGAATCTATCGTAACATGCTGGCTGCGCGCAGAGCCAGCCAGCCACATATGTATATGCGACACGTACGCTGCATAAAACATTCGTCGTCCATGTTACGCTAGCTGCAAGATTTTCACACTTTCGGCCTGGCTGCCTGATGGTAAAAGACTGCGCACACATGCGCACGCACGCGAGTCGCAACCTGCCACTCTCTCCAAGTAATATTCTCTCTCCACCTCTCTCTCTCTCTCTCTCTCTTCATGCCACACGAGCTCCTTTTCGTTATTTGATTCCCCAGCTCGCGCTGCGCTGCACACTGCATGCACGCCCTGCCTCGCGCTCTTTCATATTCAGTATATATCAAGCCTATATATAAAGCACCTCTGCATACAGCTGCAAAGCTCAAGCGCGCCGAGGAATTCAATGCGGTTTATTTACTGGGCTGCATTATATGGATCGATGAGGGCAAAAAAGAGAGCAGCGCTGCAATATCATTCATAAATTGACGGATATTAAAAAGAGAAATAGATACCGAGATGCTTTTCGCGGAGAAATTCATTCGATTAGCCGCATCGCGCGATCGAAAATAATCCGAGATACAAGCGATTGTCGCTGCGCAAAAGTTGATGGCATCGCGGCAGGCGTAGAAATTTGCAAAACAAAGCCTGCGTATCTGAATTTTAGGAAAATTCGAGCGAGGTAAGCCGCAGACGCTGCTATTGCAGTCCGAATGACCAATTAAACCTAATGGCCAGTCAATCAAGCTCCGTTCGCATTAGTCTTATAGCCCTTGGGAATCAACGATGACAATTACGTCATAAAGCTCCGAAAACGACTCTCGATCGTCAGAGATCCGATCAAGCGTTTAACTCCGGAGTAAAACAAGCCCGGTCTCATAAATTTGAATCGAACTCGACATGCCACCGAGAGAAGGCCCAATTTATTATTCATCGTACGGAACCGCATTGAGTCAAAAGCAAATCGTGACTATATACGCGCAATATGTATATACCTATATTTTACATCAACGTACAGGATGAAATCTTGGATCTGATTCAAAATAGACACGACGCCTTAGTGACGAGCTTGGAGACATATTTTATACATGTACCTCCGATTCCCTACATTATTACATTTCAGCTTATATTTGACGAAATGTAGAACGAGAAAAATTATAATGAAAAACTTTTGATAGGAACTTCATTTATTTTAATTTTACAAATTTTATTCTCGTTTCGCCCTCGTACAAGTAAAACCAATAATCAGAGATTAAACATTTTTTAAATTTATTACCTCCAGTCAACCATATTTTCATGTAATTAAATCTTCCTCATTGGTAAAATTAATTTTAACAAGCCCACAACACGATTTTCCACTTACATTACTTGGCGAATATCTCGTGAAATTTTATCAATAAATGAGCTTTGAAATTGTGAAATGAAAACTAATATATGAGGGGGATATCGGCGATCGCAAAAGCAAACCCTTAAAAAATATACCCTCGTCCAATATATATTGAATGGTGGGTGGGTTCATATGGTCTCCGCGTAACTTGAGATCCTGCGGAAAATAAAGTAAAAAAGCGTTCCTCTGGTCGTGTTCTACATTTGATCGGCTAATCCTCAACCTCGTACATAAACGGCCGATATGTCAGCGGCGCAACTCGCTCGTGTCGAACAAGTTTCCGTCGTCCCGAGTTCCGTGTCATTGATTTCTCGGGGATCTCTTTTCGCTCTTTGATTCATCATCCCCCTAACTTTCGCCTATATTCGCCTGCGTCCGCACAGCCAAACGTCGTCGCGCACGCATATCAAATGCATGAAAATGATTTGGCTGCTGATTTGCATGGTAATTAAAATTAAATTAAATTAACGCTAAAAAGATTCGCACACTGTTTTCCTTGCCGAGGTACACACCGATAGAAACTTTTTCTCCTGCAAGCTCGGTTTGATGAATCATTCATTAGCGCGTAGAGAAGTTCGAATGATAAAAAGATTCTTTAATTTGCCATGAGAAAACTTTATATTGTACATAGAGAGCTTCAGAGAGCTGCGCATCTCTGCCTTGCTCGTGGCGCTTTTTATAACAAGTCCATGCATAATAATTTTGTGTGTATGTTTTGTGGGTATGTGTGAGTGTGCTTATATCAAAACGCGTCAGATACCTAATTAGTCAGTCTCTTTAACATTATAAAAAGAACGGTTCGCATTCAATCACTGCTGCGGAGTCCCCAACTTTACATTTACTTCATAAATTTCGGATACTGTTGGGAGAGAATGAGAAAAAGTAGGTATCTCGTAAAATATTCAACTCACTTTCTATATCTATTCCACGCTATAAGCACTACCAGGTCATGTTTCGACTTTTAGGTGTAGCTCGTTAATGAAACGAAAAACTTTTACGACCAACCAATAAATAAATACGACTCTTGTAGCTATACGCATTGTCGCGTCGACCTATAACATGTACTGTATGCGAGTTGCACATTTTGACTCGGCACTGGGGTAGGTTTTCATTTTCCAGCATTTTATTTTTTCTACAACAACTATTTGGTGAAATCGCCCGACGCGCAAAAAGTTAAAACGAAAATTTCTGTCTCTAGCGTCGTTTTACTCCTATCCTTTTAAAGCTAAAAGCGTTTTCTGAAGTCAATTATTTATATTGGAAAATGAAGTACTCTGGTTAACCGCTCGCTCGCTCACTGCTTCTCTAGACGTCAGCGAGTTCGCGGTGTACACGATTACTTTTATTTCTCTTTTTTCCTTCACATCCTCCTTTTACTAATTTTTTTTTCATTTAAATGTTCAGACGTGTTAATAATTACGAAAGAGAAAACCATCGCTCTTTCTTATTCTCACGTGCTCTACAGTTTACTTACAACACTTTTAATCTAATGTGTGCGCCCTTTGCAGGAGTTACTGAATAAGCAGGATCGATTGAATTTTTTTGTGGCGATTTTCAAAGATTCAAAATAGATCATTTTTAATTGTGAAGCATATTTTAATTATATAGATAGCTTAAAATTAAACCAAGGTACAAAATATTATCTAGCCACTTTCAAAAAAGTTCACTGCACCATGAGTGATCCTAGAGGGATTAAATGAGTGGAAAGTTCTGAGGTTAAATAATTTTTGACATTATACATTTTTATTTATAAATTGATGTACTTGCTTATTACATGGGAAATTGATATTTTAGATTAAATTTAATATAGAATATTGACGAGAACAGTTTTTCATCCCTTTTACGATTTATGTACTCGATCAGCTATATGCTTCATTTATAATCGTGATGGTAAGCAATTGATAAGAAATTTTATTCGACTGTAAAATCATCACGAGGCAACACACAAAACTTGGTCCAACAGGTACACTGTGTACATGAACATTTACTCCATAATATCTCCAACTTTAAAGAACTAATTAACTCGGAAGGATATAATATATACATGCCATACCACAAAGTGATAACCACAACCGCGATGATAAAGATAATTTATGCTGTCATCAATTTTACCAAGCAGTATAATTTTATTTACTTTAGAAAGTAGCAAAGATGTTTGAATTTTATCCATAAATATCTTAATTTTTAATAATTAAACAAGTTGAAAATTGAATTGTCTACACTTGAATTGTTCTTTTTTTTCATTTTTGCTGTTCATAATTTTATTCATTAACATTCATGATTATTTTAGGGATTGCTCGTACTTCACTAATTAATATTTAAAAAAATAACATTATTTCAATTATAAGTTGCATAGTCCCAATGAAATAATGCAATTGCTTCCTGCTGGAGGAAAAAGTTCAAAATTGAATTTTGAAACACCTAGTGTCGTAGGAAAATTTTATTAACATATTTAGAAACAAGATTGCATTTCTGACCAATATGTGTGTGGGCGTGCGCATGAGTAAATATGTGTACATAGCAATGCAGTAAAAAAGGGTGGTTCAAGTTGGAAAAGTTGTATAAATTGTATAATACACATAGAGACTTTTAATTCTGAAAATTTATTTGTTTCTCGGAGAAAACCACTGTTCGATTAAAAATTTTATTTAATACCGATTTCGTGCAATTTGCCAAACGTTAATGCGAGCTTTTTTCACGATTTAGCGGGAAAAAATGTTAATGAATAGAGCTTCAATAGCCAATTTTGATATAAGCTCCAAATCGGTTTAAGATTCAAGTCACAAGCAAGGCCAAAAAACTCTCACTGCTTTTTTTCCGCCTCATTTACCATCTTGAGATTTTCTCTCAACTGTATTTTTATTCAAGGCGCGAAACTGTAGCTGGCTCAGCATCTGCGGGCTTTGCTCTCCACTGCAAGGGAGAAAAGGTGCAATGCTGAGTGCGCCGATTTTTAAATGAGAAAAGAGACCACACGCGTTGACTTAGAAAGGCGATTTTTACCCAATGTATCAATATGTACAGCGGTAAAGATATTGATAAACAGACAGCACAATACCAGATTCGTATATTTATGTTTTTTGTGATTGGAATGGCAAAGTTTATAAAGAGAAAAAGCGAAACGAGATTTACTTTTTGGGTACTAAAAAAGAATTTTTTATTGAATTGAAGTGCACACAGTGATATTAATAGTTTTTGTTGCTTTATGTATTTTAATTTCCAATATTCAAATCTAAGATAAATAAGGTTTTTTTTAATAGAGCCAACATATCATTTCATGAAGGTAAGCTCAAGAGATTTAAATAAAAGATTAAGGTAAATAAGAGAACAGGATTTCATCGAGTTTACAATTATTTATGTACTTTAATTGGCTTAAAAAAGTACTATGCTTTCAATAAAATTATTTTTACATTAAACCTTTAATGTGCTTTTTTCGATTAAGCCATTGCAAGGCAAAAAAAGATTATTGCTAATTTCTCTATTTTTCTTGTATAGACTTTCTCAAGTGTAAATACCTCCAAGTGCCCAGGATTATTATCAGGTGCACTCATAAGGGAAAGTGTGAGTCTGTTATTGCACCACTACTTTCTAAAATTGCTCTTTTATAATGGCATGTTATATGCTTTGCCTGTTATGGTAACATTTGATGATGTCAGGTAATAAAAGCACAGTATTAAGCCGGAAAATGCAGAAGCGAGTATTTTTCCAAAATATAAAAAAAAATTATTCAAGAAAGCATCATTTCGCGGTACTATATTTTGTGAAACTTGAACTTTTTATATTGCATCATTGAGGTTAAAATGCGTTCGTAATTACAGGGTAATTTATCATCAGTGCTATGACTATCGGGTTGAACAATTAAAACGCTACGTATAAACTGTTAGAACGATAATAAAAATAAAAAAAAATGTGTTAGCGAGTAAATTGTTTCTACGCCGCACACGCATTCGGCACTTCAGAAGCAGTTATAGAGTCGACATTATTTGACAGTATAACGCGGAAACAAGGCGAGCAAATATTTAATCTCCACCACGTGTGCATAAGCATGATGTTTATACTCTCCACGCTTCAAAATTTACTGGAGGATTTTTTCGTGTTCGCTTCTCCTCGCGCATCTTCTTGTCTGCCCTTGTATAGTATATTCCACTCTTTATCTCTCGTAATACACACCCCGTATCATAAAATGTGCAAACTAGAAAGCTTTTTCTATTTCTCTCTCCTTTCCTCTTTGGCCGTTCTGCGCCTCGTGGTTAATTCTCTCCTTTCTTTCACAGAAAATTTCCAAGTATACATGTGTAAATAAAAACACTAGCCGAGAGTGCGTATTATACAGATATATTGTTTACCAAGCTGGATGAGAAAAGAAAAATAGAGTTAAAAGGTGTTAATGTACTCACGTCGTCTCCAAGTTACTAATTGAAACGCGTCGTAAATATATTTTCTCCGCTAGGCTATACATTTTTCATCCAAAGTATTCTATTTGCTGATTAAAACAAATATTGGAACATGAAAATACAGGGAAATTTAATTGGTGACTTTTCGATTTAAAAAATAAATCGTCAAAGTTTGGTTTGTTACCAAAGTACAATACATTGCTCAAATGTTAATAATGGCTCAATGGGTGACGCACTTGAAAAAATGAACTAAAATATGTTTCTGATAGAGATTTCTTCGAGCGTTAATTCACGTTGCACGAGAAAGTCGGAAAATAAATTATCAGACCGAGTTGATGCATGCATAATTCTATGGGTCAAAGATAATTTCGGTCGCTCATTTAAGTTTCGTAAACTTTTTTTGCCCGTGTCACAATTGCACGTTTCGTCGTTCGGACACCATAACAACAATAAAGATTCTTCCATTATAATGTAGCTGCTGGAACAGAAAAGCAATTTATACAATAATGCACGCTCACGCACACAGAAAGAGAGTGGAGTAGAGTAGAGTAGAGTAGAGTAGAGTAGAGTAGAGAAGAGAGAGAGAGAGAGAAAAGCACATGCGCGCGCTCCGTTATAAGATTTCCCCGTCACCCTTCCCAGCGCCGAATGAAATAGCCACTGCACCCCCAGCAGATTCGATGCGCAGCGAGTCCTGCTCGCTATATACGTATTTCACACTGACAGAATTTTGATGGGTTTCGTTCCGACACGCGCTCGCGAGAGAGAGTTAGTTTGCGCGCGCACGAATGTCGAAACATGTAGATTAAATAGTCCACAGTGTATTGCATATATAGATCGAAAGAGAAGGATCGCGTGTATCTCTGTTAACAAACAAAAGCAATCAAATGGAGAGAAATATATATAGCTGGATACACTTTTAACCGAATTTACTACAAATATCATGAGAGCTCGCGCAGAAGTAAAGCGACCAAAAATTGATTTCTTCATTATCGAAAGTTCAATGCTTCAATTAGGTAACTCGTACGAGATCGATGCAACGAAATTCCAAATATAGACTCGAACGTGTATTTGGCTGAAAAAGCCCGCGTGTCGGTGATCGATAACGTTGGCGCAAACACAATATATACACATCCACACCATGGCTATTTCTTTGATCTGTTGGGTCTCTGCTTTTGAAAAGTGATTGATGTGTATGTGTTTATGGCTACGTGTTGGTTACTCTGTGTATATAAATGTTGATGCCATCACTTTCGTATACCGCATTTGTTTACACGCCAATCGGCTTAGTACTACACAACACTCTATACACACCCTACGCGCGTGCACGCGGGCAGTTATGGGCTTTTTGCGCACCTCGTGTGCCTGGCCCTGCCGTTTGATTAATGGATGCGCGACTTTATAGCTAATTTTTGTCGACAATACAGTAATTTTAATGCATAAATTTCTTCCATTAATGCAAATAGCGATGGAGCTGAAGTAAATGATTAATTTCGAGTTCGCAAGATCGTTAAGTGCGCGTATATGTAAAACTACTCGATGCAGCGCAAAAAATGCTCATTTATTCAAAAATATCCAGCGATAAGAATTTAAAAAAAAGTATCGGTTATTTACACCTTTTATTCTGCAAATATAAAATGAATGAAGTACGAACAGACATCTTAAAATTAATTTTCTTTACTACTTTTTTAGTAAAATTTTACTCTACCTAAAAAATGCAGCTTTCAAGATTTTCAACATTTTTACTATGCACTAAAATACAAGACTTTGTCAGAGTTTGTGTGTTCATTTCTTTCTTCTTTTACGTTTCAGTCAATTTTTGTTTTACGCTTTTTTACGTACATCCAACAAAATTTTTAGAAAGAAATATTTGAGCTACAGAGGCCAGGTTGTGCATACTTTTTTCAACGCAATGATTAAACCTACCACGAGTCGCTTTAAATAGATAGTTTTATGTTGAAAATCACGAAAAATAATAAAAAATGAAGAATATATTATTCATAAGTATTCGCACGAAGTAACCTATGAGTTCGATCACTCTAGAAATGATTGCAATTGTGACCATATCGCCGTTGCCTATGAGTAAAAAAACACCTCAACCAAATACCGTGAAAAAAACATCCTATCGGATGCCGTGGAGAAAAACACATCTCTTTGAAAGACCAAGATATTTTTTCATAGCGTTTTTCACTGTGTTTTTACTCATAAGCAGCGGCGATATGTATTCAAAGAAAGTATGCACAATCTGGGTTCTGCTACTCCCATAATCTTTTTTAATAGTTACGTGAGAAAAAATTTAAAAAAATTATGAACCCTCAAATGGCACAAAAAATAGCGTATCTAAGTGACAATCAAAAATTTTCAGTATTGAAAAATGCATAACATGGTAAAGAAAAGTTCGGAGGAAAAAAATTAACGATCAAACAAATGATTTTAATTTTTATAGTTGAAGTGAATTTGAACTTACTCTGAATATAAAAGTCAAGGGTTGCCAACGACTTTACTAAACTACTGTACTGTACTAAAGAATTTTAAGTAGTAAGAATCAATATTATCTCCGACGATACATTAAATCCACTTCTGATGTGAAATTGTTGAAAAATTGTATAGTCCACATTGCTTGAAAAGATTTTATTCGTAATAAAAGTTTTACACATATTTAACTCGAGCTAACAATGAACATAATGCAGATAAAATCTTATTCTTATGAAAGCCTCGGCGCGAGCTGTCAGAAATAAACGTCCGGATGATCTTTTACCGCAGTCTGCTGCTCACAAAAGTCAACCAACTTCCGCGTACTGCTATAAATATTACATGAGAAGTCATTCTATAGAAATACAGAATCAGATATACATGACACGAAGTACCCTTCGTATAAAAATTTTGCTTTCACAAAAGTTCTTTTAGCATTGTCGATTTCGTCAAATTTATCTTAACTTTTTATAAGTCTTGACCCATGAGAATTGACCAAACTTACGTTTTCATATGGAATCATATATATAGATTAAAAAATGTAAGTTTGACCAAACTCGATCTATGTTTTGGATAACCTTTGATTACAGCGAGCCTAACTTTTGGCTTTACTAAAGATAAAACCTAATAAAAAGACATTAAGTTTAGTTATACATGATCAATTTGGGTTAATTTTCAATACTCGGGTATACATTTTTATACAGAATTATAACATTACGGACCTGAAAAAATTTTCAATAAAGTTTATTTATTTTGCCATGCTAAAATATTTCTACAAAGTTTTCAAATCTTCCAACAACACTGTTTAGTTAGAAATAAATCGAAAATATTTTATTTTTTATAAACTAAATTATTTTATAAAATAAATTCTTCCTATTAATACAATAATATTACTTCCGATAATATGTTATACAGTAGCTGTCTAATTTAAATGACCAGCTAATGCGCGTCCAATTCTCCATTGTATTTATCAGATAGATAGATAACCGCCTGAACACTCGAGTATCAAATTTTATGTTAAATTATTACACACATTTTTCTTGTGCATACGAATAAAAGTGCACGATTTTTATGTATTTGAACCATACCCTGCCGCTCGTAGTAAAGTCGAGATATCTTGGCTAGACTTTCTCAGTTTCAACTGGCAAGTGCTTAGCATTTCGCGCGACTGTAAATCCAAATAAAAGAGTAACTACTGTAAAGCACTTTAACTGTAACAAGGGTGTAAAAAAAATCAAGCCAAATTCTGCTGCTCTTCTAAAATAATGGAACATCCAAAATAAATTACTATACATGCGAGTAAAATTTTCCCCATAAACATATACACGCGTGGCTATAATTCTCAAGGAAAAAATTAATCCCCTGGCTGTCTGAATAAGTTGTGCGCGTGAATACCTTTGCCATGCAGCGGAACAGCAATATATGTCTGGAGCGGCGCGATATAGTATATTGCGAGCGAACATTCTCAAGAGCAGGCGAAACAAAGTTTTTATCTGGGTGAAACCGGACACAGAGATATATTTATATGCAACATGCCGCAAGGGGGCGGGGGTGCTAGAAAATATCGTTTTTCTTAGCACCAAGCAGAAAATGTATATACATTCTTTTCGATCGTCGTCGTTGGCGAACAAAAGTTCTCCTGCCGAGGCATGCATAAGCAGGCGAAAGGAAAAGATGCTTAAAAGCTCGTTGGAAAGTTTCGACAACTGCTCGTGTACTACTCCTTCCTTCTCTCTTTCTGTCTCTCTTCTCTCTTTCTCTCTCTCTCTCTCTCTCTCTCGCTGCTAGTCTTATACCTCCCTTTCTCTCGAATCATGCATAGATCACACAGCTGGTCGGCTTTTTCATCGTTTCAGCGTTTATGCAGAACTCGCTCGCCTTAAAATTGGCTGCGATCTTTCTCATTTTTTTCCCATAAGAAGGGCAAATTGTGCTCGACATGTAAATAGAATAAAATTGCTTGCACCACGTCAAAAGTCCACTTCCGCCGCTATGAACTTTAAACTGCATTCGAATAATGTAAGATAATGCATCTAATTCTGAGAGATTAAATAAAAGAGATATCTGCTTCAAATGAGATAGATAATGCTACTACTGCTCGAAAGGAAACTTGACTTGGAATATGACTGCAACTTTTTGTATTATATATAACTGTGCAAGTAGATATAGATATATGTGTATGCCAGCCGAGAGGAAACCACTGGGGCGTTATCTTCAAACTAAGTTATGCGCATATAACTGGAAAACTGTATACATAGACCGTGTGGGAGTTCTGAATTTTGGATACATTTCCCCAGTCATGTTCTACAAGCAATGTGAGAATTATACTCATTAGAAGACGATTTACAAGAGTCAATTATCTACTTAAACAAGTACATTGAAGTTCATCATCCTACTCAAGTACTAATGTCTGGGTACACATACATGTGTGCATGTTATATGTATGTATTTTGTAATTTACTTTGAAGGAAACTCTCCTTAACTTTCTTGAATAATACCATAATTTTAAAATAAACGTTTCAAGCGTTTAGCTTTCTGCTAATCAAATATTTTCTAATTTGATTTTAGACTCTCGACTCATTGACAATGGAACAAATCGGCAAACTAAATTGTTCTTTTTAAATATTATCAACTTTATAGCCAGCCACTGGTTAAAGAAACCACAAAAGGGTTCCATCATGTACTCTGCACATCGCGTAAAGCGTTTTGTTCCATTTCCAAAGTAGGATCATTTCCGTGCGAACGAATTTTTCTGTCTCTCATGGTCGTCTTTCCGGCAGACTTGAGCCGAGTGCACGACTGTTGCTAAAGGGTTCTTTTCAGATGCCCCGTCTATAGTCACAATGTCCTGAGAAAGTTCACGTCTCGACTTTTATAGACTTTTCATCATACATTGTAAACGGGCGTGAAAAGGTTTTACGCTTAAAAATCATTACGCATGACTATGTGGAAAGAATGAGTGTAGCTGAGGCATTCAAATTTTCTCGTAGGGCACCATAAATTTGCAAATGTTAAGAAAGAAACTGCTTGACTATTTTTGACAAAACACAATTTTTAATATGAAACAATAAATTAATTATTTTACGAAAACAAATCTTATGGTTCGAAATGAAATATCTAAAAACACTGATATAAAAATATTTTATAAATAAACTAGGAAATTATCTTAAAATATAGTACGAGAAAAAAGAAAATGGTAATATTTTCTGTTCAGCAAGTATATTAGTTACGCTTTTATATAGAACAACAATACTTGTAGAAAAATATATTTTAAATGTTTCGTGTCATGAACAATTTCACACGGTTGCTCGTGCAACAGACTACTGCAGCGAAAAAGCGCAATAAAAATAATAAACAGCAATGGGCACTTTGGAGAGCCGCTGCGTGTAAAATATGTGACGATCCTCGTAAGCACTCTACTCGGCACGCGACTGCGAGCGCGTTGCTATTTAAAAACAAAAGCTCAACAGCTTATCAAGCCTGGATGGGGGGATAATTTCTGATCGAAAGTCGTGTACTTTTGCACTCCAAGTTTAGCTTTTAAAAGTTTCGAAAGTGCCCTCCTTTTTTCAAACATAATACCTCTCTTGAAAAAGATGCGCAACGCGCGCATTTTTTGCACATTTTGAACTGGGAAATCACTTTACCTGAAAGTACATGACACGTCGCGATGCTCGCTGAACCTGTCCGATTTTCTCCGCTGTTACAAGGAGATCACTGTCGCGGTTATCCACAAAAAAGTTCCTGCGGCGCATCCTCCATCCCCCTCTTGACCGCCAGTTCACACAGTTTAATTGAATCACCCCGCACCTCCGTACATAAATATCTCTATAGGTTTGGCCGCCGATTCAATTCGTGCGCGTCAACATGATCACTTATCCCCACGCCGAGCGCAGCATTTTTTAAGCAAATTTTCTGTACGTTGGTCTGGATACATCAACCGCTTGACGTTATTTCATTATTTATGCGTGGCCCGTGTACATGAGCTTCGAGAGCGCATCGAGTCGGTCACTCTCGTATTGACTTTGTAGAGTGTGCTCGAAGCGGCAGTATCGATATGCAATCGATTTAGCGCCAAGTAAACTCTCTCATAGATTGCATTTGGCGCAATCATCGCCGCGACTGTTTCTCTGCTTTTTCACTTTGCAAAAAAACACTTTTGCCTCGAGAACCATCACCACTGCACACGCTACGGGAGAAAAATAAATACACTCGAGATTGGCCGTGAGCGCTGATTTTGATCCATGGGAACCGGTTTGAATCGTGGGGTACCGGCGGCGAGCGTGTGCCTGAGACGTCGTCGTCGTCGTCGGGCTGGCGCATTCACGAGCGACGCGCACGACACGAGGGGTGCGGCGTTACTGGCCTTCGACACCGAGAAAGCCAACTGCCTTGGCACATTGAGCACACGAGCCGACACGGGGAGTGCAATGCTCCGCGCAGATCCCACCCATCAGCGTTGGAAACTGTACGCGCCAGAGCAGCAAGATAAAGGCTGCATCTGCTTGTTCCAGAAAGTATCAATGAAATCCAATACCCGTAGCAGCTGAATTAGCACTAATAATCATTTTCGTCCTGGCACGTACTAACTCACTTTATTATCGCAATGAATTTTCGGTTACGATGACTTGACTTCATCTGATGCGTGGATGCTTCGTACAGGCTGTACTCTAAAAATTTATAACACGGTTGCCATATTTATGCTCAGTATTATTATTTTAAAATAGTTCCAATATTACTATTATACAATGTTTATAGAAATGATTTATACCTTTTTGATCAAGAATAAATAAATTTTTCCATACCTAAATTTATATCGATATCTGCTATTCAAGCACAAATGGTTGGCAACATATCATCACACTTCAACAAAAGTTTTGTACATTCGATCACTTAATCGACTTACTCTTATCAGATTTCATGCGTAATTTACAAGAAACTTGAGAACAATAATATTCGGTTGTATATGGCAGAATGAATACAGATTCAGGAATTGTATGTAAAGTTAAGTAGCACTTGCATGAATTTTTGGACATAGTTAGTGTAGATAAAATTCAGTATAATTATGCTGGTCAAGAGAAAATGACCGCATAAATGCTCTTTTCTCTTATTTTTACTATTATAACTGTTTTTCTGCATTATTCTTATCTGTTTTAATACGTCCACATTTTTGCTACTCTTAAATTTATCGTTGCATTACAAAAATTTAGGAGGTAATTACCGACTTTGCGGGTAAGCACAATGAAATTTTAAGAGATGAAAGTTTGAATCGAATTTGACTAGATTTCAAGTTTTAAGATCCTTTTGATGAGTAAAATTCCTTAGAAAGCTTAAGTCTTCTGGTGTATTTTCTTCTGATATTTTGAAAAATTTCCAGTAAATAATATATTTATAACATTATTTCTCAAAGTTACTAAGGGCTCAGCTAAGAATTTTCGGAATTTTAACAAAACGATAACAAGACAGTGGACTTATTTATTGCATCAACGAATATAATTAAATAATTCAAATTGATAAAGAATTAACCATAAATTAATGAATACCTTAAAATCTAAAATATCTAATATTATCTTGTATTTACAGCTATCGAAAACTATTTTACCACAACCAACTAATAATATTAGTTAACAAAAATTAATAGGATTCATCAAGTTATTCGTTATTATATACTTCTATGTTTCTTCCGATGGTTTTGTTTCTCTAAAAATATTCAAGTGAGAAAAAAATTTGATAAAATATGAGAAAAATGAAGAATATTCTTTATTCAGGAAGCTTCGAATGCAGCTGACCTTAATACATTTACATATACGACTTCCATCAATTTCCTCACTTTTGACTTTTGCCTATTTGGCATAGCACGCTAGCATTTGTGAAGCCACATCATATTACGAAAGAAAAAAGGTTGAATCGTAAAATCTTTAGACCAATATTGCAAAGATATCTCGTATTTACATGCACCCGCGCTCGAGCGTCAAATACATGCGCACAAAAATGTCACTTTAACGACTTCACAAAACGTATCCTGTAAAAATAAATTTTCTTTTGTCGTGATTTAAGCTTAGTATTGATGTTTAACTATAAATATATATTTTTTTGATTATATGATTAAATATTACAATGTTTATTTGAAAACATCGACTGCCTAAACTGTTGAAAATATTTACATTATTGAAATGAATGTAAAAGTTGTGGAAGTTTTTTTTATTCGCGTGGAAGAGTTCAAACTCATATAGAAGCATTAAAATTAATTTGAGTTGGATTGAAGAGTTTTTTTCGAACCGTCGCATTAAATTTAATGTAAAAACCTTTAAATTAAATTTAAATAGCATTCACTTGTATGAGGTCTTATTAATTCTTTGACTTTAATGTAAAACGTCAATTGAATTATTTTTAAAAACTTAAATTTAATAACATTATCTTCAATGCTAATACTTAAAATCCCATTTGCTACCAACAATTGTATAGATAGCTAAAATCTTCTTCGTAATTCTAGAAATTCTTTAGTTCCTTGAACTAACCGAAAGAACATTAAATACATTACTTTTATTTATTTGTAATGCAATAATCATGAATTTTCGATTATTTTTTAAAAACTTTGCTTCTACTTATACAATTATTTTTACTTTGTTACTTGCAGAGTTATTGATATTATAGGTACTCGATATCCAGCGTTAAAGATTGGTTTTAATTATGATTGAATTTTTATTATTTTTTCATTTCGATCAAAGTATTTAATTATGTGTACAGTTTTAAAAGTTAGTACAATATCGCGAAAAAATTTTTCAATTTATAAAAGTCAAAAGTCTATGTGACTCTTTTTTTGGAATTGAGCACCATATTTTTAACAAAAAATTTCACTGTCAATTATTAAACGTATTAAAAAGTCGCGAGGCAAATGTTCCTTCCAAGTATTATGCTACTTATAGAAGTTATTACATATGAAAATTATATTATAACAATTATACTGTAAGTCTCTTATGATTACAAATATCTCATTAATATCAAAAAATCTGCGATGAAACGAATTTGCGTCAAGTAAAAAAAGTATGATGACTAATATTTTCAAACATAAAAAAATGAACATTTTTCTGCTAGGAATTAAAGTAATATTGCTTTGTGTATTAAAATACTAAACACTATCATTTACCTTATATGGAAGTGAACAATTTAAAATTGAAATTTTTTTAGAGTGTACTCTAAACTATCATACAATTTTAAATTTTACAATAATCGAATTCCTATAATTTTATTTTTCTTATGGCCAGAAAATTTGTATTTATTTTGTTAGAACAGCTATTTGAGACAAAAATTGCGACATTTCTTTATATTTATTTGCCGAATGCAGTCGAATTTTATTGTTTCAAATATTTTTGTTTTTATCTTCGAAGTTTGAATTTACAACCAATTTAGAACAGAAGAAAAAAATTTGTTACACAGGAGTCTTACTGTGCGCGGCTCATATGTATCATCGTACGGATTTGTAGCAGCTCGCTGTACTGAAAAAAAGCGAGGCTGAACACGCGCGTCTTATACTCGCGCATGGCCGCAGTATAGCCGCGCGTAGGTAGCATACTAATCGGCCTTGTGCACCCCCGAGACGAAGACCGAAAGGATACGATTAATAACGTCGCATCATATAAGTAGCTCTGTAAGAAAAGGATACTGGCCTCCTTCAGCTTTATATAACTGCCGTCTACGAGCGTGTGTACACATGTATACATCGTGCAGGATCCCGCTGTCATTTTTCCCCGATCTTTTTTTTCTCTCACTTATCTACAGCGATTTTTCCTCCCGCGTTTTATTGTACTTTTCGCATAGCGACATTTGACTACAAGATGATAGTGTCACGGGCTTTATTATTAACTGCAATTTTCTCGCGTGGAATATTTAGTTCAAAAGAAAAATAGTAAGAAAATGATCTCGGATAAAAAGTTAGTATATTGTAATTTCTTGAAATATTTCAACGATACACTCGGAAGCAAAATTTTAATCGGCGAAATTCGTCAACGCTCAAGGCCCATGTTTTACGACGAAAATGTACAATGGCGCTCTCGCCAGTGTGACAATCTACACGTAGAAATCCGCAGGAAGCCTCTCTGGCAGCAGGTTATTTTATGCGTAATCACATCGTCGGACTGAAAATTACTCGTTGGATCGGAAAAATATTATCCCAAGATCTTACATCGCTGATAACGCCATCATCAGGTAAGTATACAATAGAGCTTCGTCTTTCCATTCGCTGAATATGCAAAAAGGTCTGGATATATATATGCAGCGCGATATGTATATGTAACGGCAAAGCTAGCAGTAGTATGGTAGTGGCATGAAATTTCCTTAAAATCCCAGCGCAGTAGTATAGTCCTCGCCCGACGAACAATCACGCTCTCCTAGATAATTGAGCAAGATTCAGGTCGATTCTACTCGAGTTCCTTCCACGCATGCACACGCGCGCGCCAGGCGATATCCATATAATACAATATGCCGTAGCTCTCGCGCGCTGCCCAGAGCCAATCAACATGTGCTGGATAAAAATATTATCAGCTATCGTAAAAACTTTGATCAGGCCTATAATTCTCCACGCTCGTCTACGAATGCGATGTTAGACACGTATTTGTTTGTATCATTGGCTCGTATATTGAAATGCGAATGGCATCGTCGTTATATACGATAGAAATGGATCTAGCGCACGCGATTTGACGTACGCCCCGGCGTAGCTTACCTACGCAAAACTCGAGACCGTATCATTAGGCAGGCATTGACTCCCGCGCGCTCACACACACACACACACACACACACATCATCGTGCACATCATACACACTCAGACTCGGGCAGGCGCGCACAGGATGCATGTATATAAGTATCACGCACTTTAGACAATATATATAGAGCGTCAAGGGCTGCAGGCACTTTATATACGTGCTACATCAAGTTTTCACGAGACCTTTTTACGCGCGTCCCACAGCACAGTGCAGGTGTATATACCGACGGAGGAAGATGATGATAGCGATACATGGCATGGTTATATATAATGCTAAACTCGAGTGTTATTGCCCCCTTGCACCACCGCCGCTGGGGTGCGGCGCGCTCGCACGACTATGAGAAGCAGAGGGACAAGAGAGAGAGAGAGAGCAGAGAGGCAGAGGCAGAGATGGATGAAGCCGGGACGGGCCCTGTCGTTTGCGATGCGAAATTAATCTCTCCATGAGGATGTCTGAATAATTTGTTGGACTCGGGGCTCAATAGGACGGCGCGTATACCGCTAATGTTCCTGCGCTATATGGACTCGCACGGGCATGTGCCCAAAGTTTGCGCGCCTCTCTCTATATATGTGTTTATTATAAGCAGAAGGTGACCAGCTTAGCAAGCACAGAGTACCATCTTCTTTTATTTCTATACCGGGCAAAACTTTTTTAACCTGCGAGTCGAAACAACTTGAGGTATAGTGCATTCAAATTTCACCGGGGTAAAATCAATCCCCTTGCAAGAGCCCGCCGGACGTAACTCGAGCTTAAAATACAGGATATTATCTGGGTATTGTGTTTATACGAGACAGCACAAACACTGATTCACGCATTCAACACTCGGGCCGTCGATGAACAATCGGTCTGGCAGCTAGCTAGCTAGCTAGCTACGTATATAGGCCGCCGATCCCAATGAGCACGCGGAGAAGTGATTAATAATCTGCCCATGGCTAGCTGCAGATCGCGTCACACATTAGCTAAAGCGATACAATTGCCTTTCCCTCTTAGCTCTCCGCTACATGCGCTTGGCTCCCTCGCTGCGTCCCGCTCACTACAAAGCGTAATATTGATAGCGGCATTATATCCCACCCACACCGACACATCGTCGTATAGCCTGCTTGTTATGCTCTACGCGCGCGCGTGTGTGTGTGTGAGCTGTATATACTGTTTGAGCTTGCGTGATGCACGCTACACTGGCTATAACGCGATTGGATGCGCTTTTTTGCCGCTACACACAACTCCGCGCGGTCTGCACTTATTACCTACGAACAATACGGTTCAAATATCAAGCTTGCTCGATTCGGGCTTTGTTTTGCTTTTTTTGCGTTTGTTCTCCTTTTCTACTTTTTTTTTAATCCGAAAGTAAATTAACAATAGAGCGCGCACTTGTGTGGCCAGGCTGTGGCACAAATATGCATGCGTAATTTACCGCGAGTTTGCGCGAAACGCGTAAAACATTTTCCAAATGCTCTGAGCTTTGGAACGTAAACATGCGCCACCAGTTCGTTACATCTATAACTTTTCCTGCATAAGATGCTAGTAGTTTCAATGTAATTACCTATGGTGTTTTTGCTTTACTAAAAATAAGCACTCCACGTGAAAATATTGATCCAGCTTCAGGATTGTTTGATTTATGAATGTGTGCCTGTTTCAAAAACGTACGTTCGAGATTACGTCAGTTCACGCTGTATTCCGGTGGTGTGATGAAGCTCTCTCGCGTATTTGCTATCTTAAGCGTGCTACTATTCTTTAAATAAACTGAAAATGTTACTGCTTTTGATAAACTTTCTCTATGTGAATATCCGTGTCTTTTCCAAAAAATCATTTAAAGAATGCAATACTTTTAAGAACAATTGCTCACTTTCGATTTTCAATAGCACTCCCGCATCACTCGTATTTTATTTCATTCTGTTGAACAGAATTCTCGTAAGGCATTACTTCAAACAAAAGAGCTCTTTTTCTTATACTTTTTCATTCGGTTCAAAATAAAATTTATAAACTCCAGTGGTACTGTATGTTCCGGACACGATGAGCTGATTCAAAATTTGCCGATTCTTTCATTCAAATAATAGGAAAACAAACGGGAAAGTAAAAAATAGTGTAGGGTTTCATTGTTGCATCTGATTATATTTTTTTAGAATCAATATTGACTTTTTGCACGCAGAAAGTGAACTCGATCGTAGAAAAGTTTTTCTAACAAAAATAAAGGATACTATAGTAAGGTTCATTTTTCTTTTTGAACAAACATTTTATTCGAAAATTATATGATATTTTTCATTTAATAGAAAATTGTTCAATCTCGCACTAAAATCTATTAATTTTTAAAATTTTTCAGTAAAAAGAAAGAAGTAAAAAGGCAAACTCATACGGTAAAGAATATTCACATCCATGTAAAATGTTTTTCTTACTCTCTATGGACTCTCTCCGCTGCAGCTCTAAAGTAACAGAGCACGTAGTACTTTTTTCAAGCATTTATCCGGTTCTCGTGAGAGTGCATTATATTTTTCTTAAATTTTTGATTTTTACCTTAGAATGAATGAAATCGACCGTATGAGAATCACATTTGAAACATCTTTTTCTATAAGAAGAGTGAAAAAATTGTTAAACTTAAATTTTATCCAAAGTATTTGTAAAACTACAATTTATGTATGTTCTTTATGAACTATCTATTAGTATTTTCTACAGAAATTGAACATTAAAATGCAATTTAATCTACGCATATTGATAAAACAACCGAAAAATATGAATTATTCATTTTAAAATAAACTAATTAAGCTCACGGGTTACACTATGAAATAATATTCCGAACGTTATAATCACTGTTGATGAAGAAACACAGTAATGGACCCATGTAAACTAATGAGCCTTAGCCACATCTGTCTAAATTTCCCCAGGGACGAAAACTCATTCTTTTCATTTATAATTGTCGATGCTTGAAAGTTACATCGTATAAATAAGCTTGGTTTTTAACTATCAAGACTTTCGTTGACATTTATATTTTCTTTCAATAATTTAAATGTTGAATGGAATTATTTTTACCGGTTCGCTTGTTAAAATAAGAAAAAAATAAAAAAAATACCTCGTGAAACCAGGAGTGACTTGATACAGTCACTGGCATAGAATAATTGAAAGGGAAGAATTTTATTTTGTCAGCAAAGCATGTGGCTCACTTTTTTAGCGCTTCACAAAATTGTAGAATATTTTATATAAAAGATGGTTACAATAACGTAGACATCAAGTCTTCAATGCGGTTTCTTAAGTAAATTTTTGTCTACAAATCTCTCGAATGCAGCTGTAGAAAATGGAATTTATTAAGAATTAAATTAAATTGAAACACATAAATTAATAGCGTACATTTTTGTTTTGTATTGATTCAAATCAAATACGCAAATAATTTAAATAAATTTAATTAGCGAACAATTATTTTTATTGGATATGCAACAGTGTTCTGCGATTTATAGAAGGTATAAATAATGAAAATCAAAAATAATGAAAATCAAAAGTAAATCTGAACCTGTCAAGATAATATTTTGGAAAATTTGCAAACGCAATATGATATAGTATATGAGGTTCCTACGGAGCGAAAAACGGGAATGCCTCAGATCATGTGTAATTATCGGCCGAAGCTTTTTCCGCTTCATAGTTATACTATTTTTCATGAATACCCCAGCAGAAAAAAATTTTTAGCTTTGGCCACAGAGGCGAAAAAGGTTAGTTTCGGTTTGGGTAGCATGAAAATGTGATGTTAACTAAAAAAACAATTTTTCTCGAAAACTATTGAGTTTGGAGAAAAAGTTTATACAACAAAAAAGTCTTCGATTTGATTGAGGAACGTCCTCTAATTTTTTAGAATTTTCGGGAGCGATTTTGAGAAACCGGATTTCCCATATTTTCCGGAAATAAAACAAAAACGTTTTGCAAAATGAATATTTGGCAATGCAAAAAATATTGACCAGCTTAATGTATATTTCTAGAGGCCAAGAATTTTTTATACGCCAAAATCGTACCCCTCCACTAGTAGCAGTCGTGGCCGAGTGGTTAAGGCGTCTGACTAGAAATCAGATTCCCTCTGGGAGCGTAGGTTCGAGTCCTACCGACTGCGATACTCTTTTTGAAAAATTTTTAAACACTTTTTTGATATTTCTTGCTAGATATATAAAATAACATATTAATGATAAAAAATTGATTTATTTGCTTATTCTTATAAAAAGCAATAATGAACAAATTTACATATGGCTTAATTCAAATTCGATTTTAAAGTTTTATAAACAAAATATTACTAAAGAATTGTAAACACAAAAACAACATAAAATCAATAAATGAATTGGCTATTGATCCAGGTCTATGGGATTTTGAGGCCCGGTAGATTAAAATTGATTAAAAACTCGCGTCAAAATCGCGTAACCAGCGATTGGCATCGAGTCAAAATTACCTACTGACATGATTTTTCGATGAAAAATGTCATATCAGTGGTTACTGGGTCAATTGGGTTATTTGGGTTATTTGGATTACTTGGGTTACTTGGGGTTACTTGGGGTTACTTGGGGTTACTTGGGGTTATTTGGCTTACTTGGGGTTACTCGGGTTATTTGGCGAAAAAATGCCCTATCAACAAAAACCCATGAGCTGAATTGGTTTACAGTGAAAGTTTTCCAAAGGTAAACAAATTCAAGCTAAAATTAACGCCTTTATCTCAAGTAAAGAAAAATTCAAATGTTCATTTCCAGAGTCCGTATCTAAAGCACCCTATGTTTTTTGGGTAGCCGCCCGAGCCAGCATGCGTTTTTTGGGGTTTGCTCATTTTTGCAGTCATTCTAAGGTCAAATCCAGGCCTTAAAACATCAATTATTTTTAAGCTTGACTTGTCAAATTCCACATCCGCAATCATCGATAAAAAACCTCTGCAAGTAGTAAGAACTCAACTTACCCAATGATAAATATTTTTTGTGTGCATAAGGTAGTTTATTCATGTTACTGATAAAGTTGTATAATAATTTTTCAACTTGGTAAAATAATAATAAGCACCAGAAAGAAGAACACTTTCACTTCAAAATGTCATTCTTTTCCATCATAATACTATACCATATTGTGATTTTTTGATTTATTTAATAGAAATGAATTGCATTATCAAAAGGAGTTAAAAAATTATTCGATGTTAAATCAAAAATTCGCGTCGTCAGTGGAGTACTCTGATCTACATAAGTCTCTTTGATTATTTGCGATATGATCAGCCAAACATTATTTAATTTATTATTTCAATTTAAATATAAGCGTTCCTCTAAGAAAAAGCCTTTTTTCAGCAATGGTACCAGCAATTCAGCCTAATATCTTAATTTTCATTGCCTCCTAATTTTTTTTAGTCTAATGCTTGGAGCATAGTATTATAGTAATATGCAGCATGACTATCGTTCGAATCGATATATATATATAGGTATATACTTTTTGCGTGGGAGATGCGTGTAGCAATCGATTTTTCCTCTTGAACGTATGGTTTAGAATGCGGTGTACCTTTTCTTCTTAGACTACGGAGCTCTACTAGCTAGCGACGCGCCGAGCAGAATAGAAGCTCTCTTTTCACGATCACGCCGCGCGGAATTTCAAGTGACATCGAGAGAGCGTATATCTATATACCTATAGAGAGTTTGCAAGGATGGAAATTTCTACTTTCTCTGCGTGTGTGACTACGTACCCCTACAAGCACTGGAGTCTCAAGTGGATCACTTTATTTGCTACGTTTTGAATTCTCTATCTTTGCGTGCGCAGCGTAAGTATTCACGTATGGTATGTATGGTTTTACCAGTACGAAGCTTATTGAATAATAAATCGGATGTACGGGATTACGCATGCACACATGCGTATGCTGGTTGGAGATGATTTTCTTATTTGGTAAAATTTAAACTAGCTTGAAAAACCGTCAGCAATGCGTGATTTTAATGAAAATGAGTTCCGCATCAGAGGACAACGTGAAGTAGCTGTATGTTGAGCTTTAGTATCAACTAAAGCCCCTCAAATGTTCTTTTTACTGCCTTAAATAGCTTTTCCTCCAACATACATATTTTTTTTTGTCAAATCTACGTTCCCGACAGCAACGCAGTAAAACTTTTATTGAAATATCTTCAGCTGAGCATAAAAAGCTGCCGTCGTTATCGATATGCATTATTCTCAACTGCTAACTTGCCTCAAAGTACTTCTCTTACCTGAAATATCAAGGGAATTCAACGTAACACTACTTAAGATAGCACTCGATTACAATCAATATCCAGGCCCGCACGCTGTCTCTATTCATGCAAGTGTATCGTGGCTGAAACTCTATTAACGTCTTCGCTCGTGTCACTGCGAATTATTTGCATAATACGCATGCACTTGGCTCGTCGCGCGGACTATATAGAGCGCGTATCCACGGCGTTTTTTGCGTGTAACTAGCGCAGCCTCGTTTCAGACAGACTATGAAAATTTCACGAGTTCGTGCATAATTTATCGACTATACACGAATATATACACGCGCCGAGAGCTTTAAAAAGGCGAGCTTTTTTCGCGCGTACGCGCCAGCGATAACGATGATGCGCCACGCTCCGCACGCACAGCTGATTAACATACGCATACATATAGCATGCACGGATGAGCTATTTATCAAGAAAACTGAACAGTGCTCGCGCAGCAGACTATACAACGATGGCCACTATAATTACATCGTTATAATTCGCACAGAGCCTGTCTTGCTGCTTCTTTTTTTGGGGGCAGGGTTTGCGTTGTGGATATTATTCGTATCACGAATAATGATAACTTTTTTCGCTCCAGCCTTTTATGATACAGAGAGAGAAAGAGCTGTGGAAGCACAGAGCATTATTATTGAAACAAAGTACTGAGCAGTTGTAAAGTTCTTGAATTATGATGGTGAAAGTCGTGATTCACGTGTTCAGCTTGAGACAATATTTTCGCATAAACAAACTTAAGCATATGTGAGAAGTACTATCTTAACTGACTTTATTAGCTACCTTGCATGAGATTATGCTTCCCTGAGTTATAATCGAGAACTCTTTCTCAAAACCCTTAATAACTTACTGAATTTTCTATGTTTTTTCAGCCCCTTGAAAATATAGTTTTCATGCTACCCCAGCCCAAACTAACCTTTTTCGTCTCCGCGGCCAAAACGAAAAAATTAATTTCTGCTGGGGGATTCATGAAAAATAGTATACGCACCTATGAAGCGAAAAAGAAAGCCTCAGAGCCCATGTTTATCAGCCTCGCCTTCGCCTCGGACGATAATTACACGTGCTCTGAGGCTTTCCAGTTTTTCGCTCCCTAGGCACGTAATATAGCTTAAAAAGCACTCTCGAATAACTATGGCACTTTAAATGATTATAATTTAACTTTGCAGATCAACTGAACTGAAATACTTATTTTTTGCATAACAACAGTATGATAAATTATTGCATGTGCAAACAATAATATTGTAAACTGATTGTATTTTTAGGTCAAACAATTATCAACTTTACTGTTATACCTGAACAATCGTACTCTCAAAACTATTGCCAATAATTCTAGATTACACCATGTTTATCATTTAAACGACTTCATCTCTCATGTACCTTGTACATTTACAATCATTACCTTTACCTTTATAGCCACTAAACATTAATTTAACCTTTTCATTTCATCAACAGTTTCTGCTGTGTAGGTTTGCAATCAGCATCATTCATAAATAGTAAAATGTGCTTTGGAATTTTTATCAAGACGTTTCAAAAGTTTTGTTTACACATTTGATGCACAAAAACCTCCAAATGTTTGATCTAATATATAGGTTGTCTTCAACCCTTTTTATGCGTCACTCGCATCGCTAGCAAAAGCTATCCTCGCTGTAACGACCAACTTTTGTCGTTGGGTGACAAAAGCTTACTTTTGGCCGTATTATTAGCGAAGTCTTTTTCTCCTGATCAAATCTTTTCAGATTACACTGCAACTTTAAGCCCCCGATCTTGTAAGTAGAAGCGCGGCGTTGCTCCCACTGGAGCTTTGGTTAAATAAGCTGTCAACTTGTAAATTTCACTAGTTGTGGTGTATTTTCAAGCAATTGCCTGGAAGAACTTCTCTCAATGGCGATCCATAGGTTTTTTAAATATATTTTTATAATCGAACAATATGCACTTGTTGTTCATGTCCTATATAATATATTGTATGTGAGTTCTGCAAGACAATCGAATGAAACTTTTTCTTGTTTATTCAAAAGTAAAATCTCTTCGTCTATCTCAACTAATAGCAATGACGTATTTTTCATTTAATCACTTCTTCTTTTAAATTCATTAAGTAATTTTTCGGAATTATTCGGATATTTAAAAAAGCACTTGTTTCAATTTGAT
Source organism: Trichogramma pretiosum (assembly GCF_000599845.2). Taxonomy (NCBI): domain Eukaryota; kingdom Metazoa; phylum Arthropoda; class Insecta; order Hymenoptera; family Trichogrammatidae; genus Trichogramma; species Trichogramma pretiosum. Next base: position 313,778 of record NW_019641665.1, read on the forward strand.
CAAACTTATGTTTTCATGAAAATTGTTAGTTACCAATTCAATCAAATTTAATTGACGATTATGTATGGATGCGCACTGTTGCAAGCTCGCATGGAATTGATGAGTCGACATGGAATTTTTTCCTTACAAAAAAAGGGAGTTTGGCACGACCCTGAGCGAGCAAGGAAAAGCTCGCGAAAACGTTTATTGAAGGCCATCAAACTCAATATATGCCAACAGCAGCACAAGAGATTGGCGTTAGCCAGCATTGCGAAGTTCCCTTCGGCAGCTGCAAGAAACACAATAAATCGAAAATCATAACAGCAGTTTGCGTGTGCACACGAACAAAAGAATGAGGGGCAAAAAAAATTGCAGCACGAGAAAAAATAAAATAAAGCCGCGAATTCTTCTAAAGCGAGCGTCAGCGAGTGAGTGCATATGCGGTCCGTGCACATTGTGGATCCAAAGCATTTCCGTTTCGAAGCATCCAATTTATGCCACGCAAAGTTATGAAACAGAGAAAAAGCTGCTGCTGGCTCGCGAAAAATGTACTTATATACATGTATAGAGGAAATTTTATTTTAAGATTATAAGTAAGTGAAGTTCACTCTCTGTCTCTTACTTATATTGAGAGGAAAGTCCACGTCCTACATTTTTGTCGCTTTACCAATAGAAATCGCACGAAAAACGAGAAAATCGGGATTGTTCTCTTTGGGGCAGTAACAAGGAAAGATGTACAACGGCTAAATTATATAGCTTCGAAGGAAAAGTAGAGTACGCATATATTTGAATTTAATTCATTATGCAGAGCGACATTTTATTAAGACTCTTTCCATCTACCGCGCTAGTAAATATTTCAAGGGATAGAAAAGTGCATTCTGAATCCTAACTTAATTATTCAAAAGTATATTTTAATTAATTTAAAAGTATCAAGGAGATAAATACTCCATTTTTATTGTAAAATTCCATTACTATTATGAAGTATTTAATATCCCTAAGATTTTAAAAACGTTTTGAATCATTAAAAATGGCATGGAAAGATTACACGACTTTGTACAAAAAAATTAAAACTCACCTCGGGATCACACGTCAAAATAAACCGAATTTGAATAATAATTTTTATTTAAGATTGTTTAAACATGGATGTTACGGAATATATTAATAATGAATATTAAAAAAAAATAACATATCATGGGCTTGATTATCGAAAAAATTCGTTCGAATTTATATAAGTTTCATATACCACATCACCACCTTTGTAAATGTTCACATAGACACTATAAAAATACTACTTAGCTCCATTCATCGAGTTAAAAATATTGTTAAAAAACATCAATTTCAAGGGAAACATACATCCAGGTGGCATAATAAGGAAGAAGAGAGTAGCTTTATCCTGCGTATATATATGTGTGTGTTCCTGCATAGTGTTTCTTGCAACAATAGCCTCTCGACATTTAGAGAGGTCGAATTCATCGGGGAACAACAACACATATACACGTGGGGAGAGACATTAATTACCCTTATCCGAGTAAACAGCGTGTCCGTTTTCCTCTACTCTTACGCACCCTCACACATACACACACATGCACATATACGTATACTTGTACACACATGTTATCACGAATCCCTCTCTCTCTCTCTCTCTCTCTCTCTCTCTCTTTGTATACACAATGCAAGACAGTTTAGGCTAGATTCTAAATACATATACGATATATACGCACGAACTGTTACAGTTTAAGCCCGCGTAGTATAGTCCTAATTTTAGTTTTATTTCGATGTGGAAGACTAGTGGGTCAGGTTTACGATAATACGCAAACTCTGTTCTAGTCGACGCACGTTTGTGTATCAGCGATTATCTCGTTGCTTGATTTTTACTCGTTCCTAAAATATACTTCATACTGAAACGGATAAATTAAAATGTTATTCCAAACTGCGGTGCTAATATCAAAATTTGATAACGAAATGGCTTATGAAAAATTGCAATTTGTCTCTATAAACACCTCATTTATTTATAAAAACTAAAGTAAATTACAACAAATCGTAGAAATCTACAGTATTATTTATAGACTCTTAATGTAATACTGCACGTCAGTAATACTCAATAATTCATCAATTAGATGAACTTAAAATCGTGTCTCTCATACAATCAAAAAAAGGTTTCAGTAACTACTATCACTACACCTAAAAAAAATCATGTCAATTTATTTTTTAACCCATCAAGTAAACTATATCTAGAATGAAAAAGAACAAAACGAAGACAATTGTGTAGAAAAAGAATGAAACTAAAAACAATGGACAAAGTAATTGAATGACAAAATCAATCGAAACTACAAAATAAATGAAATTTTAATGAAAATTCCCATTCGATGCATATTGCATTTTTGTTATTATTTAGTAATCAACGAGCAGACAGATTGAGAAGAACACTTTTTTACTGCTTCCATTAAGTCTGCACATATTCTTAAAAATTTCTCTCAGTTTTATGCGTGTGCTGCTTGTTGAAATGAGGAAAGCTTGTATATTAGATCTCTCTTAGTTTTGAGGCATGTATGGTATAAAACTAATTAAATAAGCATTAGTTTCAGCACATCCATTATAAATACCAACATAACTTCAAGTACGAATCTCAACAAAATTTCAAGGATTTGATTAAATGCACAATTTATAGAGCTACGTCCGCAAAACTCGACCAAAAATTGCTTCATTATGCATGCAATTATTTAAACATTCTAAATATATGTGAAAATAGTTATCAAAACTATTTCTCAAAACTAAAACTTAAATGACTGGACAGAGGCTTGTTAAACATTAATCCTGAGTTCTTCTATTGGAAATATCTTAACCAATATTAAAATAATAACTATTAAAACGTCTTTTCAGATGTACCTTAAAGCTTTTAAATAGATTCACGTAGGCTCTTTCTGTTTTTTTCTATGAAAAATTTTCAATGGGAATTTTCAAAAATAGATTTGAAAATTTTCATTTTTACTGTGACAGTATCCCCCCAATTAAATAAAATTACAATTTTCAATTAATTTATTTCATAGTTCTGCGAATTACTTGCATACGTTTTTATGCATTCTTTTTTTTCTAATGCTAGTTTCCTTTGAGTGTGCTTTGAATGCCTTAAATTCATTTTTTTAACTTTACAACTCAATTATTTCAATATAATTCCTCTCTTTAAAAGTAATAACTAGTTTTGCGTACAAATACTTGATTAAGCTTTCGATTGGATGTTAGCTGTAAAGTTAGCCAAAATATAAACAGAAAATTATTGATTTTCATAAGAAATTCTTCTGAAGACTATGTAGTATAATTCTCTTGCAAGCAAAAAGATACACTTGTACGCAAGCACTAGCTTAAACTCAGATTTTCATGTTTTTCGCGATGAAACCAATTTAAGAAAGAAAACAAATTGCTCAAAATTTTGTTCTCAGACTAAAAACAGTTGATACAGTTCTCATAACCAATCAAAACATTTGAAAAACACCTATGCATTTTGGCAATTTCATTAAATACCTAAAAGAGGATAACAATTTATCGTGAATTTGAACAAAAATCATTACCAAATAACTCGTTTTAAATTTGCTAAAATAAGGCAAACTTAAAACATGTATAATCTTAAAATATAAATAATTTTAAATAAATTCGATTTAATTTGGTTTTTAACAAAAAATGTTGGGAAACTTCAAAACCAAATTGGCAGAATTGAATGTATTTCAAACATTTTTAAAACTTATTTAAGTACGCGAGGCTAATATTGACATCTATATCATGTTTGAGAAGTAATTCGTATTGTAACATTTACGAATTGAAAGCTTTAAAAGAACTTCTTCTTGGTGGAACGATAACAAAAGCTCCTGAATAATACACACGTACAATAATTCTGACATGTGAAAATATATATGCGATTCGAAAACGAGGTTACGTAACTATCAGACGCTGACTCGATGTTGAAATTTGATTTCCAACAGGCGAAACTCGAATTCTCATGAAAGTTGAACTCATGTAGTTGCAATTATTATTCCGACAATGTAACTTCATACTTTGCGTATGAAAACATAAGAGTATCTAATATTTTATTTCAGTCCTCTAAATAATAACAGTATTGCTATCAAATCTTAAAATTGAACTGCAAGACCATTTTCAAATTGCTGAAGAAACATTAAAAATGCTTTACTAATATGGCAAAGTAATATAATGAAAAATATGCAATTTAAAAAATATACAAAATGTAATTATTAATGAAATTCAAAGAAATACATAAGGTGTCATGAAATTCGATATTTTATTACTCATTTTTTTGTTTTATGTCTTTTTTAGTAAAAGCTCGTTTCAATAGCGATTCTAGTAAAAGATCATTGAAGAAATTGCAAGCTTAATCGTCTGTTCAAATGTTTGGACATTTACAAAACGACGTGATATCTCGGGTGAACTTTTAATGATCAAAGCATTATCGTCAGGGCCATTGAAGCATCATCGATACGTGTTTATTTCCTATTTACCGAGCTTGTCGCTGCTGCCGACATCGCAACAGTTATATTTCCGATCCCATAATAATAAGGCATTGTTGCCAATGTTGCCCAGCAAGAAAGAGGAAAATCGTGACGATGCCAAGCAAACTTTTTAAAGCGACGATGCAAGCCCAATGGGATACATTACCTACTTGCCAGACGACGAAAATGACGCTCTGCAACGTGAGGATAGATAAGAAAACCATGTTTTCGTCTATACTTATCGGGTAAGCTTAAAAAGCGTTAGCTTTAACTTTAACTAATTTCACAATTATGCTGTCTCTTGCATTCTTATTTATCTCTTACTTTTATCATGGTACCTTCAATATATAACATCTGATTTTAACTTACGTTGCATAAATAATATAGATAAAATAATATATTACTCATTCATTGTTACAAAGTCAGAGAAAATGTAATAAAAAAAATTTTTAATAATTTTTAACTGTTTCCTTTTCATTTTACATTGGGTGAATACAACTTTCTATACATTTTTATCGTTTAACAGATAAAACTTGTAAAAAGTGACCAAAATAGACACAATTATCATTTTTCTAGATAGTACGTTTGCCTATTATTTAACGCAAAAAACCTGAATTTATTCAATGGTATTATTACTTTTATTTGAGATAAAAGCAATAAATTTACATTTTTGTCAACTTTCTACGATTACTGAAATTTTAAAATAAGTTTTTCCTTTCATTTCAAAAATTTTGCTTTTTATTTTAATGATAAAATCTCTAACAAACATTTAAACTGTAGAACCCAGGATTTGTGAAGACTTTCTTGGAACATAACAGTCATAACCTTGGAAGAAATGATCAAATTTATTGGGTTTCCAATAAAAAGTATTCATTTTAAAGTGCTAAAGCCTTTAAAGATTATAAACATAAAGTCGGTAACACGAATGAGAAAAAATTAATTTTGGCACTAATTTATATGCTTGAAATACGGGAAATAAGTAGGCCTGAAGTTCGATTGCAGAAGAAATTGCGTTATAAAAAACGAGAGTATTAAATAAAATTAAAATTGATTTTGAATTTAAAACGACCATACAATTAATATATAAGAAATGTAGAAGAATGAAGTACGAGGGGTAGAACTATGCAACTGCCAAACAATTTTTAAAAATTCAGACTTCTTTGATTACCATCTAATGTACTGTAGTTATTTTAAGTAACAAATGTAAAATAAATAACTCAGCTCAACAAACGTATAGACGAATTCCAAAGCCCTTAATAAAAATCAATAAGTGAGGAAAGGAAACGGTATTTCAAATGAAACAATTTGCAATTTTTTAATATTTCGAACGAAAGTCACAATAGAGCTCAATGATCAAGAAATACCTACAAAGATTTAATCCACGAGACCTGCCTGTTATCCAAAAATACGTAAACAACGACAAAAATATACCGTCATAGTCATCAGCGTACGTTCAAACTTATCTTTTCTTTCATCAGAGATGCTCCGTATTTTTGCTGTCTACAACGCTTTCGCGCTTCGGAACTTTGGAATCCAGCGCGATCACGGTGGCCATTTATAGATATACGCGCCGCGAGAAAATAAACTGGAACACAACAGCGAAACGATACATTCGAAAAATTGGTTACGAGTGAAAAGCTCGAGCTCGAGAACTGAAAAAATTTCATGGCACTTCTGAACATTGCGAAATTCAAACTGCTACGAGAAATAAATGTATGGAACTGATGGTGGCTTGCACGTTGCATATGTTCCAACATTTTTTTAAAGAAATTTTTTCAATACTTTATTGAATTAACAAGAAAGTATCGCAAATTCATTTAACCTTCGTTAAAATCATTCACATGTTTCTAACTGTAATATTGCAAACACATACAAATCTGCGAGTTAACGTTTTTTAAATATACTTTTCTACACAAAATAACGAGTTACAAAAATAGCATGTAAACTGTAATCGCAGTTTCTTTTAACTTTTTTACAGAAGTCTTTAAAGAATCATGCATGCAAGCGCCTAGTTAAGTAATCAAATATTAAAAATACAACCGTGGAAGCATAAAATATTAATTTTAAAAATACTCATTTGAGTCGTTAATAAGCCAGGGTAAAGTGTAGTAAATTAGCTCTTTTTTTTCATGGCGCTTAAATTTGATATTACGCTTGTCTATTGTTTATCTTACGTTTAAGGCCGTGAAATTTTATTTGAAATATTATGCATATTTTTTCAATATTAACAATGTGAATTCTCAAAGCTAAAGATAATTATATGAACTTGAAAAATTGCTAAGATTAATAACTCAAAAAAAAAAAGAATTTGAAAAAGAATAAGTCTTAGCTTAGATCAAAATATATCCCATCTAAGAGCTTAATGAATGAAAAAAAGTACGAAATAGAATTGAACTGTTGTAAGATTTAGCTTCAACTTAATCATATCGAAAGTCGCAGTAAATGATTGGCATAAGTCCGATTTTTGGCCAGTCAATGCAGTTACGATCAAGCGTTACTTCTTCGACGATCTATTCGGGGCCAAATGTTGCCATTGAGACTTGTCTCACTGAGTTTGAAACAGAGGCGAGCCTGTTGGGCTTTGCCACGGCTGGTCAAGCGACGAGGTTTTTTAAATGCTGGAAACCTTAAAATAGATATCTATAGCTAAGTAGCCCGATGGAGCGAGCTCCGGGCGTGGAGGAGGAGAAGACGAAAACGTTATACACGCAGTCCCGACTGCTGTGAGACTTTTTATTGGGGTGGTGGCAAGTTCGACCTGTTAAGAAGCACTTGGAAGAGCTGCGAAGCGTCAGAGTCGCTGTCGAAGGGGACCTCACATTACACGGCCAAACTCCAACACGAAATCATCGTAAACGCGAGCTCTTTTTCGTTTTAAAGCTCCAGATGTAAGTTTAAATTAGACGAATGTCGTACTGCTGCGCCATCATCTCATACATCGAACCATAATTTCATAGCATTTACTCGTAATTATTTCATTTTCATCAACACATTTTCTCATTCAATCATTCGAGTTATCTTTTGGTGTTATCAATTGAGAGTTTTGAAGTCGAATTCGTTTCCAATAAAGTGATTGTGCCCGAAGATAAGTTCTAATTTAAAAAAAGTGATTCCATACCGATCAGGACCTGCAGCAAGTGGCAAGTGCACTGTGAGAAGTAATCGGTTATTGAATCACAATTTCCAAAGAAAGGGGAGTTACAGAGTAAAGGACGAGAGCTACTATTTCAAGTTAATCTCTTTTCGTGTCGGTGTTACTGTGTAAAAAGCTCATGAGTGAATCAAATTTGTAAATGTAGTCAAAATCTTACCATTGTACATAATACAAATTGTACTCGTCAAATTATCATTACTAGATTAATTTTATTGTTAATCTATGAAATGAGTGCGTCATCAGTGTAGCTGTGCTGTGTAAAAAGTTATTGTAGGCTTTCAAAAGAAAATTTCGAACTGTTTAAATGATACGATTTAAATTGGAACATTCAATATTAGTAGTGTAAAGCATGTTGATGTTTACATGATAACTTCGTGTGTTTAAAGGTTGCCTCTAAAATTAGATTTGCTTTGTAGAAAGATCGATTTTATACAAAATCAACAAATTCTGGAAAATAGAGCTCAGAAGGGAGGGGGATTCAGGAAATAAAAACATTTCATAAAATTTGATTATTGCAATTATTATAAGTTCTTTTGAACTATCTACAATTTTTTTCATAGGCACAAAACTTTAAAACAAAATATCTTTGAGCAAATTTCGTTCTAAAAAGAAGATTCGATTTCTAGAACTCATTTACACTTTTTTGTTGCAGCACACACTAAACCCCCGCAACCATGTCGGACGAGGAACAATATACGTAAGTAACTATAAGTTGTATTGCATTTCCTTACCGAGCTTAGCGCTGCTCAAACTTCCGTAAGAATAAATCGCAAAAATGTATACGTACGCCGAAAAGCGCCGATGACATCATGTTTATTTTTGTGTTTTATCCGGTATAAAAATATTTTCTGCACCCATCGCTTGGGTTGCCATTACTTAGAGTATTTATAGAAAAATATAAAGATTTTGAATAACAAAATCTTTGCCTGGGGGCGAAGATCGGTGATTTCAAAATAGTTAAACAAATATCTTCTAAACTCGGTTTGGCTGGAATTCGAATGAATAGTTATCATATATTTATAGATTTTTTTTGGGTCATTGTACAGCAAAAAGAACTAATAATTATGAGTAATTTACGTTTTTTTTCTAAATAATCGAATTCATCGTAAAAAATGTAATAATAGAATCCTCCAATATTATTCATTGCGACTGAAGCTATGCAAGGTTGATTAATGCTAATTCTATAATACTTCACAGTAGCAGCGAAGAGGAAGTTGAAGAGGTCGAGGAGGAAGAGGAAGAATCCGAAGTTGAAGAAGAAAAAGAGGCTGCAGTCGAAGAGGAAGTGTAAGATACAATTTATTTCGATCACCTTTATTTATTCTCTTTCCTTCTAATAAAATTTCTCGTTTTCTTTGGTTCATTACAGGAAGTAAGTTATCCTTCTTCCATCGATATTTTTATCATTCATAATTTCCGATTTCTTTTTTTATAATTTTTCCTTACTTCCAACTTTTCTCACTTTGCACAACTTAAATTACACATCTCATTCATTTACTTTTTTAAAAACGCTGGTACTGTCGATATAAACGCAATCTTATGTTTAAACTTTACGTGAACTCTAAAAAAAGTTAGCTAATACATGGCGATTCGTATATATTACATCATAAAATTATAAACTAAAAAACTTAAAAATCGTACGATTTCCAACCACTCATAAAAATAAAATCTTATACGTTCTATTAATAAAAACATCATCATAAAATTGTTTTCCCAAAAAATTTCTCAGCTTTATGCAAACTCGTCGCTTTGATAATCGAGTGAAAAATGACATCGAAGCAGTTGAGAAACGCGAGAAAGAGAAAATAAAAAAACATGTATTCTGTAATACCGGCTGGTTTAAATATAGTGTACGCTCCACAAAAATAGAGCAGCGCGCGGTCGTCCGGTGCGCGGGAGGGATTAAAGCTCGCTATTCAAATACGAATATAGTCACTGAGTCGTTGAAATCAGTCGCGGAAAAAATAGCCAGATATTGGCGATAATTATTTTTTGTTGTAGCGCGTAACGCGTCGAGTTTTACAGGCGGCGCCTCGATGAGGTTGCGTGCTCGCGCCGCATCGTTCTGCTACGAAACGATTCTCAATTTTTTACCAAGCAGCGAATTTCCTGTCAAGTTCTACTAATACATTTATACCTTCTAACAAATTCCTCAAATGGATAAATACGCCTCAACCTGATCCATTTAAAGTAAATGACATATTTTACTTGGGGAATTTTTTATTTGTTCAATTTTCATTCCATCGATGATGTATGGAAAAAACAACAAATCAATTACTATGTTCACCGATCAACATGACAACTTTATTGTGCAATCGATTTTATATCAAAAAACAGGCATAAGAAGATCATCGAGTAAGTGGGCCACCAGAATTCATCTGTCGCATGACGCATCCCGCAATTTACTCTCTGATTTGTCTTTTATTTTAATTTTTGGTTAATCTTTATGCACTTAAAAATTTTCTTATCAAGGCACTGCTACAATTTTTTTTACCGCAACTTAATGGCAATTTCTTTCTGGCTCTTTTCTTTTGGCCATTAACTATGAGAATCGTACGCTTGAGAGTACGCATACTTTATTAAATTACGAATTTTTATATTCATTTTATCAAAATTGTTTCATACAGCGAAATTTTCTTTAGATTTTGCACCATCAAAAAAAATCATGATTTTTGTATCATTTACAAACGATATTTTGTCATATTTTTAATAATTTGTTTTTAATAAAAAAACAGATCTAAAAACTTACTGTTATGTATATATTTCTATATGACATTATCTTTCACACACACGCCAAGTGCCATTTAAACTCTTACTTATTTTATTCATATCACTACTACTACAATAGATTAAGAAAGAAAGCATTAATTTTTCTAAAACAACTGCGTTTAGTAACCATTGTATCGGGTCAAATATCAATTTCTCACAAAAAGATTAAAGAAATGCATAATCAGTTTAAAAGCTTATACAATTCGTAAATAGTTAACGGGATGAAGAAGCGTTATAATTAATACATGTTAATATAGTTGATTTTATATTACACGTGCTTGCTCAAAAAATAAGTCGCCTGCAGCAAATATTAATTATATTTTGATATACATGCGTAATGCAGCATGACGCATTTTAAGATTCAATAGTAAACATTTTCATTCTCATAAAAGCATGCAAGAATGTCTTTTTTCCATTGCTAAATAAATGAAAGTTTATCTAAACATGAAAAATTATTAACGAATATATTATTTCTATTTTTGTAGGACTAGAGCGTCCCAGAAGTAAGTTTTATTTTTTAATTGTGCATGTAATATTGCACTAAATGTTGTAACTACTCTTTTCGTTGCAAGTGCCGTTTAACTAATCTGCTTTGTGGCGAAAAAGCTTAGGCAAGCATAAAAAGCTCATATTTGTTTATTTACTTGAAAATCTTACGAATTGCACCTTGATTATTCGATTAAAAAATATTAGTTGCACTTACACTTTCATTCCAGAATATCCACACTACATGCCTAAGAGCCTTGAGCTTTATTGACCAAAATATTTATCGTATTTCAAATTTCTAATGGCATCAACTATACATCTAAAGTATTGCAAATAATTGAATCATATATCAAAAATTTTTATGCATAATTTCGTAAACTTGCGGCTCTTACATACATTAATACGCTGCAACCTGATGCCTAAAAATAGTCTATAAATACTTTTCGAACTTTTATGCATTTTTTGCTTCTCAAAAAATTTGATAAATGGGATCAAATTTTCCAATTAAACAAGTAAAGTTCAAATTTTTGAACAATGTCAGGCAATTGGTATGTCTGGCACGCATCTAATGCAGAATAAACATTTATTTACAGACTAATTGCTATTAAATCTTATAGATAAATTATCATATATGAATATTAATATACATGCACTTTTGCTTCTTGGTGCCTGCGTGTCTCTTTCGAACCAATAGAGAAAACGATGATGGAGCTGAATTTGTGCGGGTAAGTTGTGAAATCTTTCCTTGCCAAACCCTAACTGAAACCTTTGTACCGTTCAATAAGTTAAACTAAAAAATAAATTTTTTTTAATAGATTCAGGAACAGAAGAGGGTGGACCTCGATGAACAACTTAAGGACTACATTTCCGATTGGCGCAAACACAAACTTAAGGAAGAAGAAGAGCTCAAGATCTTGAAGGAAAGACAAGCCAAGCGCAAAGTAACCCGCGCCGAGGAAGAAAAACGTCTTGCTCAAAAAAAGAAGGAAGAAGAAGAACGTCGCCTTCGCGAAATCGGTAAGTTTTTATTGGTGAAAGCGATATTTTGACTGGTATCAAAAAATTAACCAATCATTTAATCGTAGAGGAGAAAAAACAGCGTGACATCGAAGAAAAGAGACGACGTCTCGAAGAATCTGAGAAAAAACGTCAAGCTATGTTGCAAGCTTTGAAAGATCAAACAAGCAAAAAAGGACCCAACTTCGTTATCCAAAAGAAAAACCTCGATGTAAATATTATATTTTTAAATACTGTCATTCTCCAATTCGTATTTGACCCGATGATTATGAAATTCCAGGGCAATTTGAGCTTGTCGCAGTTGGAACGCAACAAGACTAAAGAGCAACTTGAAGAGGAGAAGAGAATATCCTTAAGCATCCGCATCAAGCCCTTACCCGAACTCGAGTATTTGGGTATGGAAAAATTGCGTTTAAAGGCTCAAGAACTATGGGATCAGATTGTCAAGCTTGAAACTGAAAAGTACGACCTCGAAGAACGTGAAAAACGTCAAGACTACGACGTATGTAATCAAAATTTTATTAACTTTACCGTGTTCCTAATCGTCTTGGCTGATACTATTATTATTTTTTTTAGCTTAAAGAACTCAAGGAGAGGCAAAAGCAACAGTTGAGGCACAAGGCATTGAAGAAAGGTTTGGACCCTGAAGCTTTAACTGGTAAACATCCAGTGAGTATTTTTCAACATATAATTTGGTTATTATATAATCACTATAGATTATTAACTTTTACCTTACTTTATTTCAGCCTAAGATACAATTGGCTTCCAAGTACGAACGCCGTGTTGATATTAGGTCTTATGACGACAAAAAGAAACTTTTCGATGGTGTAAGTATTTCGCGCACGTAAATGATTGCATTTGTGAAAAAAAAAACGAGCAGTTTTATAAAAAATGAGCTTAATGTGAATTTTTTACTGATCATCTACATGTTATAGGGTCTTACTGAAGCACTAGAACAAGCCAAGGAGAAAGCTTGGTCATCGCAAACAGACCAATTTTTACAACGTCAAAAGTGTAAGTGATCTTGATTTATTTTTGTTTGCATTGTAAATAAAGTGTTCGACTATTGATTGTTGCTCATTACAGCAAATCTTCCTAAATGGTTTGGCGAGAGGCCAGGTAAAAAGAAGGATGATCCAGAATCTCCTGAAAATGAAGAAGATGCCAAAGCTGATGAATTAGAGGAGCCAAAGTATGATAGCGAAGAAGAAAAAGAGGAGAGCGAGGAAGAAGAAGTTAGCGAAAAGGAGGAATCAGAGGAAGAAGAAGAAGAAGAAGAGGAAGAAGAGGAGGAGGAGGAAGAAGAGGAAGAGGAGGAGGAAGAGGAAGAAGAAGAGGAGGAGGAAGAAGAGTAATACTGTTGATCACTGCCAATACCAAAGATTTATACTAAATTTAACATCTATATATCAGCAGCTATCATCGTCTTCCTTGAAATACGTAATGTTAAAAAATGTAAATCGAAAAATGTTACAAAACTATTTGATGAACTATTATACGTTTTATTTGTTAAAAATTTTTTCTGAAAAATTTATTACACAATAAAAAGGACGCTTTTATCAGAATCTAATGTTAACTTAAAAAGAAACCAAAAATATAAATATGAAATAATAGATAAGGTCTTTTAGTATAGTTTGATATATTCTTTCATTCGAAATATATGATATGAAATTATAATTATATGATTTATACAACCATAAATATAATTGTGAAATTTGTAATGTGTCAAACATTTTTTTCACATCTGCATGTTGTCTTTCCGCCTTAAATTTTTATATTTTTCACTTTAAAATCGAATTGAGCGATTGACTTTCACCAAATTGAGTTGATAACGAACAGTGAAGTAACTATTAAATTTAGTAACTAACTAAAGTCACCAAATTTTTCGAAAATTCTTTAATGAAATAAATATTAAAATTCATAATTCAGAAAGCTATTCCTGTTGTTGTAATTACACCACAAATATCAATATCAGAAAGAAATTTACTGAAATTGTTTTATTCAATTTTTCTTTTGCGGGAATATTTCTCTGCATGTATCGCTTGTATGCGTGAAGAAATTGTGCACCTGCAAGAATGACGTTTTCACGCCAATTTTGGTGAAGTTTCAATTTCATTCGAGTACCTTTATGCATCGCAGTACATTACTGAGAATGGTGAAAGTAGAAAACCCTTAAAGTGTGATTTTCATGGCAAATCATTTTCATGCCACGGTAACCTCGAGAAACATTTCAGTTCAGAACATGATTGCAACAAACTTTATTGAAAGACAAGGGCGACCTAAAAATTCACATAATGGCGGTACATAACTAGAGCCAACACTTCGAATGTGATATTTTTCACAAATCGTTTGGATACCAGAATGATCACTATACTCACTTTAACCTCAAGCGTTACATCAAGAAACACATTAATTTTGTACATGATAGCAAAAAACCCTTTGAATGTGAGATTTTTCACATGTCATTTGGACACCAGAGAATCTCAAAAGACACATGAATACAGTACATGATCGTATTATACACTCAAATCATTTGGACGTCGCAATGAAGACTTCTTCATTCTTCGGTAATTTTGGAAAACAATATATTTTATAATCCACTAAAGACCATCGAAGTTTCATAATTAAATCATTACTTTCGTATTATGAGTACTATTAGTCAGAGGTATGTTTGAGTATTCGCTTTTTAGATTTTTATTTGATTCGAACCCGTCAAATTCAAGTCGAGTCCATTTGAATACCCAAATGTTTTTATGTACTTCAACTTTTTTCTTACTGAAATAGTCATGTTCTTATCATTAAAAAAATTGAAATTCATTTTTTCAATTTATTTATTTGAATGATATAGAATGTATGCAACATTAAATTATAACAGACATAAAAATTATTGCAAATATGCTTATTGCCATCAAGAGCTTTGGTATGCAGCTGCCAAGCAAATACGCCACAAATCCTTGTTCATTAACTTCTCAATGATCATTTCACAGCAAAGAATCGGAAGGCGGTAGCGCGTCAACTCCAAGAAAGAATCCAGTGCCCATTGCCGAAAAAATTTTCGAGACATCGTCTCACACAGACCCAAAACACAAGTCTTAATATACCCTTGTGGGAGCTTATACAATTTTTCCGAGCAAGCGAGCGCGAAGTAGTCCGAATAAGTGAGAATTTTCGCCGCCTCATTAGGTCGTAACTGGATCAAGTCGTAAAGGGATAAGCTCGGTTTCATCATTATGTTTTCTGCTCCTATCACTAACTTCTCGACATCGTAACAATATTTGTTAAAGTCCACCGACTTTTCGAAAATTCCGTGCTTAGCGAAAACTGCCATGAGCGTCAAAGCGTCGCTTCGCTTCATTTCGTATCCTTTTTTCTCTAGGCGCTCGACGATACCCAGAGCACCAGATATTAATTTCAATTTAAAATTATTATCATCTCGCCATACTTCAAAGCACTCGTCGAAGTGACTCTCGGTAGGAAAAACGAAACTTGAAAGATCAGCACCTTGGTCCAGGACCATACCGACAGTATTCAACAAAAGATATGTCACAGCATAGTGTAGTGGTGTACGACCTAAATTGTCCACAGCGTTGACATTCAATGGCTGATTTTTTTCATGGTTGATCTTGAAAAATTGTTCCGAAAAGTCACCTAGATAGTATTTTTGACACATAATGTGCATAGGAGTCAATCCTTCCAGGTCGGCCAAATTCGGATCGGCACCTTTTCTGAGCAACAATTCGGCCACCTTCTTGTTGCCAGCGAGCAGAGCCCATTGAAAAGGTGTCCTCCCATATGTGTCCTTCGCATCCACCTGCCCTATCTGATTTTTTTCGTCGCTGATCTCGAATAACATCTTCGCCAATTCAACATCGTCGCTTCTTGTCATACAAATCTTGTGCAGAGGAGTCATTCCGAACATGTTGATCAAATTCGGATCGGCACCATTTCTCAGCAGCAATTCGGTCATCTCTTTGTGATATTGGCTCACAGCCATGTACAACGGCGAATCACCTGTTTCTAGACAGATGCAATTGGGATCCTGGCCGAGCTCGAGGAATTTCTCCACGATGTCCTCGAAGCCTGCCCTGCATGCCACATGAAAATGTGTATGGCCCGACTTCTCATCGATGTAATTAACGTCGAATCTGTTGTATATTTTAAAAAGCTCACGTAAGGTATTAGCTTTGTTGCAAAAATTACGTGCACACGCACGATGCACTGCAGTGGTACGACGCAACAGTGGCTTGCCTCCTTTATCAAATTTGGGCTCGTCTTTGTAGCCTGTGCGAATCACAAACTCAATGAATCGTTCTCCTCGACAATCATTTCGATCTCCACAATAACTGACGGAGTCCGAGAGAAGATCATCAATTTCTTCGTCGCGAAAGATGACTCGGAGATTAGGAAGTTGGCTTTTCCAATGTCTGATTGAATATGCCATTCGGCGGTGAAATTCTTGACGCTCTTTTTCAACATCCCAATGGAATTTTTCACGCATCCGCTTCAAACTATTTAATTTTTTTATATTAACGCGATTCATCGTGGATATCGTTCTGCGCACTCACAATTAAACGTTAAATGAAATTGTAATATTTTCACTTTTATTACGCAAATCACTTACTACAGTTGATGTGCGATCTTTCTTTGTTGTTTATACTGTTAAGTCGTAACGTGTATACTGATCTACACATACCCTACGATCTTTGTATAATAATAGTAAGCACTTGGTTGAAGCTATCAAGTATACAAGTAGCGCGAGCTATGTACAACAGTAGTGAGAGTCACCTGTGTGTATAACATATGTGGTAATAATAGCAATGGCAATCTCTAATTGTTTCCGAATTAAGCGACGCCGATTGTACTTACATGTCATTTGACCAAGCAACTTAAGAAACCCGAACACTCATACAAAACTCGGGTACTCGAAAAAAATTAAGCACTCTGAAATGATCTATATTTTGATGATTATTACGAACTTCAATAAATTAATAATAAATATTTTCAACAGCTGTAACTTCCTCTATTTATTTTATATTACCAATAGGATTTTAATTATTGTCAAGCTCAGAAAATAAATTAATTTGTAACATATGATGAGAATTTTTTTCACTGCAAATACCCTAAATTTTTTAAAGCGTAAAATATTCTCAAAGATAGATCGATTCGAAACAAGTAATCTGATTTTCAAGCAACTTTTCTTTAAAACTTGAAAGGTTCCTGGTTTAAATGTGCATACAAAAATTCAAGCGTAGCTTAGCTTTTTGGGCTAATAATTTAGTACAAGTCCACGTGTTAGTAAATTCTATTTATCCAATATAATTCAAAAAAAATTATTGTAACGAATAAAATAAATATCATTGGAATAGTATTTTACAACTTAATACTTTGTGATATTTAACAAAAATTTTCAATGGCATAGAGTACATCATTTTAAGATCTACAGCTTCAATTTTCAATTTTTAATGGAGTAAAATCAAATTTAAGTTATGTTACATATTCACTTTTTGAAACATCGTGCATTTGAAGACGTACAATTGAATTTATACCAAGTTTTGTGTGTAAAATTAATTCGAATCATTTATAAAAATATAGAGCCAAAGCTTGGAGTCATTATTATTCAAGAGTCGTAAATATTTTCTATGAAGTTTCCTCATTAACAGAGTGATTTTGAGAAACAGTTACACGAATTGTAAGAGCAACGTTGTAAGCCAGGCCAAGGTAAATTTTCGCCACTCGAACGAAGCAGCAGTAGGCTTTCCTTGCGATTCATCAAATGTGCATATGTGCACAGGTATATATTCTCGGAGACGGGGCAATGCCCGTTCTATATACATCGTTGGCGTGCGCTCGCGAATTCAGCGTTGAGAACAAAGCTTATCCTCGCCGGTTGCTCCGAGTTGCTTAATTGAATTCTCCGGCGTTCGCGCGAGCAGCAAAGGAGCTTTAGTATATACTCTTCTTTCTCCCTGTACGTGCGAAACCCTTCATAAGTATCCATTTCCTTCCGAGTCGCTTATGAGTGTATTATTTCGACGACTCGATGATCGGTGCGAATTTTCGCACAGGCATTTTTCTTGTGTGTTAAAACCATACTCGGAGTATCGTCACGACCTACGGATTTTCCGTTCAAAAATGAGAAACAGATACAAGTAAACTTTGTTGGGTATGCATTAGCTCAAAGCTGCAGAGCTATTGCTTCTGCAAACAGGTCTTCTTTTTTTATTCTGTATAAACTCATTACGAGCTAAGCCACACACACACACACTCACACTCTCATGAGTTAAGCTGAACACAGTGCCCGCGTATAGGCATGGCGAGAAAAAGGGGGCTTTTTCTCGCTCGTGCACAACGAAAACTATACTTTAACGCACAATGCGAGGATTAAGTGAAATACGGTCTCAATTAATGTTTAGAATCCCTGCCTACTACTACTCCTGGACGCAGCCTTGCACCATTCGAAATTGTCTGGAGTATATATATACTACGGTCTCATTATGATTGTTTTCGATTCCACCACCAGCCCCGCGTGGCTTTACGACTTTATAACGCGAAGTTTGTTTGTTGCATGCGGATGAATATTGCACGCTGCGCATGGAAAATACTACGAGCACGGCCTACGAATATAATCTGCGTGCAGCTTTTTTTAAGTCGACTTTAATTAAACAAACGAGTTGGAAGAATTTTTCAGTTCCACGATGAGATAAGAATTTGAATTATGATAAAAAAGTTTCTTTTTTTTTAATTTCGCATCAACCTACTCATTACATTAATAGGGCTATCTTTTAAAACTGTCTCGTGCACTTATAGTCAGGTATAAGGACGGTATTATAAGCCTACGATAATTAAGCTTACCAAAACGACAATATCTGATTTCGTGCGATGAGAGTCCGGTGGAGAGCGAAGAAAGGCCGCTGTAATCATTTCTGAAGTACAAGCAGCTCAAGCACCGGAGGCATTAATCACAAAACAGGCCACGCGTTATCTTTTATACGGGGCGCAAAGTTTTTCATGCATATGATAAGTAGCAACGGTCAAGTATACACCTTACTTTACAGGTCATATTTTTGATACTTATGCGATAAACTGATCTTTATTCATAAATGATAAAAAAAACTATCAAACACCTCGCACAAGAGTTCAAAGATAGCTTGACATCAAAGCTCCCGGGAAAGATTTTTCTTGAGAGTAACTTGAGTAGATGTAGCACTCAGCGAAAATAGTTTACTGCTTGTGCCATGCAGATTTCAAAAATTGATTAATTTCTTTTATAATTTAATATTACCGTAAACTATATATGGCGAAATATACAGTAAAAAATAATTTGGTCTAAAAAACGTTCATCACAAGCAAGGCTTGATCTCAAAAATTTTCAATCGCCATGATATCGATGATGATTGAAAATGAAATCTCAAATGCAACCGATCTTGATATGTGTACCTCATTGCTGTTCAAATAAATTGGCGTATTGTTACTTTTGAGATTAAACTTTAAAGGGCGATTTTTTGGCCCAAATTTACGAAAGAAATTCGAGAGGAAAAAAATACCGCTCGTCAATGCGAGAGCACATACATTGCGCGTTCCAATTACGGAAAAGAAAGAGTCTAGGAAGCAGTGAGATAAAACATAAATATATCGTTCAGATACACGACAGCCTATCTTGACGATGAATCTCTATCCCTTTACGATGGATTTATAACATATTGCTCACGATTTCAGCCGAGTGTGTACAAAGGATAAAAAAATTTCTCTTCGTGCGCGACATCACTATATGATACTGTTGTCTTTTTTTCCCTTTTTTCCATCCAAGGATACTCGTATTTAACGTTTGTGTCCTTTTTTTCGATGGATTCGTTGATATGAAAGATTTTTTTCCTCTAAAAAAAATGGTTTGTTCGGATGCGCAATTGAGAGATAAGGGAATCGGACAGGAACAATGCGCACAAATTAAAACATCTGTCGGGAATATATACGTACACATGAAAGGAGGCCATAGAATTTCAATGTTGAAAGTTCTTAGGTGGGAGGGTCCGGCAAATTCACGATTCAATGACGCAGACAAAAGGATAAAAAAACGTTGAATGTTGCTACCGCTATCGATTAAATTCGACACTTTTCAATGAATCATCCAATTTCATCTCAGCATTACAGATTTTACCATGAATAATGCATATCCTGTCCCATACGAAGAACGACTCAATAAGCGAATAAAGAGATAAATGGAAAAAATAGATTTCTTAATTCTTCTAGGATTAATCTTATCAAAAAGAAAAAACTTGGTGTTATTCAACACTGGGTTGAATTCTGAAAAATATAATTTAAACGAGTAAAGTAAAACAATTATTTTCCAACGTATATTCAACAATTTTCTCAATTTTAAAGTTGTAACGAGAACAGCCACCTGATTTGTAACAGCTGAATTTAATCCTGCGAATTGAATTTCTTCGTTTTATTATCGCAATTCCATTATTTTGCAACAGCCGTAAATACTTTCCAGAAATAAAATACAAATTTCTGTGTTCGTTTGAAATTTACAATTGTATCAAAAACAATACAACGCAGTTCTTCAATGTAGCATTTCCATTCTTTTTCGAGTCTTAGTTTATTTTGGAAACTAACTTTACAAAAATCAGTTAAATAGTTATCCTTATTAATTTTTGGGTCATCACATTTCTCTCTACAATACAATTATTAACCTACGATTCTCGGTGCCTTGATGTGAAAATCTTTTACATAGATTTCGATAAATGATTGAAGAAATACAACAAAAACTATAAAATAATATTCCAAGCGTAAAGAAGCAGCCAATACACGTGAGTCGACTACTGCATTGCGTGTTATTCAACCTATATTTAGTTTGACTGAGGCATTGTTATGAATACGAAATTCATCTGTCAGCTAGATAGGATTTTGTACATTTTAGAAAAGAGTCAAATTTTTCATAAAATAGATGATTTATATTCAGATTTTTTAACCCCATTCCGCATCCGATTCCAAGTACTTTTTGAATTGTAAAATTTATTCTTCACACTTTCGACTTTGAAACTTTTAGTCACTATTACTTTTGTGTACTTTTCTTACCTATAGCGCAACAAAA
Organism: Trichogramma pretiosum; assembly: GCF_000599845.2. Classification (NCBI taxonomy): domain Eukaryota; kingdom Metazoa; phylum Arthropoda; class Insecta; order Hymenoptera; family Trichogrammatidae; genus Trichogramma; species Trichogramma pretiosum. The sequence continues at coordinate 334,773 of NW_019641665.1, forward strand.
AAAATCTCATCCGACGCGTGAGTGATAAATCTGAAGTACAAAGTAGTCGTTCATCAAGTGGAGTGCGTAGTACGTTTAAGAGCGCGAATAGAAATAAAAAATTTTCTCGCATTCAACAAAAGATGCAGACACCAAAAAACATCTTCGAGATTATGCCGAAGCCAACGTACAATTGAAAATTTTTAACACATATTTTGAGTTTTTTATCACATATATGTAAAGAAATATTATTTCTTTAAATAATTTAATCCTCGTTACAGCGAGGTGTAGAGTGGGGAGCTCTGCGTATAAATTGTAGAATACAGAGTATTGTATCATTAGTTATACGGTTGTAAGCAAGATCGGCAGTTAACTTTAAATGTCGTTTCTTGTGTTTATCTAGGTAAGAAAGTTTATATGGTAATATAATTGTAAATAGTGAATTTGTTAATAAATACTTGTGTTTATCTAGAAACCATTGAAGAATTGCCGATTTTAAGTTAATACCTTATATATATTTTCAAAATACTCACTATAAATTGACATAATAAGTAATACTAGTAATATTATAACAAAAATTTCCACAACATTTTTGTGGAGAAATTTTCTAAGAAATTTTAGAAAACGTAAAAAGTTTAAACATGAACGCAAAATTTTGAAAATTGCATTATAGACGGTGGCTTCAGCATTATTTCGCGAATGCTTGGCAAGATTACAAGTAAAAAATACCTCAACAAGTATTGTTATTTGGTTTGATGTACTAACATACAATTTGTGATTTTGAGCTACGAGGAATGGTTTAACGAAACATCTCGAGCGTCGAGCAAATGTTATAGAAAGCACGACATAGATATAGATATATAATTTATATAATTAATATATAACCCAAGCACCTCCTCGAGTAAGTATATAATCTCTTTTGATGTATTATGACACGCTTAGTCTGTATCTGCGAGAATATACCTACAAGTTTAATTTCGAGATTTGGCTCTGAGCTGTGTACATATTTACTTGTTTAATTGTTGGCCGAATGAGTATCTCACAAATAAAATAGGTTGACTACTAAAGCTTCGATTGAGACGAACATACACGAACATACGTTTCATGTACACAGGGGTAGTAAATTAAACGTAAATTAAAAATTCTAATATCATTGATAAAAATGAAAAAAAAAGAACAATTCTAAAAGTAAAGTAAAACCTTAGAGGTGTGATCGTATACATAAATCCAGTGATTAAGTTATTGAAGAACAAGTGCTTTTTAATTGTGTAGAAAATCTACGATTCCTTTAGCTCTTGGCAAAGTCTTTGCGAGCTTGCTGGCACTGACGATGAAATATCTCATGGCCAGTTTATTCGAGTGCCTATTTAAAATATAGCAGTCTCCGGGCCAAGCCTCTCGCAAATCTCCACGTGCCGCTCCCCGACCACCCCTCTTGTCTCGGCTGTGCGCAACTATACGTGTGTGAGTGTGTATGCGGTTTAACGATCGCTAGACGATCTACTTCTTTCTCAAGTGATGGAATTCTGCCAAAACTTGCGGAGAAAAAGAGGAAGAGAGAGATAGAGAGAGAAAGAGATAGAGAGAGAGAGGAAGGGTAGGAGAAAAAAACATTCGTGATTTGCGTTATAGTGATTTTTACGTGACTATTTAACACAACTTTCACTTGCATATTTGTAACTTTTGACCTTTTTAAACTTTATCAATTATATTTACTCGCGAATTTATAAAAAAATAGAGCTTTTAATCGATTAGAATATTCATTTTTCGTGCACTTTTTACTTCAACGTACTTAAGTAATAATAAAGGCGAATTTGTCTCTTATAAATTTTTATCAAGTGTCCCCGCTTATTTATTTGAGAGACGATACAGCAAAAATATCTGTATTTTTGCAAGATGAATCCCATCTTATTACAATGAATACTTAACAAACCATTGAGTAGCAAAAACAGCAAGCGACATTGATACGAAAACGTAAATCGTAAACATGAAAACGTTAAATAAGTGAAAATACTTGTAAAAAATGGCAATTTTCACAGCAAATTTATCGAGTCTCGGTGATGGTGAAAATCGAAAAACTTTTTCATTTGGAGTGTCGCCAAATCTCAAAGTTTCGAAGCTCCATGGTTCTGATACATGCGTGTATGTATCGCGCAGCCCGAGAAAATGTACATGTACGCGTGCTCTTATGCATGAACAGTATTAAAGCCGATTCTGAAAAAAGTTTGGCGATACTTGCTCAAGACGTACTTACGCCTACCTTGTTTAAGTAATACGCGCATGTTACTGAATTGCAACGAAATCTAGAAAATTATTCTCCATTGGTTTAAACATTTTCATCAAAAAATCTGGATGTGAAAAAGTTGAATTTTCCAGAAAATTTGTACGGTTCGAATAATTCTATTTTTCTATTACAATGTACTTTAAGTGGTAATAAAAATTTATTCATCAGCAAGCAATGAAAAAATGTTTAGTTAATCGTAATTTACGATAAAAGTGCCACGGATGGCAGTTTATTTTTTTATACTTCTTGCTCGTGGCAGCGAGTATCGTATACATTATTGTATAGCATCGCTCGCGACTAAAGCTCATACTTATGTCACGTCTGTCACGCGAGTAGTCTATAACAACAGCGACTCGGTGCTAGGTGATACGAGCGGCGTTATAATGAGCTACTTATGTCACAGAAAGGTATGCCATAAACGCGAACTTGAATCAGGCGCCGCTGTAAATGATGTAATTCATATTTATATAATAAGTTAGACGTACGTGCCGTAACGTTTTCCAAAATATTTATAATTAATTCGCGTGTCAATATGTACAGATTGGTGTGGCTTAATCCAATTTCATGCTATATATAACCACAATTGCGGCGATGTTCTATACTCGAAGCTTCGCGCTTAAGTTCATTAAAATTAATTGTTATCGGTAACTTGGAGCCGTTCTCCATCTAGAATTTGCCTCGTATTAGATCATGACTAACCGAGCGAATACCCCATTCTCGGCAAATATATAAATAGACGCAGAAAAAATAAACGAGCCAACGAGCGAATTAGGTTTATCGATAGAAAAAGACGCAAGAAATCTGCCCGACTGCGAGTATTAATGAAAATACAACGACGCTCGCGGCTATGATTATATCAAGCGGCATTTCTACCTTCATAAATAAATCGCGTTAATTCATTGCCGCGCGCTGCAACACCCTCGCGCACACGAGCGAAACGGGCTAATACCTCGCCACGGAGCAGCGGAGAGAGCAAGTAAATTTGCCGACGCGTAACGCGATTATTAGCAAATATTCATCCCTTTACTCCGTGGCAACAGTTTTAGAGCTGCGCTACTCCGGTGGAGCAGTTTATGGCAGCGGCACATGACTGATACCCCCGCGTGCGCGATCATTTCCGCTCGACTGTGCAGCACTTGACAATTGAATAGTGCGTTCATTATTAGTTAGTACGAAATCACCTTGTAGCCGGGTCGTATGTAATAGAAAAATCAATGTCCAATGATGCAATTCAAACTCGATGCGTTTATACCTTCTGAAAGTAAAATACACTGTGTCAAGCAAAATTTCCATGTTATTTAATAATATATGAAAATCAGCGATAATGCCCGACCAAGTATTACACGAGTATTAATAAGTCACGTGGGCAAAAACGCCCGTTTGTATTAATTACTATCGAGTCGTTAAACGAATTTATTGCCTAATTATGTAGAATAAACATTATGCTCGTGAAATATAGTACGTAGTATACACGAGCTTTATAGGTATATAAAGGCGTACATATACACATTTACGAATATTCGCACGTGCGCGTGTAGTACGTCTATGAACTATAATCGATAGCGGTCTTGTATAAATATATGAAGAATTTGGACACGCTTGCGCCAACAGACGACCGAGAGCTAATTACGGTCCCGTCCTTTCTCTGTCTAATTGTCATGTTATTTTATAGCACGTATATTCGGAGATTTTGCTCCGTGATGCTCTCTGCGCGCTATATATGCAAACCCTCAAGCCGACGTTGTACAAGCTTGTTCGTTTGCTAGTAAGTAGGTCTCCGCTATTAGCTGAGGGGACAATTTCACGAAACTGCTTGCGATATATAGATTAAATGTTTAGTCCAAAATTTATTTGGAAATTTTAATGCGTTTCGTAACAGAGACTAATTCTCAAATCTTTACTTTTCGTTTTATTCACAATTTTCTAGACCAAAGAGATTATTTTAACGAAATAAATATTTATTGCAGTTAATTTTTATCGTAAGATACCTGAATTCTTTAAAGCCATTTTTTCTTTTGAATAAGATATATCTTATAAGTATAGATTGGAAATTTTAAAAAATATTCAATACAAACCATTGTAAGATCAACTATCTTAAACTCATATGGCAGATTCAAGAGTAGATTATGATTCGTTTTATTCTGCGACATCCTTTCATTTTTATATTTCATCTTGGACTTTATTCAGTTAATCCTGAAATTACCGGAATGAATTTTAAGATATTTTTGAAACATTGAATGAACAACAATTAAATCTAAACTGTAATCCTAATATTTAATGTATGTATAATTTCAGCGGTGTTGTGCGTACACAAAATCATTGTGATTATACTATTTAATTAATATTAATAATTATGCGAGGAGTGTATTACACAAATATTATACCGGAATCCTCGCTTTAGCAGGGGAACTGCGCAGTTTGAAGCTTACAATGCGCGTACGGTCGCACGTAATTTCTTTAATTACCTCTCAAGCGATGATCGAATAATCAAAAAGTGAGCAACCTGATTCACCGTAAAAAGAATAATCTTAATTCAATTGAATCTCAATTATTTTTACCCACATTTTCATATTATATCTGTAAATAATTCAAGTCTTATTCGACGATTGAGTAAACTGGAAAAGTATATTTTGAAAAATGTTCAACTTTCTGAGATGTGACATACCTCATTCATGGCGCTTTTTTAACTTTTGCTATGAACAGAGGCTTAGACTTTCTTTCCATCTCTCTCTCTCTCTCTCTCTCTACCTCTTAGCCATTCACTCACTCACTCACTCATTCGCTTACTCTCAAGTTTGATGAGTTGGTAACTAGTTTGAGCTCTGCCAAAATCGCGTGCATGTCTACGATCTTAATTGAGCATCAAGTCTTGCCTTTTACCCGGCTCGATCTCTCTCGCTCTCCCTCTATCTCAGTTTATAAATGAATGCTATATACGCCAGCCGAGTGTCTGTACACGTGGGTGTAATGTCTATGAATACTGTTCTGCTGCGATCATCGCGATTATCGTCATTATACCGTTCGCGATGTATGTACACACATGAGCTCACCCGCACAGGCAAGCGTGAGCTTTGCTGCGTCTTGAGGTGGAGTTAGCGGCGCAAGCTCATGCGGATTTGCGTATGTATATCGCAATTTGCACGCTTCGTTCAAGTTTGGGAATCGGCGCGGAAAATAGGTGTGAGAATTTCTTATCTGCATCCTCGTGCTGCCGCGATTTTGTTCGAGGGCTAAATTAACGAAATAAAGATTAGCCACTGGGTAATCGTCGAAAAGAAGACATCGGCCTGCATGTGCTTACGAGGATAACATGCACTCGAGTCGTCACATATCGCGCTCAACTCTGGCTGCGGCACCGGCAAAAGCAAAGGCGATGCCCTACCAGGCACGCGTCTGACCTACTTGTATTAAAGCGCATGAAAAGAAAACGTGTTGCAATAACAAAGTTCATTGTGCAAAAGTTAAACGCAGCAGCGGCGGCGGCAGTACATGGAAGGCAGCGGCGTTGGCGGCGGCCTGCGGGGCACGGGCAAACGACGAGGATCCATAAACTTGATTACAACCCGCCGAGCGCGAACCCCGAGTTTTACGATAATTTTCAGCAAGAAACAAAAGTTAAGCTCGCGCTTAATACGCATTTCATAAACAGCTTGCTCTCTTTATGTAGTTCCAAGTCGCTGCCGCCCTACGCACATGGAGTTTCGCACGCAAAGCTGCCGACCGAGGCAACGAGAAGGAGAGAGAGAAAATTAATTTCTCAAGTTTTGATCAGTGTTATTATTCGCCAGAGCGATTGAATATAGAAATTAAAACAGCCAAACAAAAGGTGCCATTGGGACGGGAATCTAATGCAAACGAATCGACCCTTGTACACAAAGCTCTTAAGTGCGCCGCTGCCGTACATTTAGATAATAATCGAATTGTAACTACTTTTACGATGTTACATGGAAAATTTAACGAAATTACGGCATAATCTCGGCTTGATGTATGCATGCACTCGCATGTGCAAAACTACACGCGCGCACCTCGCCACAAAAGCCAGCTGGTAAAATTAATCATACCATATCCGAGTCAAATTATTCTTCAATGCCGTTTTGGGCTTCTAACTTGCGAGATTATAGTGGTGATACGGCAACATAAAATTCGGAAGCTCGTCACTCGTAATCCATAAAGTTCCGGTGCTCAAAGTAAATATTTCGTTGCGGCAATTCATCTATCGACGTTCGAGAGATTCGAATCATTCAAATTTAACGAGCCGAGGTCGAGCAATTTTTCGATTCAATTAAAATAATTAATTTTTAAGATACAGATCTTGACACCGGTGGATTGAAATTGTTTGAATGACTATTATGGCCTGTTCAAGCAATTCATTTGAAACATTACCTTTATCGGGCAATATTATGACTTTACAAATGGCTTATTGTCAATAAAACGTTGACGAAGTACGCGCAATAGCCGCAGAAATCGAAAGGTTATAGAGCAGCGGCAAATTATTAATAAAACTCAGTGAAGCGAACAATTTGTAATATTTGCCCCGGTGTATAACGACGGGTGTTTTACGCGCGCGGTTTATGCCGAGGGAATCTCGTAAACTTTTTGATGGCGAGGCATTGACAGACGTGCTGTTGCGTGCTGCGCATTATAGGAGTACATACATTTCCAGATTCCGTGGCTATACACATAATATAAGAGCGTAAAAAAAAAAAAAAGAATTTAGGAATGCGATCGATCGAAGAGGCAAAATTTCGGCAAAATAATGCCGAGAAAGTCGATAAAAAGAGATTTCGAGCTTATACCTTGCCTCCACTCACAATATTACCAGTAGTCGCGGAGCCGAGCGACGCGCCCGGCTGAAATATTTATATGTAAATATAAGTCTCACATCGAGCTGAGCAGGAGATATTTCTTTGCCGATCCAGCTCAATGGGAACTATGGACTGATATTTTATATTGGATAACTTTACATCGAAACAAGTTCAGAGCACGCGTAAATGCGCTCGTGCGACGAGTATGTATAATATTAACCGATAAAGTTTTCAAAATTATCTTTTAAAATAAAAAAAATATTTATTAAAATGTTAAAATATAGAAATAATATGAAAAAAAAACTCGTAACGAGGCCTTATAACACTACGACACAGCTTCTTTTCCAGTAGGAGATTTTATAATAAAAACCTAATAACTTTCTACTAATCTATGTATACGCCACCTGGTAGCAATATATGAAATCGATACTATCACCAATTTTAACCCAATAGTCAAAAAAAATATTTGAATAATATAAGAGCTGGGTCGATTCAATCGATCGGGATTGCAAAAAAAGACGAAAAAAATGTAAGCAATTGGGTTATTTTCTAACTTGACCCTCCCGAAAAAATATTCTGGCTACGGGCGTCGCACATAGTGTATGGTAGGTCGGGGGCTGCATACATACTGTACTGTACAGGGGATACGCGCACAGCTCGTAATGGTAGCGGCAACGATGCACTTATATTATGGATGCGACTAAATCTGTCACTCGTAGAGCGTGCTATATACATGTTTACGCGTATTTCTCTCTCTCGTGCTCATAGTATTGTATGTGTATACCGTTTACGCAGCTTGGCAGGAGAGTCGGGCTCTGTACAGCTATATGTATATACTAGAGGAGATGCAATCGGTAATGCAGTGATGAATTATGCAATGCACGTCGTGGAAAATCCAGGTCAATTGGTTTAATGAGTATACAGACATGTTCATATGTACAATTTATATCTGTGCGTGCGCGTGTGTGTGTGGGGGTACGCGTAACGCGCGGCATGGCCATGTCGTAGTATATAATGGCAAGTACGCGACCCAAAATGTTGTACAAATGTGCGTAGTGCAAATTACATTTTTAAAGCCCATAATGCTCGCCTTTTGGCTTTATTTGCCAGACAATCGACGCTGAGCTATAAATGCACAAACACGCGATCGAACGATCCCCGGACAAGGACTACGCCTTACCAAAACTGCCACACTGCAGTCCTCGAATATGACGAAACTATGCGCAGAAAGAAGAAAAAAGAATGCCCGGCCAAGATTATCTTCTTTGGCGGCGCTACGAAAATGCTAAAAGTTTCGGGACGAAAATTTAAAAGCTCTCGCTCTCCTTTTGATTGAGCGTCAAAAAGTTTCCACGTAAAATCCTGCGCTGGTTCGCTCCCTTCCTTCCTCTCTCTTTCGCGTCTCTCTTTCTCGTTGGTCGCTCGTCGGTCGTTACAGTCGGAAAAAAGATAATTTTAGATAATCGATCAGGATGAAAGAAGCGCTGCGAGTTTATCAAACATTTTGCCGAGCGTCCTCGGCTTGGCTGCAGCTGCAGCGCTGGCGGGGCTTTTCGCGCGCTCCGCGAGGAAAAGTGTGTCAGCGCTCGGAGATTTATTTGCTTGACCAAGCGCGACGTAAAACGATAGGAAGAAGAGCTCGCGTAAAACATTCACACCCTCGCGCGTACATGGAGCTCGCTGCGAATATATGTGTACAAGTATATACGTCGTGCGCTTTGGCCAGTTTCGCGCGACAATGCTTATCTGCTGGTGTGCTACGTGTGCTCGCGCTGCTGTATCGACGACGCGAGCTTCTGGCGCGCGACGTATAATGTACCGAGTCAATTTCAGCGGTAAGCAAAACTGGCATTATGCAAAGTTTGCGCTGCTGCTGCTGTTGCTGCTACGTATTGATAAATCATGCAATACGCACGTGAGTGCAGAGACGAGTCCGTGGTCTGATATATATAAGTGCGTTGTACGCGCCCCAGCTCCCATCGACGAAATGAAAAAGTCTATGAAAAGGACGAATAAAGGAAGAGGATCGCGGCGTTATAAATAATTCAAACGACGAGCGGCGCGGCAGAATTCAATGCCTCGCGAATAAGTATATTAATGTTATGCACGCAAACTATTTAGCGCCAAGTTATTTCTCATGGTCGATCGACTTGGCTGCTGCCGCTGGAAGTTCGACTCGACTCGGGGGCCCGGCTAACTCGTGCTCGCGAGAATATAGTACCACGCGCGGCAATAATGATTTTATTAAATTCCAGCCCGGAAAAGCAGACAATGTCACGGCGTTTGATCCAGAGGGTATGGCGTACGCGTTTTCATCGTATTTGCTGCACGCACATGTGCGCCATGCGAAAGTACTGCTGTATACGGGGACTCGCCGGGGCGGAATAAACTCGCGTCTACGCGTAACGGGCACAACACAGAACGAGGTGCGGTTGCAAGCTCGAGTACTATAATACGCCTGACACGTATACTCGGCGTGGCACTTTTACATCGGCTATAGAGTCGATAATATACGAAAAATCACGTCTCGTCGCGTTCCTTACTCGGCGAATGTGTGCGTACATCGACCGACAAAAAAAGGATCGCGCATAACGCAGAGTGCGGCAAAAAGCAATAAATTCAATACTCGCTCTCTCTCTGTATAAAACTACACGTATGTATAATGTGTACGTACACACAGGCTCGAAATCTCGGATGTACGCTAGCGCGTACGCAGCGATTTATGACATGCGTTTTGTCTGGGCTACCACTACCTCCATACCACCGGCGCTGTGATTCGCGTTGCGCGTGTGTTTTCTGCAATTCAAAAATACCCGCCACAGTACCCAGCGCATCAGACATGATATAAAGCTTTTCGCAGTCCGCAGCGAGGAATGCGCAATTTTGTCCGTTTGCGTTGCTTTCGTATTGTGTGTGTGCGTGAGAGAGGGAGAGCTCATAGTCGACGCGTCGCCGTCGCCACCACCGCCGAGCCTTTTTTTTCGATGCACTGAAATATGAATAAAAACTGGTGGACGCGCGTGGCAACGATCTGGCTTATTGCCGCCCCCGCGCGCGCACACACACACACACTCACACACACGCCTGGATGCCGTAATAATTCCGGCCTGCACAATTGCCATCGAAACAATCGCTCGAGCGATCGGATCGACTCGACAAACGACGGGACAATGCATACAGATGTGGCCTTTTTCGGCAGCTGTTATTGCGACGGCGACGACCTGTAGCAATCAATTGCTCTCTCGCCAATCGACGATTGTCACGCCAAAGAGGATGATGTATATCATCGATGGAAATTAGCCGGGGCGCGTCCTATATCGTACACGCGCTGAGCGATGACGAATTTTTGCTGATTTATCGGAGCCCCGAGCGAGCTCTATACCATACCCATCCCCGAGTTTGCTCGAAAATCTAATAATCTTTGAGGCTCTCTGTGTACCCGCGTGCTTGCATAATGTGGATAATACATTAACAGCGAGAGGGAGAGATAGTGAGAGAGTACAAGTTTATATAAACTCGCTCGCTCGTCCCTGACTCGATAGAAGAAATTAGCGGCTTTTGATACGAAGTTGTGCGCGAGCAAAATAGAAAAGAAGTATAAACTCTCTCCGCCTCGTTGGCAAACGAAAACTCAAAACACATTGAACTTTAACGCGCGTCGAGCACGCGTGTATACACACACACACACACACACACACTTATATAGAGGTGCATATAGAGGTCTGTATTATATATATAGAACGGGTTAAGTAAGCTGCCTTTCGCGACTCACTTTAAACTACATGGAGAATTTAATTACACCACAAGTCGCTCGAACTTTTCCGTGTACGAGAGCTTCTTTGACTGCTTCGAGTAATCCGATTGAGCCGCTTTGCGTAGCGCCGAGTCGACGCAATTGACAAAAGATTCCACCTGCTCGCTGCATTTTAATGCCTCGCCTCTGTTCTTTTCCAAGCACTTGAATACCTGCGGCACAGATGGTAATGTCTCGCTGTACGAGTCTCGTCATCGATTCGGTGCTCGACCGATTTTTTCTTTTTTTTTTTTTTCGACGTTATTATCGACTCGTCTTACTGCCTTGGATTTGTCGGGGCACGCCGGTCCCTTGCCGCTCTTGGCCCACTTCTCGAGCTTGTCGAAGATCGGCTGGGCCTCCTTGATCGTCAAGCCGCATTCGCGCGTGTGCTGCTGATCCAGCTGCTCGAGTTTTTCCACCCAGGCGTTCTCTCGCACCGTCAACTTGTCCAGGTCCTCGTTGCTCGGCTTCGGGCAACATGCAACTGGGCAAAATATCGATCATCAGCGCACAGGCGCTCTCGCTCGATGAAACACGCGAAATTTTTACAGCGAATCGATCGGCATGTGTACCATTGCGACGCTCGAGAACTCCGCTGCTGACGAGAACTCCGCGGAAGCTCAAAGCTTTCGATTCCTCCGGCTGCGCGTTGTACTCGATCTGTTTGTAGCTCATTTTGCTATACTTGGAATTTTTTCACTGTTTGAAACTAAAAATGATTGGTTTTGGGAAAAATTTCGTTGACCCGAAAGGATGAGTAACCTTGCACTGAAAATTTGCTGACGGAATGACAATTTTCATAAACAAAAGACTGCGCCTGATTCAACAGCAGACGGAAAACATTTTTAAAAAATTGTATTTTTCAAAAAACACGTCGCGTATACATTATACAAAATTCGTAATTACTCGATAAAGAACGCGCAGTGAGTATTTTTATCCAGCGTGGCCCAGATCCCAATAATGCTCTCCGTAATCACCATTTCTGTTGCCCCACCTCATCTGCAACGAGTATAAGGTTTTAGCAATTTTTTTTTATGCTTCCAATTAAAATTTTAATTTAAAAATTTATTCAAGGAACCGCGAACTCTATTACCTTCCCTTGGTAGTGGTTGCTGTTAAAATCTCTCTGCTCGAATCGCTGCTCCCACTCGGTCGGATTCTCGCACACATGTCCAAATTGTATGATCATAGGGTCCGGTTGTTCCGAGAAAATGTCCCTAAAATGTTTCGTTCGAAAATCATTTCGACCATGATCTGAATTGCAGCTATAAAAAACCACTTACTGAAAATATTGGCTCTTATGAATCATTTCAACTATATCCTTCCTCGTCATTTCCGGAGACTCCTCACTCGCATAAACGCTCATATCTTGATGAAAAGTAAAAGAACTCGGGATGAATTATGAAATAGTAATGAATCCAAGATATTTAGTTTTCAGAACGATTAATTTTATTGGTATTTTGAATAATTCATTACACAAAATTAACAATACCTGATGGCACGCGACGACTTTTCATATTCACAGGAATGCGACCACCATTAACATGATTAGTAATCAGGATGAACACAATGAGAAAATGAGTTAATGAACACTTATAACAACAGCAATACTTAATGTCGGACCTAGCCATGTTTATCAAACGAAAGTAGTCCAATAATAAACAATAAACACGGACTGGTTCTGTGACCAGGCTTACTTTTTTGTGTGGATCCCCTACTCGAGCACGCGATCATGCACCATTGGACATTCTCGTGTGAAAGTTATGGCTAGCTCCGAGAAAAACAAGAACCTTGTCTTACAATCTCTTTTCATCCGGTAATAAAGCAATATAGTAATTTCACGCATAAACAAAGCGGTGACCTTATTCAGAGTGAAATTTTTCGTATTTGTACAATATATTTTAATCTACAATATATTATTTGATACGCAAGCTATTTTAAACCGTCCTCGTTACGAGCGACTATTCGAACGTTAATTATACGTATAAGAGTTATATTAATAGAATCCAGCATTTTCTTTTAAATATTGGATAAAATTTGAGCTCAATTCTTCGACGTAAGCCTATAAAAGACCGGAGTTATCTCATATTATACACGAATTTGTGCATTATTTGTCTGGAAAAGTATACGATATTAGAAAAAAAACAAACAAAGAAACTTGGATTCCTTATGCGACGTAGTGACTTAGTTCGGCTTCGAAAACTTATGCAGCGTAATTATTTTTAGCACACTTGATTATCGACTGTAGTAATTTAACAAAGCCTGTATCTTTAGGTTTTTCCAGTCCTCGGAGTGCACGGTTCTTCATCACTGCTACGAATTCCCGATTACTCAGTTGACCATCCACTAAAATGACAAAAAACATGCCACGATTAAAGTTGTATAGGTTTGATTCAAATTTCGAAGAAAAAATAGTTAAGAACTTACTATTTTCATCGAAGATACAGTAAACTACTTTTATTATGTGATCAGACAAATCAACTTGTGACACTGTTTTAGCGACATGCTTCAGAGTAGCTATAACAAATAATTCAGGTTTTAAAAATCTTTTGTCACTCCATATCATTTTAATGCTTACCTGGATCAATTGATGCTCCAGCAATGTGGTAAAAAGTTAAAGCTGTATCAACATCATTTATGTTGCTTAGAAATCGATAAAATTTTAAATAATCTTCTTTCTGAATACCTTGTGAACAATCCTTAAACCTAAAAAATAATTTGTGTAAAATCACGAAAATTTTAATCCTCCACTAAATTTGAGAATACATACACTTTTTTAACTCTTTTGACGATACGAGATTTCTTTTTTTCCGAAAATCCGGCATAAGCTAAAAGTAATTCTGTGAATGCAACTTCACTAATGTATCCATTTTCATCTGGAGCTTTGCGTTCAAACTAAAAATAATCAATTATCTTTTTGTAGTAATCGACAAAAATAAAAAATGTACATCAAGTAAGTCTCAAATACCTCTAAGCTCAGTATTTCTCGTTGTAACTGTTCTTGAAACTCCAAAAATTTTTCGATTTTCAATTTTTTTTTCAAATCCGACCCAAAAAAGAAAGTCATCAAAGCTGAATTGACTCCCTAATTACAACATTTTTTGACAAATTAAATTTTTTCAATATTATTAAACTGTATAATTAATTTTCAGATGAAATATGAAAATACCTTAAATGTATTTCCAGTATTAGCGTGATCTCTGTGTCGGCTACCAATACTACTTTGCTGACGAATTAAATTAGAAACTTTGTTGAATTCTTCATAATCAACGTCTCCATCGCCGTTAACATCAAACATTCTGAATGCTATTTCAAAATGACGACGGGAAGCTGAAATAAAATGAGAATATTTAATTTGAAAAATAACAACAGATTCAATAAATATTATGTTAAAGTAAAACAATCAATTAAGTCAACTTACTTGACAGTACAGTCAATAAAAATATGTAATCTGAAAATGTGATAAGTCCATAACTACCAAGTGTATAAAAAATACTATTTTCATTTAAATCCAAATCCAATTTGTTCTGCACCGTCTGTAATAGTAATAATTAACAGTTAACTATAAAATCTATATTCTTTAACTAAGTAAAATATGTACCCACCTTTGGATCATACCGTTTATATCTATCTAATCCTAATCCTAAAAGAAAATTATCATGATTTTAATATAAGGATTAAAATTAGTTTAAAATCTGGGAAGTGTTAAATAATTCATATTATACTTTGTGCATTACAGAATTAGAAAAAAGATTTATTATGTTCATGATTAAGAGATTCAAGTAAGCAAAAAAAAAACATGCATGTCTGTGCAGAAAAGTTTTATTAAGCGTAGAAAAAGAATAAAAATATTTTTAAAAATTCACCCAAATATAGTAATACAAACAATTCTAAAAAATGAACCAAAATCATTGGCGAATAATTTCTAATATTCAATTGAGGATTGAAAACACCAAAAACTGAATCAACTCAAAAGTTACCCTGAGGTTGTGGGACACCGGGTGTGAGAGACCTTAAAAAATCATCAGGAGTCATCAACACCTCGTGTGCACCATTGTTTGGATTAATAACTTCGAGCGTTGCAAAATATCTAAATACTTTATCTGGAGTCGAAAATTGACGTATTCGGTTCTCATACTCAACTATCTGCATAAAAAATGTACACTTTTATTCCACAATAGAATGAAACTTGAAACAAGGTATTATGTTTTTTTTTTCACCAAAAAATATTCTATCCCTTCACTTTATATTATCAATAGTAGAAACAATTTCCATGAGATAAATAAATGAGTGATGTATGATTAACATAAATGAATTGAGAAATAAAATTTATGAAAACCAGCAA
Source organism: Trichogramma pretiosum (assembly GCF_000599845.2). Classification (NCBI taxonomy): domain Eukaryota; kingdom Metazoa; phylum Arthropoda; class Insecta; order Hymenoptera; family Trichogrammatidae; genus Trichogramma; species Trichogramma pretiosum. Next base: position 349,982 of record NW_019641665.1, read on the forward strand.
TTTTCCATTGGTTAGTTTGTATTGAAAGTTAATTACGCAGTAGAAAATTTTAATAATTATAGTTGAAAAGATACATTGGCAATCATAATTACCAGCGTTATCAATAGTGACAAAACAAATCAGTTAATCATGTTGTCTTATCAAGCAAATGTAAGGAGAATGTTTAATAAGTTTTACCATCTGGCTGTTTCATGCCTGGTGTAATAGCTCTTAAAAAATCATCGGGGGTCATATAAGTCTCTGACATTTCCAGACTTATGACTTTTACAGTAGCAAAATACCTAAAAATTTTATCTGGGGTTGAATATGCACGCATCCGATTTTCATACTCTATTATCTGGAAAAATGCTCCATGCAAAATCATTAAAACTACTTTATCTATGGGATTTTACATAAAAATGTTATATCTAATTTTTATGGAATAATTATTATCTGAACTTCAAGTGTGAATAAAATATATTAATTTTGATGGCTGGCTTAACTAAAATTATACTTAAAATTGAGTATTCAAAATGAAAATAAAAAGATATTAAAAAAACAAATGATAAGTCAAATCAAAATTCAAGTTTTGAGACATGATAAAAGAGTAATGAACCTTTCTATCTCGAAATCCAACTTTTTTGCCTTTTTTCTTTTTGTGTTCATCATGTTCTGATACATGTTCATCGACATCCGATATATCTTCATCTTCTTCATTCTCACCATGTTGTATTTTAGCTGCAGCTTCCACACTTGGGAAAAAGAAAGACTTGATCCTATAATAAATAAAATTATATGAATTTAAAGAAAATTTTCATTTAAAATTAAAAAAAAAACTAAGATAAAATCTACCATCGCCAATTTACTATTGCCATAACACTGGATGCAAAAAAGAGGAATGTCACTAAACCAGTTAGAGGTGGAATTTTCTCTCTCTTGTGCCCAAAATTTTTGAAATTTCTGCATTGTGTTTTGTGTTGATAAACACAAATTTCCCACTCTGGCCTGTGATTGAAACTATTGACAGCAACCACTTTGAAATAGTTGAATTTTTGAGCATTCAGTAATAAAGGCCGTGCAAATCGACTGAGAGCCATTTTGCCTGATCAAGGAATATTCAAATGACAATTAGCCAATAATATTTACCAATTGAGATTATCTCAAAATACGAAAATAATTTTAACCTTATTTTCAATACTTTTTCGTATTGAGTACAGTAGCAAACGTAATCGATAAATTTACAGAAAAAAAGTCATCTTTGCTGTTCGCTTGATTTTATTATAGTATAGCTGTATATAGCTGTATTGGATTGTCTTCAATTGATAACTAATTAGTAGAGAACGAAATTTCGCCTCACATCACACAACACTGCAGACGATAAATTTAAAGACCAAAAGTAAATGCAGCTAAGCGAGACTCAAAAGCCGACGAGTATGTATTGGTGAGGAGGGTAGGCGACAATTGTCGCACACGATACGGACTGTAATGCGCATAAGCTAAATGAATATACCTCATACCTATCTATATGTTTCCTACGACGTTTCTACTATTGATTCTTGTGGATACATTAATCCTTACCTATAAATAACTTTAAATGCTCAAAAATCTTTTACCAAAATAAATAATAAAACTGAAACTAAAATAATTTTATTGTAAAATACTTATTTAGGTACAATAAATTAATTTAGGCAAAAGTACGGTAAAAAAATTGGTTTTATTTTTATGCATATGTAAATTTAATATTTACACAAAACAGTCTTATTTTAAACTTTCTTTAAAGAAAACTGTCAAGATTTCTTAATTGTAATATAGTACATAATTAATACACTAAATAATTCAAAAATGTATACAAAATTAAATATATTTTTCAATAAATTAATCCCAATTTTCTTCAGTTTGACTAGTATCCATTGTACCGGTCTCATTGCCATCGTTGGTATTAATTGATTCATTTTTATTTTCAATTGGAACCCATAAACTATGCTTTATGAATCGCTTAGCAACTTGTGTATCTATTCTTGGTTGAAGAGGGTCTTTTTTAAACAATTCTCTGGCTCGTAACAATGTTGATTTTACTCTATCATTTTCTGATGTGATTTTGTGTTTCTTTGGGTCGATTCCTAGAAAAAAGAGAATGGAAATATTTATTCAATACATATAATTTATAAATTCAAATTAATAATAAATCTTTTATAAGTATATACCTTCTGCCCTTAAATACATCCAAAATAAACTATTTAAACTGAAAGATAACAAAATATTGAAGTCAATTTTTTGTTTGTTTGATAATTTTTCATAAAATCCTTTTTCTTCTGCAAACTTAAACACTTCTTCAATTTTGTCAAGCGCTTGAGACATTGTTGTTAATTTTTTCTTAATAGCTTCGTCTGCTTCTAGTTCTTTAAAATCCATATTTGTGGCCATATTCTGAAAACAAGATTAAATTGAGTTAAATAGATGGTATTATTTTTTAAATATTATTTAAATAAAGTTAAACTAACCAATCAATTCTCATGTATTATGTTTAACTTCCTTTAATCAATGTAAAATTCGATCAACAAGTTCACGCCACAATTAATTTGTTTACAAAACTTGATGGAAGTTTGTCAGTCACACTGTGTCAATCAGTCAGTCGCAGCGCGCACGTGAATAGTGAATGAAAATACTAACCTGGAACTCCTGGAAGTAACACGGAATCGTTGCGGCCGAAGACGACGTAAAGCGCCTGCGTTACGTATATATACTACCCACACTGCAGAACACATACTATACTATAGTTGAAATTATTACACCTACTTACGGTACTAGCTTTCCAGCTGGTCGTTTGGTGCACAATGTGTACAGTAGGATAGTGAAGTGTCAGTACTGATGACTACTACTGACAGATTCTCACGTCTGCTGTAAGGGGAGTCCGTATGCCATGACATCAGAATAACTGATAACACAATGTCCGAGCTATTTTTATAAAATCAGTCATGCTGCAGTGTCCGTATTAACATAGTACATCTAAATCAATTATTGATACTTGCGTGTATATATCTGTATAGGTTTTGTATCTAAAAGTATATATAAAAATTTGCTTTAACAAAATGAACGTGATCACCGCTGTGAAATATTATGTGGCGAAAATGACGGAAGAAAGCGGCCCCGGCATGAAGGTCTTGCTGATGGATAAACAAACGGTATTGATCCAATGCTTTGATAAAAAAAATTTTTTGGGTGCGACTTTAATCAAATGCCTATGTTGCATAGTACACATTTTTTCATCAACACTTTATATCTAAATCTTGTAAAATTAATGGCAATATAGTTTTATAAATAAAATTATTTTATAGAAATATTTTATTACCTACAGATTACTAATTTGTTTCACTGCATTTAAACTTAAAATTTCAGACCAGCATCATTAGTTTGGTCTACAGTCAGTCTGAAATTTTGATGAAGGAAGTTTATTTATTTGACCGTCTTGATGCTGCAGTACGCAACGAAGGACTCAAGCATTTAAAGTGTATTGTTTTTATAAGGCCTACAGAAGAAAATGTCAGATTGCTCTGCAATGAACTCCGGTTCCCAAAGTATGGAGTTTATTACATATGTATGTATGATTTTTTTATAAGACTGATTTAAATTTGATATTTGATATGTATTAAATATTAAAAATATAATATTAGATTTCAGTAACATAATTCCAAAGACAGACATAAAACTTTTGGCTGAAAGTGATGAACAAGAAGTAGTTCGTGAAGTTCATGAATTTTATGCAGACTACCTGGCCATAAGTCCACATTTATTTTCATTGGGTATTAATGGATGCTCCAAAAGTAAGCTAATAACTAATAATTTGATGCTTTACGTGCAAAAGTAATTGTAATAAAATAAATTATTTAGGTTTGAACTGGGAACCAACACATTTGCAAAGAACCGTACAAGGAATAACAGCAGTATTATTATCATTGAAAAAGTGTCCCCTAATTCGTTATCAAGGTAGTTCAGATATGTGCAAACATTTAGCTGAAAAAATTCGATACGTCTTGACTCAAGAGTCTAATTCTTTTGAATTCAGACAAGAGTCCAATCCTATACTATTAATACTTGATAGGAGAGATGATCCAGTTACACCTCTTTTAAACCAGTGGACATACCAAGCCATGGTGCATGAATTGTTAACAATTAATAATAATAGAGTAGACTTATCTAATGTCAAAGGCATTTCAAAAGAATTAAAAGAAGTTGTGCTGAGTTCGGAACACGATGAATTTTATGCTAATGTGAGAATAAACATAATAATTAATATTTTGTAAATTGAATTAATTTTAATAGATTGGTAATAATTTTTTACAATTTTGTAGAATCAATACCTGAATTTTGGTGAAATTGGACAAGTAATAAAAGATTTAATGGAAGAGTTTCAAAAGAAAGCTAAAAAACATGAAAAAGTAGAGAGCATTGCAGACATGAAAAATTTTGTTGAAACATATCCATTGTTTAAAAAAATGTCTGGGACCGTTGCAAAACATGTAACAGTGGTTGGAGAACTTTCTAACTTAGTTGGAACTCATAATTTATTAGAAGTATCTGAATTGGAACAAGAACTTAGTTGTCAAAATGAGCATTCTTCGCAAGTACTTATCATTAATTATACTTTTTGATAACTTTCATTAAAATATTTATCTCTATAAAAAAATTTAAAATTATTATAGCTTCAGAAAATTAAAAGATTAGTTAGTAACACAAGAGTGCGTGACATTGATGCTACTCGATTAGTAATGTTGTATGCTTTACATTATGCAAAGCATACTAATAATGACATAGCTGGCTTATGTTCACTACTGAAGAACAGAGATGTTCCAGAAAGATTTACAAAGGTAACGTTAAAAAACTATTTGTATAAATTGTAATGCATTTTGAATAAATGAAAAAATATCAGATATGCAATAAACAACTGTTTTCTGTACAGCTTGTATACAGTATACTCGACTACAGTGGTATTTCTACTAAACAGATAAATTTGTTTGATAAAGAAGCTGTTGCTAAAATAACAAAAAAATTATTCAAAGGATTGAATGGAGTTGATAATATTTACACACAACACACTCCTTTACTAAATGAAACAATTGAAGATCTTATAAAAGGCAAATTGAATCCTCAGGTTTTTCCATATCTTGGAAATGCAGTATTGACAAGAAGGTACCCATTTTTGTTATGGTTTACATACAATTGAACAAAATTGATTTTCAATAAGTCTAACTAACATTTTTTCAACAGACCCCAAGACATAATAGTATTTATTATTGGTGGCACAACATATGAAGAAAGTTTGGCAGTCCATAATTTAAATAAACAAAATCCAGGCATAAAAATAATTTTAGGTGGTACCACAGTGCATAATTTTTCTAGTTTCTGTGAAGAAATTGAAGCAGCAATGATTGGCGTCGTACCAAGATATAGACCAAGAAGTATTAGAGAACGTAATGAAGATTAAATTAAGAAATAATTTATTGCTTTTTATGTATATGAACTAACAATTATCATTTCAACATTGCGCAATCATTCCAATTGCATATGTACATAAGAAAAAAACTTTTAAGTTGAATGGTAATAAATGTAAAAAAAAAGAACAAAAAACTATAAATAGTCAACATTTCAAATGAACAAATTTTCCTTAATTTAAAAGTTCACGAGATATAACTTGTGCTTGAGAATGTTATTCATCATCGTCTTCTTCGGCATCGTCAGCATACATGTATTCCATTTGTCTATAATCATCTTCCGGAGCCTGCAACAAACGAAAATTTTTCTATTACAATACACTCAAACTTTTCGGTTGTTTTTGAAAGATTTTATTTTCATATTTTAAAATGCACTTATTACTTGCTATGACTATTAATCATCTACATATTTTTGTTCATTTCAATGTACTAGGAAGTGGTACATGGTGAATAAACAAATACTACTAAGGTATTTTATACTCACGTTTTGAACCACCTTTCGAAAGCCTAAGAAATTTTCTGCTTCGTATTAAATAGGTAATTACCTACAATAATTATAAACTACTGTTTTAAACACTCAACCAAAATTTATAGCAAAAATATTTATTTTTTAGTAGAAAGAAATCGTTTCTGAGATTCATATATTTTTCAATATTTAACCAGTGCATTTTATAATAATATTTTTTTTACATTTAAAATGATGAGTCATTGATGAAAATTGATCTATGATGCAGTATTTATCAAATGGTCTCAAATTACCAATTCTAAGTAGACATGTGATATTTAAAATGAAATAAAATAATACCTACTTTTAATAGCAAGCAGAAATGCCTTTCACATGCTATAGATTAATGAATCTTGAAAAGTAAATTAAAATAATAGTAGTAACTTAAAAAATTTAATAAAGTAAAAAATTTTTAAATTTGAATGCATAATATAATCTAAACAAATTAAATAATTCAAGTTTGTAGATTTTTTAAAAATTAAAAAGACAACAATTTCCTTTACTAACATAACATTTAAATCAGGCATTATTGTATTTTCATTATTTTTCTTACTTGAACAATACCCATTGACCATGCATATCCAAGCATTGCAGTTCCAGCAAAAATTCCAGCTAGAATTTGGTTTCTTCTTTTATTTGGAAAATCATCTTTTTGTACTTTGGTTTTCATTTCTTTCTCAGATTTAGATTTTTCATATTCTTGATAGTCATCCTCAAAGTATTTTTGAAGAATACCATTTGTAAATTTAACTAAATTACTGCAGGCTTTCAAATGATTTTGCAGAGAACAATTTGGTAACGGTACTTTGAGGATAGGAGCCAAATGTGAGAAAACTAAAACATCAAAAGTTGTAGGATTTGAACCAAAAAAGTAATTTGATTCTCCCAGTCTAGTCGATAATAGTGTGATACACTTTTGAGCTTTAGAATATATCTATAAAAATACGTCAAAAAATATCAATCAATAATAATAACTAGCACATAAATTTATTTTATTATATAAACAATAAATATTACAATTAATAACTTACTGAAACTTCAGCATCCTTTTCTTCTTTAGTTGGATGTAGAGCTTCCACCATAAACTTGGCTTGTTTTTCATATTTTCCAGGATAATAAAAATTAAATGGAAAAGATAATACTTTGCAATACCAAGGTCTTATAACTTGATTCAAGTTCTGTACATCTACCCACCTTGAACAATTTGATGCGATGTTATGTTAGCATAAAAAATTGAATTAACGTGTTAAAAAAATTGTCTTTACCATAAGTATTGAATTGCAGGCCTTACACATTCATCAAGCATAGTTTTAAATGCATCAATTTCAGCACTTTGCAACCTTGTTATATCATTGTCTGGAGTAAATTTGTGTTGCTGAAAGAGATCAAATATTTGATCTACTGAAGTATAAACTTCATTTTGATACCTTAAAACTGGTAGTTGACCAGTGGGAGACTTAAACGGATTATTAGTGGTTTTTACATGCAGCGACAAATTACTGAATTTGGCATACGCCTGCAAATATAAAACAATAATCATGTATTAAAATTATTTTTTTGAATAGTGAAATTTGTCTCAAAATTATTAGTAACTTTCATTGATCTCCTGAATGAACGGAATCAATTCGAAATTCTGAATATATAAAAAATTACCCACATATGCAAAAGCATGCATCTAAATCAAAATAATCAATAAAGACCATCTAACCTCTGAAATTATTTTCGCCTTTACTTACGAGAATTTTCAGACAGTCAACTTCTACTGAGGGTAGACCCCAATCGCCTTTCCATATCTCCAACTGGAAGCTTTCGTTTGAGCTCATTTTGAGTTAAAATGGGCTCGGGATGATGTGATAATATGTCAAAATAAAAGAGCCTTCATATTATCCTCTATGTGCGAATGTCAATCTCGTGCGGCGCCGGCGTATGAATTTTTCCTTATCAAAAGCGCGCGCGCACTTGTTTGAGTTTGATGCAGCAGACTACAGAGCATAAAAAAGAATAATCCAGTTTAAGATTTTTTGCGAAAAATATTTAAATACAATATAATTACAACCCAAAGAATAAACGTTATTCGAAGTTTTATACTAATTTAAACATCTCACTAAGAACTTTGAAAAATCTCAACCAGAGTATCAATAGTGTTTACACCTACCAAGGTCTAGCGTGCTACGAATATGCGCGCCCAGAAGCAAAACAGTTGCCGATCGCTTGCGTTTGAGACGTTAGCTTCTCCAGCAACAACATTTCCATTACGAAGAATATAATTTCAATGTATTTTGGATTATAAGTCAAAAGTTATAAAGTTATACTTAGAACATAATCTTATAATAGCAGGAGCTTCATCATCATTCGGTAAAAATCTTTTGAAAGCAGTCAGTAATTTTTTACGACGACTTATTTTAAAACCTTTATTCTATGTATTCTACTCTGCAGAAAAGCATCATATCGACGATTTATCATGTCAAATCAAGCTAGTCAATCATCGAATATGCCAAACTACAACGTTAATAGTGCGAATAATTCTAAGCAAAGTTCTAAACGACATGCGGCCGATCAGTTTACCAATAGTGATTCAATTGATGTGACGAATGATACCAAAAATCGCTGTTTTGTATGTGATAAACCTTTACACAGGTTCTCATATTCATTGGTTAATGCTGCAACAATACTTACAAAGACTCCTGTTGCTGGAAAAATTGGAGAAATTGTTGGCAAAAAGTAAGTACTTTTTGTTTTGTATATCCTGCTAAAACAATTAACGTTAATCATCGTTTAATATTTTAGTTGCATAGTTGTTGTATCTGAAGATGATAGTATTTGTCAAACGTGTCTCAATTTATTCAATAAATTGGACAACTTGGAAAATGATTTGAGAAATCTTCGAACCAATCTGATGAAGCAGTTAGAACAAACTTATGTAAACAAAAAAAAAAGTTCAAATACACTGCCTAGTCATGTTATTAAAACTCTTCAGTTGTTAGTAAATGACAAAAAGGCAAAGAGCGAGCCTGCTGTTAAAAAAAGGAAATTATCGGAAAATACAAGTATGGTACCAATGAAGCCCACTGTACCAGACAATGATATAAGCTTAGTGAATAAAACTTCTACATTTATCATTGATCCAAATAATTATTATTCAGGTATATATACATAAAATGTAAACAAAAGAAAGGTATTAAAATTATTTAATTTTTTTTAGAAAATATCGGTAACTTAAGAACTGTCGTTACACATAATTCGAATGAACATAGTAATGATTTTATACGTAGTGTGTGCATGCCGCCAAAGGATTTCAGCTCTATGCATCAAATGAATATTGGTTTAGAAAATTCAAATAAAGGTAAATAGATAAAATACTAATTACTGTAAATGAAAAAATTGAAATAATAAATATATTTATTTTAGAGACACACCTGGATATGATGAATGTAAATCATTCAAACATCGAAACAAGACAAAATATGATTGAATACAACAACTTTTTAAAAGGACTTTTTCTGACCGATCCATTAGTTCACTTGCCTTTCTAAGTCTTAAAATTTTTATTTTAGAAAAAAGATTCTAATTAACAACTTTGTTGATACCTTGAAGGTAGCACTACTAGAATATAACATAACTTTTTATTAATGTTTTGAAAAATGTTCAAGACTGTTATATACTTAAGAGTATCAATAGTAGGCATGTGTAATGAAGTTATGTTGCATTTTATTTTTAAAGTATTATTATAGAAGTATGAGTTTAAAAACTGTAGGGAATTTAAATAATCAAAAAGTACAGTTATGTCCCAAAAACGCTGTTATAGTATAGTATTGATTCATACTATTTATAACCCAGAGAGCCTGATGAGTACAATTTAAAATTAAATATAAGCATAAAGAAATTACAAATTTCAAGCTATGCAAATAAGTTTCTATACTATGTTTCATCAAGACATATTAGTTATAGTTCATGTAGTTATTATCAATAATACATGTGTTATTCATAATTTTTTCATAAAATTTCATATTCTGATTCATTACTATGATGAAAATAATGCTATTTTAATACATAGAAGCAAGCATCTATGCATTTTGCAAGTGTATGCTTTTTAATAAATCTTTAAATTGAAAAAATAAAAAGTAATGTAGTATCCAATGATAAACATAGTAGTTTTTATTAGAAAAAATTAATACATATATAATTAGTATATAATATTAATGATCTATTATAGTACAATATTATGGACAAGGTAAAAAACTATTTTGCAGAATTAGTTAGTCAATGTTCTCGCATCGAGTTTTCCAATACCACCCTTAATTGCTTCTATCTCTTCATCGGTCAATAACTCCTTGTTCACAGGTAGTTCGGGCTGTTGTTCAACTTTAGCCGGAGGACCATGAGGTCGCTCGTGGTGCTGTCCGTGATGCTGGCCGTGGTGTTCTTCGTGCTCTACCTCCTTCACGGAGGCTCCACCGAAGATTCCACCTAACAAATTACCGAAGCCTTTCACAGCACCAGAGACTCCAGAGGCTACTCCGCCAGCAATATTTGCTGCACCATTGATGGCTCCACCTACGACAGTTTTGGCCCCGGTAACTGCACTTCCTGCGATCTTTGCGGCTCCACCAACGGCCCCTCCGACAACAGTTTTAACTCCACCGGCTACTCCGCCGGCGACTTTAGCGGCACCACCAACGGCGCCTTCCACAACAGTTTTGGCTCCAGCAGCAGCTTGCCCGGCGATCTTGGAAGCACCTTCAACTGCTCCACTCACGGCATTCGTTGCTCCAGTGATTGCTTTGCCAGCGAGATTGGCAGCCCCGCTAACTGCTCCTCCCACAACAGCTTTGGCTCCGGAGACTGCCCCACCGGCGATCTTAGCGGCACCGCCGACTGCTCCTTCGACGGCGCCTTGGACTCCGACGGCCACGTTACCGGCGACATCGAGTGCTCCTCCTACTACGGTCTTGACGCCGTGGGCAGTTCCGTGCGCGACGTTCTGGACCCCGCCGATGGTTCCAGTGACTACATTGGCGGCGCCGCCCGCTGCTCCGTTCACGACACCTTCGGCAACTCCGACGACTCCGTGGGCGGCCCCCTCGACGCCTTTAGCGGCCGAGTGGATAACGCCGTGGAGACCCTCGGCCAAGCCGCTCACTACGCCTTGAACGGTGCCAGCTGCTATCTCGGTGGCATCCTGAGCTCCATTGCCGGCGCTGTGAACGACTCCGTGAGCCTTGTCCGCGCCACTGGCGACGATCTCCTTGATTTTCGCCAAGAAGCTCGAGGAACCTTCGGTCGTCGAGACACTGCCGTCGAGCTTAATGCCGAGCTCGCGCGATTTGCTCAAGATCGCTTGGGAGAGTTGCTTCAGCACCTCGAAGTGCTGGCTGCCTTTTTGCGCGACGCTCTCGAGCTTCACCAATGCCGTTTTTACGAAAGTCGAGATGGTCTCGGACACGATGATGATGTCGACATCGAGCATGAGCATCGACTCGTCTATGAGATTCTGCTTGGCATCCTGCCAATGCTGAACCTCCGCGCGCCAGATGTCTCGCAGAGTTGCGTTTTTCGGGTCAAACTCGTGGGGTGGCTTGATCACGAGCTCGCCGCCGATTGTGTTCAATCTGATCCATCGTTGCAACAAAAGCTGCTTTTGGTTTTCCACTCTTTGATGGACCTTCAGTTTCATATTCTGCCAACCCAGGCGTAGGCTTTCCAGCGTTTTGCCGTGGACTTCTTTGAAATCGGCTGGGCTGTTCTCAATTATTTTAGCCAATTGACTGACCAACAGATGCTCTGAGTCTAGAATCACTTGAAACCTATCTTGGAAAGCTTTGAGCCATACGTTGAATCGAGTGTTGAAACTTGAAAGTTCCTGCATGACCAAACACAAGATAAGAAATTATCGTAACTCATATAGTATAGAGTTCAAAACAATACTTACATTTTCTACGTCTTTGCTTTCTGCTTTAATCTATAAAATTAATAATACGCGTGATTAATGAAAAAAATAACGTACGATTTTGCATAGCTATTTTGTTACCTTTGCTACTTCACGAGCTTCTGCTTCGGCTTGTGCTTGAAGCTGCAAAAAACAATTTCTATAAGTACTAATGTACTTTTCAAATTACTATAAATTAAATATATTTTTCTTTTATGAATTTAAATTCACCTGTTGGACACGTGCAGCTTCCGCTTCAGCTTCTAATCTCGCTTGATCGTTAAAATTTGCTTGATCAACGTTCTAAATAAAAAAATTGGTTATTTTTAATTTTTGATGTCATGTATAATCGTTTAATTTATTTCTGTAAGTTTTGTCTTTACTTGGCTGAAAGGTCGTCGATCATGCTGATGAATTGGAATAAAACCTTGAGGAGTCTAAATATCATTCAAATTTTAATAAAATTGCAACAAAAGCTGCTATATTAACAAATATAATTATCTATTTTACCTGTATTAATACAATCCCTTCATTGTTACTTCCGCTTACAACGCTTATCTGTAAAATATTATAAAAAATGAAGTGACAAAATGTATTTCGGTTAGTATTGAATCCTACACTTGAGAAAATTAACATTCATAGCGTCAAGATAAAAATCACAAAATATTCCTCACCGAAAAATAAATTAGACCAAGGATAAAAATTATGAACGAATTTTTCATGATCATCGTTGCAATGCGATGAGATGATCCGTTCGCGTAAAAAAGTATAAAACTAAAATTTGGATTTCCAAGTGGCTTATGAGTATCGTATCACTTTTATAAATACAAGAACTGCATAAGGCCTACATCTGAATCAACACTCATTAAATTTGAAGCTAAATAACTGTTTTGAAATGACAAATACTCGCAATCTCGTAAATTCGATCGTTATTTCCCCAATTTTCCTTCGTTTTAATACTAAATCTGTTGCAATTTCTCATATAAGCAATTAACACGAGCTTTATAGATTTCAATTTCAATTTTGGATTTACAAGTTGATGATTCATTTATTATTTTTAAACGCTCATGTAAATGATGCAGTTATAAAACAAAATTGGGTTTTACTGATTATTGATTGAAATGCTATTAAAAAATTTGTAAAAATAATAAACACATTCTTCGATGAAAAGGAAAAGTAAACATATTCATTAAATACAGCCACTTTGCTGTGCAATTACTTTATCTAATTAATATACTCAGCTATTCATTATCTTCATTCAAAGCATGGTCACTGATCAAAATGAATAGATGTTAAATAAATGAAATGTACTTGCTATTTTAAAATTTTAAAAATATACAATAAATTGCTTGAGTCACTATCATCTCTTAAAAAATCATTAAGATCTACCACGATTGTCTTGGGAAACTTTGCATTCCAATCTTCTCTCTAAGTATAAGCATGCATTTAATTAATGACGTTACATCGTTAGTGTACTCAAAAAACCAAAATCTTGAAAATATTTTATTATTTATAAAACACGGAAAAAGTTACATCATAGTTATGATATCAAAAATGAGAAATGCAACCAGCATTACCAGATTTTTTTTATTGGTATCAATTTATTTGATATATTACATTTCGTAACTTAAGGTATGTTTCGTAATATTGAAACATGCATATTTTGTTACGAGAAATTGATTCAATAATGCAATTTTTAATGATGTGCACACATTCTTAAGTTAAGCTCACATTCAACCTCGAATTCAATTGTTCAAATATTTATTGATCATATGTTAATTTGGCGTTGATTCGAACTCAGACGACCGCAAAAGAAATCTGATTCCAATGACGAAAAAAGACTTGTACTTATAGCTTTGTTTTTTTCCGATTTGCAAGCTCATTCGAAATCATTTTATGTGTGGCTCCATCATCATTAAACTTTTTAAAAATTGTTCATACGATTTTTTCATCTATAAGTCAGTTTGATTACATTTTTTGATATCAAATTTAAAAAAAAAATACGTCATGCGATATAAATCTTTTAAAAAAACATACGACTTTCATTATTTTCATGTTACTTAAAATATTAATAGACTTTTGAAAAAATAGAAATAAGTTGTAATAAATCGAATGATTTACTATCGTATTTTTTCCGCTTGTCTTATATTTATTGTACGGAAGTCAAAATAAAAATAAATAAATCATAACTTTTCAAACACCGTTATTGTGAATACCTAATATAAACAAAATGAACGAAAGTTTAACCGGGGAAAAAAAATTTAAATCACCAAATAATTTCTATTGACGTAATGTTATGCGATCTGAAGACAACATTTTTATTTTTGCAGGCATTCGTGGCTTTCAAATTTAGGTATGCTTATTTATATTATTTATATTATTATGTAAATTCAGCTTCTTTTATAAATATTCTTACTTTTAGAAAAGTCAGTATAATCTAAATAAATTAGTACCAAAAAATTGTCGGTTCTTTAAATAATTTATTTTCAAATTTCTAGGCATATACCCCAATAAATCTATTTCAAAAACTCTTAGTAATAGTGCGTTAAACTTACAATAAAGTTAAAGAAACTTACTTATTATAATCAATTTATTTAAAAAATCTAGTAATAATTACTTATAACGAATGACGAAATGAAGATTATTGTATGCAGCATATTATTATAAATTTACTTGTGACTTGAACGTACAATCGAATTATTTACTCAATTCATACAATTTGTTATTGGTTATAACTTACATGATGACAATCCGCGTGCCATTTTTTCTGCATATTTCTCGTAAATGATATAATTTTTAAGCTTAATAAAATATAAAATCAGAGGTCAGGCTAATTTACAATTTCAAAGTTCCCCGCACTTATTTTGCACGTCATTACTGTCGAGAAACTGGCGCGAAAACATGCAACAGCTGCCGCGGACGCCTAAAGTTACTGGACCCGACTCGGCATAATTCAGAGTTCAAACGTTAAAACGTCAGTTACACTAGAGTCCGTTTGTGTACATTGATGTATACAAAATAAACAACTGCATAAGAAGTAAAAAACAAAGTGTTTGTAAATAAATTTTTGTCTTTAATCATGACTATGACAGAGCATGATGAACTGTTGTCAGTGGATCTTGAAAGTATACTTCTCAATTCAGACCAAATGAATGCTTACATAAAAAAATTGAAAGATAATTGTGCTGAATTCCAAAAAAAATTAGAGCAAGGAGTTCTTGATACCATATCTAAGAGTTCAGGTACAACGACAAACATTTCTTAATATGTTCTTAATTTAATGTAATTAAATTTTAATTGATTTTCCACTTTTTTATTAAATAGAACATGCCAAACAATATGAACACAGCTCTAATGCTTTATCACGTTTAACACATCAAATGGATGAATTAAAAACTCAGTATGAACGAATAAAAACAGAACAAAAAATAAATGAAAAGAAAACATCCAACATTATCAAAGAAGTTGAAAAAGCAAAAGCGAGTATTGAAAGCCTGAATGAAAAACACACAAATGTGATTTCTAGAATAGTTGATTTAGAAGAAGGTAATGCATATGATTCTACTTTTTTTAACATCAAAAATATCATTTATAATTTTTATTTGTAGAAGATCAAAAGTCAAAAGATAAATTAAAAAAACAATGGGGTGCATTGAAGAAATCATACAAGTGGTACAAAGATATTTTGGATGTACATATTGATTCAAAAATGATTGACAGTGTAGAGCATGTTACCGTAACATTTTTTTGGTCTGAGAATCCAACAAATCATAATTACTTTGTTGAATTGATTAATCGAGATAACTGTTGGAAAGGTAGATATTTCAATAACAAAATAAAAATAAGATGGACACTAATGTAGAATTTTTTAATTTTTAGTAAATAAAATACAGCCAGAATTGACAGTTGAACAAAAGCACCAATTGGAACATGTTATAAAATTTTCAAAGCAGTCCGAAGTATGTAATGTAACTTTGTTACTTTATGAATTGAGAAAATTCTTTATTAAAATTTATTTAGACAGTAATGTTAGTTGATAACAATATCTTTATTGATAAATTTCATCATTTTTTTTAATAACTCACTACATTAAATCGTAACGTATTTTATGTGTATTATTTCTAGAATGTAAACATTTTAATAAAATATTATTTGTGCATCAAAAATTTTAGAGTTTTCAAATGATCTTTCAAAATTTCATCATCGCTCTATCAATGTCAAGTATACATTATGCATCAACAATTTTCTATAACACTTTATATTTTTGGATTTCAGAATTATTTTTGATATTAATTTACTAAAAATACAACTTCATCTTTTAAAATATTCACATCTATAGATAGTTTATTTTTTGTTCTCTTAAGGAATAAAACTTCATATTCACTTCAGAATACTTTTAGAACTTAAATAAATCTACAAAATAATTTTTGATCTGCAACTTGCACAATATACTTATAATGCATGTTATGAACATTCAATTGAAATATACTTAGTAAGCATCAGTCAGTACAGAAACGTGTCAGAACTTGTCATTTGCATGGAATCAATAAATTGGTCAATTATCTGGTTATCTGATGATATAGGTATAGTAGAAGGCCCCTTGTCACAATTATTGATTGACCTAAGACTGAGTATTGTTGAATTATTGGTTAATAATGGTCAAATTCTACTGATCAACCAATGAAGACTTATTGATTGTAGAGTTCAATCATTACTTGAAGTATTAAATTGACCATTTGTGCAATCTTTTTTTTTCAACATATATTGATGCATGTATAATGGGATCAATTTATGTGGCATATACACCTTGTCAAGTATAGTAACATTTTTTTTCTTTCATTTTCAATAGAAATTTTAAAATGGTGAAAATGAATATCATTAGTAAATTTCTACATTTTTAATTAACATGTTTCACAAAACATCACTTGTATGAAAATAAATTCCTTTATTTTCAATTATTAAGTTTGGTCTTCAAACAATAATTTAATTAATTATAATAAAGATAAATTTCATCATGAATAAATTTTGAATGAATGAAAGTATGCTATGTGCTACAATAAAAGTAATGAATAGTCGTTTATAAATAATTATGCATTTCTTGATTTAGAAGTAGTTGCAATAAAAGTAAAT
The DNA here is from genome assembly GCF_000599845.2 of Trichogramma pretiosum. NCBI lineage: Eukaryota > Metazoa > Arthropoda > Insecta > Hymenoptera > Trichogrammatidae > Trichogramma > Trichogramma pretiosum. Next base: position 367,011 of record NW_019641665.1, read on the forward strand.
GATATTTCATGTCAAGCTTAGCACAATTATAATAATATGTATTTATAAAAATTATGTACATATGTTTTTTATACATAAAAGTCTTGTCACTAGATTTTGCCTATAAAGTATGGTGACAAACACGAAGTCAATCACACGAAAAAAGACAGTCTATTTTGGCCATCTTTGTATTAAAATATATATGTTCTATTTGATTATTATTAAAATATATTATATAGCTTTGCAGAGGAATCAATATTTTGTGTAATCTAAGGTATGGGAATACGCATAATTTAATTTAACGATTAAAGTTGAAAATATTATCCATGCGCTCTTCACGTGAGACAATTTCAAGCACACAACTTTTCATTCTTCTAATCATTCGAACTACATTACGAGAACTACTAAAATTACTTTATGTACTTTAACGATAGAAAATGATATCTTGAAATAATAATATACAAAGTAATATACATAAATAGTTCTTTAAACAAATTAGGAAATACTGTAAAATTTTGTCGTTATCCATGACAACATACATACTAAACTATAATCTATGCGTATCAAATGTCTGCAAAGAATCAATAATTATTCATTTGAATTTTCGTTTTTCCTTTTCATACAAAATATATAAATGCGAATGATTTCTTTACCAATTTGTGCCCTACTGAAGTAGTTTGAAACAATAGAAAGTGCACACATATTCTTGACAAGTCATTATTATTGAAAATTCAAAAATCATGCCCTGTGTCGTTTCGAATGGACCCAAAATCTGCACTTTTATACATAAGTATTATTATGAAGCGGATGTTTCGTATGGCTGTTGTTGCATTTTATCATAATCCTATATGCAATGCCTGAACAACCATGAGAAAGTACAACAATCTTCTATTCTTTGGATAAAATCACTCACAAAAGATCGCATTCACTCGTCGAATTTATGCTGCTTTCTTCATTGAGCTTTTTGCGTCGTGAGAGCTTATGGATCGAATCATTCGAGGGTCGCGGCGAAAGAGACGTTGCCGCCCGAGGCGGCTGCAGCGGCGGCCAATAAGAGAGTCGGCGGCAAAGGCGGCACAATCGTCGTTTCCGTTGTCGTGGTCGGTGCCGTGGGTGTAGACGGCGTCGGGCAATCGTTTGCCACGCCGTAGACCTTCGCGTGGTAAACCTCCAGAGCGACCGTGAGATCGGCCAGGCCAGCGTCACACAAGACTGGATTATCTGCAAAATTGTTGTGCATAAAATTTCAGCGCCGATTTTACGTAATAAATAGGGCAGAACATTTAAAAAAGTCATCTCGCTCGTGCATCGTGACGTGCAAAACGATCAGTGCGGAATTACCTTCAATTTGATTTTAAAATATGCCATTTGAAACAATGATTCTTTGAACAACGTATTGTGCTCATTTAAAAAGACGAAGCCAGAGGAGGCGTAGCTTTTATCAAATCATAGAGCTTTAATAAGAAGCTTTTATTGGCCACTTAAGCCATTACAACTGCATTCAGTTTCACTACATTGTTCAGGCGACAATGTCGAAAAAGTTGAACAATGAATATTTTGCATAATTATAACAATATCCCTTTTGAAAATTTATAATTCAAACAGAAAATAAAGAAAAAAAATAGAAGGAAAGTATAGATCGTGTCTATGTGAAATTAATGTATTGCAAAGTATATCTTTCCACTGGCTCAGCAAAATTTTGAGACGCAGCACAAGATCATCTAATGGGGTGAGGGCAAAAAAGTGTCAACGCGCTTCTTTGTATAAATGAAAGAAACTTAGAAGTCATGCGAGGGTTATCATATCGGGGAAGTAAAGTTTACTTCTCTCATTTGAAATTTTACTACATATATACGCGGGTTTTTGAGAGAGAGAGAAAGAAAAAAAAACGAGCGATGGTAGAACGTAAACTGTGCGTGCACGCGATAAGCATCAATGACGAATAATGACACTTGTGCGAGTGATACAACACGTGTTTCGAGATCCGATTTTTTTTTCTTGACAAGCTGAGATGATTGATTATCGCGCTGGATAAAGCGAAATCTAATAGGATACGCCGCTGTGACGCGCTTGTCAAATCGGCGATTTCACAAGTCCTCTGTGATATACTATACGTACATGCGCGTATCAACTTTGCGTATGCCAAAGCACATCGTGGGGGGACAAAAAAAAGTGATCGAGTTTTGACTCCGAGCCGCTGGAGATGGTTAAAAAATTAACGAGATTGGATAAATGCTCAATGATCGCGAATTGCTCGTATAGTTGTGAAATTAAAACTAGATAAATTACTGGTTGTTTCCAGTAACGCTAATACATGTTACGAAGATTTGTTAATAAATATGATTAATCGCGCTGATTTTTATTTATCCGGATTCACATCCTCGTAAGCAAAGTGTGTTATAGCGAGTTACAAAAGTAACGAGCGCTTGATACGATGAAATAAAAAATTCATTTTCGACAGAATTATAATAATACGTACATGGGAAATTAATTTGATTTGATTATATTTTGACAGGAAATATTATCGCATCGGTCACGTTAGACATCAGCGACAAGATTTTTTTCTCAAAATTTCATGAGAGGAAAAAAAGCATCGTAAGACGAATTGCGAAGCACGAAAATGGCCTTTATGTGTTTCGTAATCCAAAAGGGTCGATAAGTCGTACACATTCGAGAGCGAATCAATAATATTTAATGGGAACAAAAGCAACAGACGAATACGAGCGTTGATGAACGAGATGACAGAAAGGAGGAGAGAAAGAGAGACAGCAAATAAAAACGGCAGAGATTACAAAAAAAAAAAAAAGAAGAGAAGAAAAAAGCTGTCCGATACGTCACAGGCCGGCTTATATTGTACGTACAATATGCGCAAATGATCGAGAAACTAATAAACAACAAACAGAGGACTCGAGTTAAGAGCTGTCTTGGCCGGTTGCTCGTATACGTCGGCCGGCGCTCGAGTTTTGCGGGCGCCGTAATTGCAGACACGAGAGAGCAATATGCAAAAGACCAGTCGGCGCGGCAAATCGACGGGCGCCTCTGGATACATTATACGTGACGCGGGGGTTATCGTCTCTGCGTGGCTCGAGCGCAAGTAAGCAAGCCAATGTGCAAGTGTGCATGTAGCCGTCGCAGCAGCTCGTAATGCCGTGTGCGCTTATCGAGTCTACATGTAGCTGCTGACGATACATCGTATGAAGCGCGCGTGCATATAGGCCGGCTGAATTGGTATCGGCGTTTGGGTCGTTTTTAGCCTGTGCTCTCGTTCGCTGGACTCGGAAAACAAACAGTCCGTGAGATTTGACATTGCAACAAAAGGTGCGAATGCCGACCTATGCACTGCACCTTATCAAAATAGAGAGAGAAAGAGAGAGACCGAGGATACGCTTGTTATGACGCATGTGCAGTAAATCACGGAAATTATCCGTATTTATTTTCTGTAGGCAGAGGCCGTGTCGCGTCGCAGTGCAGCAGCAGCAGCAGCAGTAAAATTGATGATTGATTTTGCATTGGCGCGAGCGCGCGATTGCGTGACACTTTTCCGGCCGGACGAATCGACGTCGGCGCGACGATGAGCAATTTCGATTGCGACCGATTGATTTCATGCGGCGTGATCGGCCCGTGGCTTGCTATGGAATTCGCGAGAGCAGCTGATGCTGCTGCTGCTGCTGCTGCTGCAACGGATTCTATTATGATGAAGATGAAATAAAAACACACTCGCAACTTCTCGTCTTTTTTTTCGCTAGCAGCACTCGATAAAAAAATTCGGCAAAAAAATAAGGAAAAACGAAAAGACTAGCGAGCGAAAGAAATAAATCATGATTAAGGCGTACGTGAGTCATGAGGATTAAATGACCAATAAATATACTTGTATCGCGTAAATTAAAAAAAAAAAAAAGATAAAAAAATGGAACGAAAGGCAAATTGAAGAAAACTAAGAAAAAGGAGAGAAAGAGTATAGGCCGCTGCTGGCCGGCGCCACGTATTGCAATCAGTTCTCTGTTTTAATATTTTTTGTCCAGCTCGACGCGTTTGCAGATCAGCACGTGACACGCTGCTTGTCGCGGAATTATACATAATATAGCCCCGAGTGAAAGATTTGCACTGGACATATACACACGCGCGCACACACACACACACATGACGTTATAAGCACGGCTCGGCGGCAGGGCCGAGAGTCGTTATAATTAATTTCGACTGCTCTCAAGTGCCCGTACGGAGACGACTTGTCGCCGGACTCGCGCGCCTATATAATATGCGCCTCGAGCCATGTGTGATCCACTGCATCTTTTTAATAGTTCATTCAACTGAACGTGTAGGACTATTGAAAAAATAAGTTTGAGAGTGCATGGCTCGATGATAAGACTGGAAATATCGCTGACGCTTTATTTTTTCAAACTCAGTTTTTTGGGGGCTTTGACCATATATGAGAAAGCAAATTAATTGACGTTTACATAAACCGTCTTCGAACGTTAGGCTATTTGATAGTGGCAAGGAAAAGATAAAATATTTTGTTTTTTTTTTACCATGGACCGTATAATTCGTAACCATCTATCAATTTCCGGAGTTTCTCGTTATTTTTTTTTCTGCTTGAAAGCAAAAAAGTCAAAATAGATAGTCAAATTTTGGCATTAATAAATATTAAATGGCTTTAAATTACTAAGATCTCTGCGCGATCGTATTTCGTAAAAAGTTATCTTTAATTCCTTAAGAGCTACAGATTCGAGATGTTATCATCATACGTCACGATTGTTTTTCTTTTGCGCACAGGCCTGTTTCGCGCGTCACAAATACACATGGACGTCGTATACGATAGAAGAGATTATATTTACCTTGTAGATAGATGCGCAGAACGTCGGGCACTCCGTGGACCGTGCAGCGAGTGTTGGCCACAAGTTCAGGTTTAAGGACGCTTATTTGATTGGCACTGACGTCTACCCAGCAGAGTCCGGGAAAGCCGCGGAAATCACGCTCGGACAGTGTGATCAAACGATTGTGCGCCACGTTGAGCTCCTCGAGCGATTGCAGCCACGACTGAGACATTTTTATTTTTTCCTCGTTAGACGCACGATTACGACAAGAAAATGAGTGTACGTAGACACGGATGCATCGTTACCTCGGAAGTGTCCTCGAGAGTGGTGAGCTCGTTGTAGGACAGATCGAGCTTGCGCAAGCCGTCGAGGCCCTTGAGATCTCTCAGGCCGACGGTCGGGCCCAGGGCGTTGTGGCTGAGATTGAGCCTCTGCAGCTGCCTCATGCCGAGGAAGAGCGAGCCCTCGAGGCTGCGCAGCTCGTTGTGTTGCAGATGCATGTCCTGGATGCCGGCCCCGGCCATCTCGTCGCCGTCGACCTCCACGAGATTCTGCAATACCACCAGGGGCGAAAGGATCGTTCGCTTGAAAAATGAAATTTTCCCAACATTTTCGCTTGCTTTTTGTAGCCAAGGTATTTTAATCATGGTGGAGTTTGATAGCGCGTGAGTCACGGCGTCGGTGTTTTCCGAAAATTCTCCTTTAATGGCAATTCGTGCGGATATATCGTGGGGGGAGATGGGTCATCGGCGCGTGCAAACGCGCGCATTGCTTTGGCAGGCACGCGGGCAGCTTTGACGAAGAACCGAGACGCTTGGCAAGTGTTCAAAACAACGCAAAGATTATTCCCGCGCGAAACGTACCCGCGTATGATATGCCTGTTATTTATACGCGGACCGACACGGCCGCCCACGCTGCCGATCGTTGCGTTGTCTATTTAGGACTTTATATCGAGTCGGGTGCGCGACGAATGTGTTTGTGTCTGTTATGTGGGTGGCTGTGGATGAAACTCACCTCGGTGGGCGCGCGACCGCGCGTCAGTCGCTGGATCTTGTTGTTGGACAGGTCGAGCATCTTGAGCTCCCTCAGGCCGCGTATCGACGTGAACGAGAACTCGCGCAGATTGTTGTGAGTCAGATTGAGGCACTTGAGCGACTTGAGGGGGTAAAGGGCGCTGTTGCTCGTCGTCGTCTCCTCGGGGGTGACGCTGGTCACGCCCCCCAGCGAAGTCAGGGCGTTGTGGCCGAGCTGCAGGTCCTCGAGCATCTCGGCCTCGATGAAGTCGTCCTCGTGCAGCTGCAAGCCGACAGACGGATCGATGTTGTTATATACGGCACACGCCTTTTTACCTTGAACTCGCGGCGTGGCGTGATAGGCGCGAGCCACGCTCCACGATCCACGCCGACGACGAAGACGCGTGCGATTTTCGTCATGAGAGCATTTTTCGGTGTTTGCTCATCGGCACTATAATTAAAAAAAAAAAAAAAAACACAGCACGCGAAGAGCCGCGGGAAGAAATGCAATGATCGGGCCTTTTATTTTTACATCGATCTATAAACGATGATAATTTAATCACGCTCTAGAAATATCGCGACACGCGTGTACGCGCCCGAGCCTCAAATCGTGATCGTGTCACGCGCAAAGAAAGCGTTCAATAAAGCGCATTTCTGGCACGCGTGAGCAAGCGGCGCGCAACGTGCCTCTTCGGAGATCTCCTCTCTATCTCTCTCCCTTTGATTAATTCAATTCTCGACGATTATTAATGTAGTCGTCGTCGAGAGAGCTTGCGGTGCCCCGTGCCGTTTGCGCGCGATACACGTAATTGCCGATGCGTGTCTCGATTCGCTTCAAACGCACATTTATATATATTTTTATATGTATATATTTACACACGTTGAAAACGTAAATATATACGCTCAGCTTCGAGCGTCGGCGACCGTAACGAAGGAAGTTCCAACTTGATCCAATGAAGTTGCTAATAATGACGGAAATTCTCATTTTGGCAATTACGTTCTCGTTATGTACTGCGAACGCGCGAGCATCGCACTTTTTTAATCATCAACATCGATTTGTCTGCTTTCTGATAATTGTTCAATCGCCAACACTCACCACTTGTAAATTATTGTAGGACAATTCGAGAAACTTGAGTCTTCGGGCTTTCTGCAGGGTACCGTCCAAGCTCGTTATCTTGTTATGCTGTAGAAAGAGCGACTCTAGTCGATGCAAAAATCGAAATTCCGCCGGCAAATGAGTCAGCTTATTGTCGACGACGTAGAGCATTTTCAGATTGTGTCCAGATGCCGGCAGCTCGCCGTCAAGAGATGTCAATTCGTTCGCGTTAATTAATAGCCACTCCAGTTGATTGAGATCTCTGCATAGCAAGATGAAAAAAAAACCATCAAAAAATCGTTGCCCGAGGCTGCACACATTGGCGGCGCCATCTCATTAATTATGTAAATGCATACTCTTATACAGAAGAGTAAAAAAAAAAAAATTATTCAACTCGGCTTTTTCCGATTCGCGATATCGATTTACACGTTTTTCTCCATTAAGATGGCGGAACGAAGTCGTAAAGAAAAATTGCTTCAACTGTGTGGCGGTATACGCTGGAAGCGTACAGCAGTGCGCAGCCATGTTTCGAGCGATTATGCCAACTTACCTAAGAGTACGATTGAGGCTAACGAGATGATTCCTTCCCACATGAAGATGTTTGATGAGCGGAGGAAGCGAACCGGGCACCATTTCCGCAATTGAATTTCCCGCCATGAACAGATATTGCAGCGTCGGATTATACTTGAAAAGGAGCGAAACGCACGTTTACATTGGATTCGAGTCGATGGACCCATAAAAAACAAAGCAGTCGAATTTTACATACTGAATTTAAAAGAAAATTACCTTGAAATCGTCCGCTTCGATGCGGCTGATTCGATTTCGGCTGAGATCGAGGGTCCGTAGCAGCGACAGATGCGACAGTATCGGTCTGGGTATCGACGGCACCTCATTGTCGGCCAAGCTCAGGTACTGCGTTCGTCCCAGTCCGGCGAAGATTTCTCCGTTCAAGACGCTGAACAAGAAAAAAATTGAGTATTTTCCTCGATTATGAGCTCGAATTCATTCGTTATTGCGCACGTTTGTTATTCGCAATTTGCTGCAAATAAATCAAGCCAGCGAGAGACGATGCACAAGATAATCGAAAAGCGGCTTTTATCGCTCGACCAGATGCTCGAAAGCCAGAAAAAAAGACGCGTTCTGAAAAACTCGATTTTACACTCCGTGTCTGTATCGTGCATGTGTGTATGTGTATATTATTCGGATTCGCGAGAGAAATAAACAAGCTGTTTTCCCTGCTCGTCATTGCTCGAGGCCATATACGCTTCGCGAGCGTGGCTCGGCTGCTGCAGTCCCGTCCCTCCGAGCTATCGTCAGCACCGATCGTTTATATCATCGCGCCAACAACCGAGTCGACGAGCGATCGTCGGTGTTACGAACTTGAACATTTTCGCTCTCCTCGCGCTTCGCTGCGCAACGCGACGCGATGGAAAAATCGAAAAACTGCGTCTGTTTACCATTGATCGATGGAAACAGCCTTACCGCGAGCGTGCAGCTGCCATATCAATCGTCGAATTTTCCCACATTGCAAATTGTTCACGCCTGAGGCGAGATAATTCTTATTTTTTTCGCTTTTTAAGCGTCTCCTCGAAATGTAGAACAACATTTCCAAGTCGAGATAAAGCTTTCGCGTATACCCGGAAAATGACCATAAAGCCACGTATCGAGCATTTGCAGAAAAATGTTCATTGAGAGAAATCCTATGGTAAAAATTAACATGTTCCTAATTGGAAAAAAACAAGAAATCCCCGTTTGGACCAACGTTTGATTTTGCGCCACTTGAACCAGCAAACATTTCAATTTTTACTCTAGAATCTCTTTCGGTGCACATCTCATGTCAAAACTTCATTCATAATCGTTATCTTCGGTTGAAATTTGCAAGTGCGTACAAACAAAAAAAAAGACAATCTTTGTACGCTCGTAATACGCGAGAGAAGTAAGTTGAAAATATGTAAATCGGCTTATCGGTTTCTCTCTCGCTCGATAAAGCGCCTGGATTTTAACTTTGACCTGCTCTTCGCATTGACGGCGACGACTATTATAATGATGTATGGTCTCGGTCACGAGACCGTTACAACAATATGTGCATTATACTGTAATGAAATATCTGCCAATAAAGCACAATCAACCCCTCGAGCTGCGAGTTGCAAATTTCTACAATGGATTGTAGCGTGTGTATATACATTATATTATATAGGAGATCTCGATGGCGCCTACACGGCGACTCGCAAGACTCGAGCAAACAATAAACAATGCCTTCGACTTAGTGATTAATCGTTATCGTTGGAATTTTTGCAATACATCGTATACGGAACATAAAGCTCGGCTATCTATTATGAAGTACAGGCATAGAAGAGGCCTAGGTTTTATGAGATTTTGCAATTGTCATTTGTTTGCGAGGAACTTACCCCAATTTATCGTAATTGAGCTCGAGCCTGGTTATGGACATCTTCAAGTCCTTGAATCCGTGCCTGGATATGTCCTTGAGGTAGGAGTGCGAGACCCTGAGCGTGATGGATTGCTCCGGGGTGAATCGACCCCTGAGCGCCTCGGCCACCTGATTGAACGACTCCATCTTCTCGCACTCGACCTCGATGCGCTCGCCGTGGAGAGGCGAGCCGAGCGGCGGATTGGAGATCGGCGCGGAAAAGTCCTCCTGGCGACAGGTGCAGGGGCTGATCTCGCGGCGCACGGCGCAGTGCAAGCTCGTGCTCGCCGCGAAGCTCAGCAGCGTGTACAGCAGCCCGGACATGATGGCTCCGCCTTTGTTATCCTCTTTTTTAACAACTGAAATCAGAGCAGCGCACGAAAAACGTGTGAATTATACGACGACGAGGACGACTCGTGCGATCGACACCATGGAAGAAGCGCGAGTCTTTTGGGATTGCGCTGCTCTGCGAGCTTTGAGCATTAGTGTAATCACAACTCCAGCAGCAGCAGCAGCGCACACGTCATATTTTTATGCGACTCATTTATGATTGATAAGGTTTCACTGCTGTACAGATCTCGCATGTATGCTGCGCGCGAGCAAGCTCCGCAGTATTTGTTTATTTTTTGTGAATTGCGCGCATTATCGGAATCTCTTGCGGCTACGGCGAGCCGATTATGCTCTCTCGCAGACGTAAAAAAAGCGTATAGCGAATTTTTTCCCTCGGAGCTGCTCTCGTCGACGAGTGGAAAAGCACATTACACAAAATGTGCGCAACGATATATGGAGAAGAAGAGCGCGACGCCGAAGAGCGAGGAAATATAATTATTATAATGTATAATCGAGAGGAGAGGAAGAGGAGCGACAAAAATTGACTGACCTCGGTAAACGTCTCGGTCGTATCTCTGCCTCGAGGTGTCCAACGAGGTGGAATCGTAACTGTTAACACTGCTCGTTGCTATGCTCTCACTGACACTTATATTTTGCAGAACAACAAAACAAAACAACAGCGACAACAGCTGAGAGCACAAAATCCTCTTGAGTCGACGAAACCCCATCAATCACATGACCGAGCTTTAGCCGAAAGTCCAGTAGAGAGGCAAGTATCTACTCTCGATGTCTCGTATTTGGTATATAATAAAAAAAAATGTCGTTGAATCGTTATTGGCACTCGATCGATCCTCGGCGAGTCGCACGCGACTGAGGCGTGCAATTGTCGCTTCAGTTATTTTCTGGCTAGCCCGAGCTTCCGAAGCACTGCTATAATAAACGAAAGCTATGAACGAGGATGGTGTCCCAGAATGGGAAGAGACGACGACGAGGTAGCGTCGGCGGTGCAGGTCGTGCTCGGTCTCACGGCAAAATATCGGTCCACGGCTCGTAGTATTCCGCAGCGGCTGGCCTCCTCCTCTTCTACGCGCAGCATGTGAGTGTGATGTACAATTTTATAAGTTGTACACGCGAGTTATATAGCGCAAAGCGGGGATGTAGAATTCGCGCGCCTGCTTCGTATAGGCGCGCTCCTCGCGGTGTATATAACTACGCGCACAGACGCGCAAAAGCGGGGAGAGCTGCAAGAGAAGAATCGTCCACTCGTGCGCATAAGTGTGTAATATGCCCGCTCGTATCTCGAGTTTAAATATGTGTGTGTGCGTGTGTGTGCCCGAGCTCGCGTATTTTCTCGTAGTCGTCGCCTTTTCGCTCGTATAGTATGTCTTATGCTCCGATATATGTATATATTTACAACGATATATAGGTATATAGCTTTACACTCTCTTGGCGCCTCCAATGCCACAACAACATTGAGCGTCGGTCCGGCACATGGGACTTACTTATAGTCGACGACCAAGTCAATGCTTAATAACGTTACGGCGCCTCACTTGATAGTGTCCCCCCACTTTTTGTTTTTGTTTTTTTTTACACTCAACTCTCGTGTGCTATTGCCTTTTTTTTCTCGTGCGTTCGACTTGCTTCATCGATGTGTCGTGCTTTTTCTCCCTATTTGTCCCACAAGAGTCGAAGGGCGATCGACGGGCTCGTTGAGCACCGTCCCGATTTTTTTTTTCGTCCTCGATCGCGGCTGCAAGCGGGAAAAAGTCGCGCCAAGATCCCAATTGCTACCCCACGCCAATGGCTCGCTCATTTTTCCCCGTTATCTAATCGAATAGAGAGAAATTCACGTAGTAGGTACCGATAAACGTGGCGGGAAAGTTCACTGCCTCGCAGAGTCATTTTTACAAAATTAGTATGATTTAATCTTATCGGCGTTATGCAAAGAATAAAATGCAAATTCGTTATTTATACTGCAACTATATAAATAAAAACTGAGGGCTACGTAGTAGTCAGTGTTTTTTTTTTTTTTTTCATTGGTGTAGAAAAAGTTACGATGACATCTGATTTTGGTTTTTTTTCATATACCCTATAATTATCCATGAAAATGTTTGATGTGGGGTATAAGGAAATTAATCCACCAAAAAATTCCAAGTTATTTTTTCACGTTTTCAAGAATGTTTGTTTTATTTTAAATGAAAAATTTCGTCTTTCGAAATTGAAGCTTAATCGGATCTCGGATATCGAATCAACTATTTATTGCTATTTTAATTTGCATGCTTTTTGCATTAATAAAATTAAAATCACACTTGATGATTAAACTACTAATTCATTCGGCTTGCAGACTATTTTTTCATCTCAAGCATATTTTCAATTGATAGATCAGATCTCAGTCACCAAGTAGATTTTTTATTACGCGTGTAATTTACATGATTTTTGCATCAATAATATTAAGATCTCACTCGATGATTAAACTTCAATAATTCATTCGTTTCGAAGCATTTTTTTGACTAATTTATTAAATTTGTCATAATTAAGGTGTTTGCATAATTTTTGTCGTTTTTGGAAAGCTCCATGAAACAATTGATTTTAATAAACATAATTAAAAAGGTCATTTTTTCGCCCATCCAAATAATTACCCCAAATATCAATGCACTTATCACACACATGAGTATTTAAAAAAAAACTTATAAATTATACTATAGCGTAATTGGAAAAGCTCAATAATACTTGAAAAAAGCTCGAGTACTCAAAAAAACATGGAGGTGCTTGAATTTTTCCGGCTCGTACGAGCGAAACTGGAAAAATCGGGTACTCGCTCACCCCTAATATAACAGCGAGTCAAAAGAACATAATATAGGAGACTTACGACGTTGCACAGCTTATCATAGATCTGCGCGCGCCCGCTTATTTATCCGCTAACCGGACTTTGTGGCGACGCTGTTTACGCGCCACGGAGTTCGATACTTGGCTCGATTTTTTTTCACTCTCTTTTTTCTCTGTACTCTTTACCCGCGAACTCGTTGTTCTTTCTCGTTGAATCGTTGTCAATAAATTGCAGGCGCGATAGCGTCGTATTATTGGCGCTTGCTAGGCGAGCTTTTGTTGTTTTGCTTGCGGCAAGTTTATACAAAGCACGCGTCAACGTGTCGCGTCGTGAAAGCTCGAGGAAAAAATCATAAGTTATCGATTGTCATTGTTGCAGGCGGTTCTACGCAGTTATTCGCTGGACGGGAAGGTAGAACACGATGCCCTTCCGCAAAAAAATAATCGCCTCGCACAATTGAAAAGAGAGCTCGCGGCGAACGCGCCGCACAGGTAAATTGGGAAAAATCGAGCGTCTGTGTCACCCTTGCATCAGAGTGGACCTAACGTAGTCGCATGTCTCGGTACGGCTCGGCACGACGACGTTGGCGCAATGCGTACACAAGTAGCATAGGCCGTATAACGAATGCACGAGAATGTAGCCTGGCGCCAACGAGCCGTGTGTGTACTGCGTACGCGACGATGCAAAAAGGAGGCCAAAAGCTCGCTGTGTTCGTGCTGCAGAGGACAAACAGATGGAGAAACGCAGAGACGAAGAAAAGAAAAACAGCACGCGCGACGACAAGACGACGGTGGCGGCAGCTCGCCGATAAGTGCATGACATGTGCAGCCACGTACTATATAGGTAGTATCGTTGCGATGGAAAGTGCGCGCGCCATGTACGAGCCTTTTAGCTTTCCATTTCCTATGCGAAGCGAGTCGCAATTTCTCCGCGCGCGCGTGCGACTGTCGCCGATTCGCTTTTCTGCCTACGCAGCCGCTACATCGCGCGCCGAGTACCTATACCAGTGCGGATTATAATCCGCGAATCAGCCGATTTTTCGCCTCGACGAGTCGTGCGTGAAAAAGGACACGTCGACGCTCTCTGCGCACCTCGTTCTGGCGTTGTAACTCGCTCGCTCGACCCACGATCCGCACGGCCGTCGTGCCGTATGCATAAAAAAGCGAGTTGCCGACGCGCCGGGCACGTTCACACCTCACGCCTACGACGCGTGTCGTGCGGCTGCCGATCCGTCGTCGCCTGCAGCCATGAGTCGCGTTCGCTTTTTTTCTCTCGCTCTTTCCTCTCCGCCACCGGATATTTTATCGAAGAGCAATGATTTACGCTCGAAAATATTTTCGAGCCGTATTGTTGGTGACGTTTTTACCGGAGCCCCCCGAGACAAGCTCTGCAGTGTGGTCGTTCGGCGGCCACTACTGAGCCAGATATTCGAAAAATGCCCAATGTAATTTTGTGTATACACCAATTTATAAATATAAATACAACAAATCCTATTCCACAAGTTATTAATAAAACTACGCGGCTGTATCTAATGGCTACCGATACTGTTTGGCGCCGATCGCAGCGTAAATAAATGTAAAAGAGACAATAGCCCGTGATCCATTTAAACTTTTGCTCCGGGTGTGGGTAGCGAAATTCATACTCGGTGTTACATAATTTCACTCCAATGAAATTTTCTACTTCTGATAATTAGGCCTTTTTTGCAAGTCACCGTATTTATTAAAAATTCAAATTGTTTTTACTATTACATTAAATTTATCTGCTCACCATGCAAATTTCACAAATTCCAATTTGTATACGGCGCTACGTAGCCCATTTGTCAAATAGCTCGTGACTATTCTCATGTTTACAAAGCTACGCACAAAGCTAAAAATGCAGTGCCAGGTTTTTATTTATTTATTTATTTATTTATGAAATACCTCCTTGTCTCGGCCCAATCGTGTTTCAAGTATATTATTTTTTTTTCAAAGTTTTGCCTTGAAAATAAAATAATCGGTTATCACTGATACTGCCACTCATTATAACGCAGCAGCTTCGATCGAAGGATTATTGTGTCCGCAAATGATGTTGGCCTTGGTGATAAAATCAGGTACTGCATGAGCCTTTGTACTTAGCACTGTAAAAGGTATCTTCCTTTTAGGTTTTTAATGTAGGCTAATTTAGGACAGCTAATATGAGGCAGAAAGAATTTTTCAAAACTAAATAATAATCCAGTTTAAGGTGCGTGTATGGAAGGCAAATTGTTTTGAAGGAAACGGAGTTTTTTCAATTTTTTACGTCGAAATCAAGCAGAATATTATACCTGATTTTTCCCTAAATAGCAAGACTACTTTCAGTGAGATCATATCTTTGTTATATTTTCGCAAAAGTCAAAAGTTTATTCACCAACAAATTATCGATGAACATATCGTTTATGAATTACCGACTCGTAAGGCGTTGAATTAAATATTCTACAGTGTCAACAGTAGGAAAAGTAGCTTCCCTCTGAGTCGCAAATGACAACGCAAATGTAACCGATTGTTAATCTGAATGATCTTACCTTCGAGTAATTTTCAACAAAGCATGAAGATTCAAGTCGATGGGTCCATTGCTATGTGTAAAATGACATAGACCATTTAGGAACGTAGACCATTTGTCAATTTAATCATCGCTATATTTAATGGGTTTTCGGAATCGAAGAGTTGATCTGCGGTCAAACTGCGTTTAGTATTACAATCGGTGAAAAATCACGCCGCATCGATTGCGCGCCAGCAGCGAACAAAACAATATTGTTGTAGCACCTATATATTATGATGCCTTGAGAGTCGTCGTGACCTATCGAGCGGCAGTTTCTGCGCGCGGATTAATGTTCAATTTCTGAGTTCTGACGCATTTCCACGGAGCTGCGATAACATTACGCGCGCTGAATGAAAGTGACACGACCGACGACGAGCGAGACGAACGCACACATGCCAACTGAACCGTACCGCCACCGCGCGCCCTATAGTAAGCCAGTGACTACACAAGTTCAACGCACATTCACGCAAAACAACATCACATCGGTGTGCGAGCTTTGCGCCTGTGTTAGCTATACACTTGTATGTGTATGTATATATAACGCTCTGTTCTGATCAGCAAACTTAACCTCGCAAATTTGCCAACTTATTCCATCCGGACGTGCGGACTTGCGAACTGTCTAGCCGTGAGTGCTAATTGTTTATTCAGTGATATATCCTTCCTGTAAATTTCGACGAGAAATTAAATTCTCAAATTACTAGTAAAAGTTAATTCGCATTAATATGTAAGCTCGAATATTCTTTTTTTTAGCACATAGTCCCTTGGTACGTCACGCAGTCATCCAATCCTCACAGTCGCAATAAGTTGTCGAACGTCCTCATTGTTCTGGAAAGAATCAAATTCTAAGGTATACAAAGCAACTGTTTTTTCTTATCAACGGTCAGCTCTGACACTGTGTACGTTGCAAATTCATAACGTACTCAAAATCTGTGTTCCAAGTATCAAGGGTTTCTTTATTCAACTCAAAAGAACGGCGTTCAAGAGTGGATTATTGCTATTTGCTAACTCGTAAAAATGCTCAAATTAACCGTCAAGACCTTGGACGGGCGAGATCATGAATTTACTTGTGAGGACGACGTAAGTTTTTCTAGAATTTTACTCACTTAATAATAACTTAAATAACCTACCAGGATTAATATTATATAGTGCTTTGATATTATGGTAAAAATTGTATTTAATGTTATGTAGTGTAGTGTACATAAATATCAATGAAACATTTTTCTTATTACTTTAGATCACAGTACAAGCTTTCAAAGAAAAAATAGCTGACACTGTTAATGTGACAGCTGATTCACAGAGACTTATTTATTGTGGCAGAGTTTTACAAGATGATAAAAAACTCAATGATTATGGTGAGATATTTTAATCAAGTTTTATTTTTTAATGTTATGAACTGGATTTTAGATTCGTTAAATTTTTAAAAGATGTATTCTGTTGTAATATTAAATTTTGAAAAAATTGGTTTAGATGTTAATGGAAAAGTTATGCATTTGGTTCAACGCCCGCCACCAGATGCATCTAGGTCAAGTAATACTGATAATCAAAGACAAAACAATGATTCACCAAATGTCCAAGTTCATTACCGAGGACGTATCCCAAGTAATACAATGTTTCTTGGAGCAATGTCTGTACCTGCTGAAATCGTTGAAAATCATGGCAATCATGGTACGTTCCTAGTATTTTAATAAAATGAAAATCATGAAATTAATGTCATTCTTATTAAATTTTATTAATTTCAATGAATAGGGATAAGATTTCCTCAACTAAGTAGTACATTATCAAGTAGTCGGCTTGAATCTGCTAAACGCATGTTGACTAAAGCTAATCAGTTGATTAATCGTTTGGATGATCCCTCTTTATCTTTAAATGGAAGTCCAATAGAAAATAATGCCAGTAGTAACTCTCAAGATTCAAACGTGAATGTGTATGTTTGTCTTCATTTTGAATTTGAATCTTCAAAAATACAAATTATAATTGCCCATTTTTGTTTAGGCCCCCTGAAAATTTGGAAAATTCTTCTGTTCCTGAACCAACTGAGTCTACTACAAATGGTATATTATTAATTTTCCCAACTTTGTTTTTAAAAAAATAAGTTTATATTTATAATAAATTTACAAATTCAAATTAAGTTCGAGATCATGAGAACAATCAATCAAGTCCAATGGAAACCAGTCAAACAGAGCAAAATTTTGAATTGCCAACTCCTAAAACTGAAACAAAGAAAAGACCCAGACAAGATACACCTTGTGATAATCATCCTGAATCAAGTTCAGAAACACCAATTTCTGATACAAATAGGCCACAAGCTTCTACTAGCAATAATAGACCTTCAACTAGTCGTAGAACTGCGCCTTCGTAAGTCTTAACATTTAAAAAATATTAAAGTCAATCATTTAATTTTTATATTGTATGGATTTTTGAGAAAATTTGAATTTAAAATTCATTTTTCAGAGTTCCACGTCCAAATGAAATGGCTGATCTTTTAGATACCTTACTTACTACTCAAGATCGACTAAGACCATATATTGAACGATATCGCACTCTCATGTCAACGGATCCAGTTTTAACACGAGATGTAATTATATTGTTAGAAATAAGAACTAAGTTTTAACCATAAAATCTAATGATCAATTATTTTGTTTAGAGTGGAACTGATGGAGTTGAAGATAACCAAAGGGTGATTGATGGAGTAAGCGAAAGTTTACATTATGTATCACATGCTTGTCATGCACTGAGTGATATTATAGTCGATTTAGGACAACAACCTCCCAGAAACTTACAGTGTTGGCCAATAATTGTATCCCACTCAACTATTGTTCAGGCTGGATTACCGATACATGTTGAAGTTAACGTAAATATCAGAAATAACAACTATACTTTCATTTTCAATATAAATATTAATTATTTTCAATGATTTACAATAATTTTAGTCACAACTAAACTTTGGAAGTAGTCGAAGCAATGCAACTAGTAGCAATACTAATAACACTGATGAAGGAAATGAAGCTACTCGTCCATCATCACCTTCTCCAGAAGAAAGTAGAGCCAGCAGTACGAATAATCGTACATCGAATCAAAATGCTACACAGAGTACATCTCATAGTATTTCTCAAAATGCCGCTCAGTCTCTTTTAGGTACTTATATGCATTTAAATTTTTGAATTTAATCATGTTAACTTAATGTGAATGAATTTAAATTACAAATTCAACTTTGTTAAACATTGTTAATTATTGCGAGATTTGAAATTATCTAATGGTAAATTATTAAAATGAAAGGTACTTTACTTCACTTGCCTGGCAATGTAGAAGTATCCATGGAACTTGGTTCAAATTCCATGGATATGAACTCATCCCATTCAGCAGATGGTGCTGAAACTGAGCAGGGACAAAATAATAATACCAATGGTATATTGTTCTGTTTATAAAATATTTTTGCTTGTATATTATGATTTGCTTTGTAGAATCTAACTTGAAAAATTTCCTAAACTCAAATTTCTTTTTATTAGGAAGCATCTATTCCATGACACCACCTTTTGCTATGTTACGTGAAGCAATTCAGAGTGTACTTGGCGAAGGAAACGTTCAATTAGAAGCAACTGGAAGTAACAGTGGAGGAGGTGGTAGTATCAACATAGCAGGCTTAAGTGGTTCTATACCATTTGTTACCATCGTTGGAGCAAACGTTGATAATGCAACTTCCAATCCTGGACAAAGTACACAAGCCAGGTACATTATCTAAATATATTTTTATTTAATTTGGCTGATTATGAGTAATTATATTTTTTTACAGAAGTAATATTGGAACTCATCCGACAACTTCTACTCAAACACGCAGTACAGCTCGACCGCACGTTCTACACTCGCACACCCATCCATTCGGCCATCTCGCAATGGACCCAAGTCTTGAATTTGATCCTATGTTGAGCTGCAATTCACACCACGTTCGTAGGCCTAATTCAAATAATTCTAATTCTAACTCTAATTCAACTTCTCAAACGGCTCAACCCACAACGTCTCAAGCGCCTCCCACGAGGAGATTTGAAAGCCGTGCTTTCGCTCATTCTGGTAATATCGATAAATTATCATTGCTTATAGAATAGTAACTTGCAGCAAACATACATAATAAATTCATACTAAATTTTTCAGCCAGTGAAGTGCCAACTTCACAGCAATCTCAAAGAAGACCTGCTACTAGAACTACACTTGATTTCAGCACTATGCAGCGCAATATATTTCGCGACGTAGTTCAAAATATTTTTAATATTAACCCGCCTGTTCCTGATAATGGTAAGAGAAGCTATTTTTTTTTTTTTTTTTTTTTTTTTTTTTTTTTTTTTTTTTTTTTTTTTTTTTTTTTTTTCTAATAGAATTTCAATTGAAAACTATTTTATTTTTCAGTTTCAGAGTTAACCGAAGCGTTGTGTGAATTATTCAATCTTAACAGAAACCAAGCTCATATGTCCATTGGGTAAAATTCGATTATTTGTAGATGTATAAATTTACTTGATTAATGGTTTGTTCTAATTAATATTTCCTTGTTACAGATCATCTGGTGATATTCAAATTGGACAAAATCAATATTCTAACGTATCATTAATCGATTTACTTGGTGGGCTGCCAGTTGATGAATATGCAAGACGCAACTTTTTCTACAATTTATGGGTTTTCTTGGTAAGAAAGAACAATAAATTAAATGGAGAAATTTAATATTAATTTTTATATTATTTACAGTTTCGTAATATGACAGTTCTTGGGCTATTACAAATAAGGGTAGGAAATTATGAATCTTTGATCAATTTACGCCGTGGTCTTAGAACGTTCATTGAAAATTCCTTCCCCGGTTTATCAACGGTTGATTTGCAAGATCACGTCGTCGATCATATTATCACTCAAACTCGCACTTATTTACAAGTTCTAAACATATCTCAACCAAATACCTCTCAAATGGTTGACATTCCTGCTACCATAGAAGCCTTATTACATAAATTTTATCGTGAATTTTTAACAACACTTTTTAATAATGGTAAGTGAAAATATAATTTCATTTGAAAAAAAATGTGAAGCATCATAATGGTAGACGTTTATTGGCAATTTTTAATTCTTTTCTTTTCAGATTTGGACGATACATCTTTTGCCCGAAGTATAATTAGTTTAATTAAAAAATTAGAGGATCAATTCGTTGCAGTATTTCAATTCATACTTTCAGCAGGTCCTGCATTAGAGCGTTTATCACATCCATTTGTTGTAAGTAAAATATTTAAACTGACAATTTATACATTTTATATAAAATACTCAAATTTATTTTTGAATCTCAGAATGGACTGCTTAGTGATCGTTTAGACAATCAGTCTCAATCATTAGTTGTTTCAATGTTACACAAACTCATTCAAGATTATTCAACTCGAACCAGTAAAATGCCTGTAAGCGAGGTTGAAGCTCTTATTGTGTATAATCCAGTCGTCCAGGATGACGAATCTAAAGATTGTGATGACGAGGAAATGAAAGAGTTTGAAAACAAACCTGAGGTAGATATAATTTTAATCATTTATAATTAAATCGTTTGTTAAAAATGATTTTTTCTTAAATAAATTTTTAATTAAAAATTAGACTTTGACCATGGAATTGGACACTAAAATTCCAAATGACCCCATGGATTTGGCGAACGGGCAAGATATACCGGTACTAACAGCACCAGAAGATATCCCTACAGTATGTACATAATACTTTTGATAACAGCACATAACAAAAATTAATTTTGCCCTTGTATCAATATTTAGAATTTTAAAAGTTAATTTTAAAAATGTTATTTTTATTCAAAGGAATGGATATCGGTAATAGCTCGAGACAATGTGCGTCAACGTAGAGCTTCTCAAATGAATCAAATGCAAGGGGGTAATGTTCCATTTAGTGATGCATACCTTAACTGCTTGCCATCAAAACGCCGTAAGCTTATAGAACAACAGAAGCCTCAATTACTTGTTCCACCAACCCCGCCGAACAGCAATAATGCAATAGCAGCGTCTGTGGAACGTTTGGTGCGCGACGGTATAACTCAAACTCGAGTGGGCGAAATCGAAGGAGCAGCTAAGGCAGTGGGATCAACATCTACGGCGAGAAATGCCTTCGGACAAGCTATTAAAGACTGTCTTAATCAAACTAGGTTCAAAACTTCAGACTTTCCGGATGCAAAACGATTTCCAAATGCTACGCGGTTTTTCGGCAACGATGCTAAAAGTGGTGAATCTTCTAAATCAAACAAGTAGGACTGGGATATATTTTTTCCCAATTTCCTATGTCTTTATTGCATTGCTATTATTATTTTTGTCATAAGTTGGTTCAGCAAAAGTTGAACTACGTTAAAAATCCATTATTATAATGTATAAATGCGTTTGTCTAGTTAAGTGAGCATTGAGGTGAATACGGGTTTACTTTTCCTTTTATATATGAAAGAATTGTCACATGATGTTTGTATTGAGGGCATACCAAAGCTAGAGTAAAAGTGAATTTTCAGACACTTTTTCGCACATTCACATAACTTTTTGAAAATATATTCAATAAAAGTTTAATAAAAGAAAAGACAACGATTTCTATTTTGCATTGGCTTCGGCATATCCGAAAAGACCCGATAAACCATGTAATTACACTTCTGATTAAACATTTTCTATTATTATTAAAAATCAACCAAACCCACAAGTAATTGGTTCGATAACTAATTAATCCAAATGATGTATTATATCAAGATAAAATTTTGAAGTAGGTGATTATAAAGTAGTAATACTACTTGAGTCAATAAATATTTATAAACTCCAAACTTTTTAGCAGCTTATTCTTATTACTGATGTGAATTCTTAATGATTCATCATTATAAAATATATCAGTGTAAAATATTTAGACTAATCAGCGCATCAGCTTTTTTTCATAGTAATTGCTAATTTATTACTCTAACCATATTTCATTAAGCTGAAATATACTGTACATGTTTATGACTATTGTTACTGTGTTTTATACTATTATTTCATATGAGAGTAAATTTTATTAATATTATTTTCAATTATAAAATATGAAAAAACTTCTGAAAACTTTGTATTAAATTATCGACGTAGCACTGTCATTAACCCATGTAAAAATAGATATTTTTATGATATTAAACATAAACCGTTTTATTATATTTGACTATTCTTCAATTTTTCAAAGCTTTCAGTTCTCTATGTTTTAAACACAATTTTAAAAAATATATTCCTTCATTATCAAATGCAATTATTCAAACCAGAAGTTCATTGTTAACACTTATTCCATACCAACATTATTTGAAAAGTACATAAAATAGTTCGAGATTTTTCACTTGTTACAACTTTTTGAAACGTAAGTAATTGGTGAGAATTTTATAAATTATCATTGCCAATCATGGTATAAGTAGTAATAATAATATGAATAATTATCGTTGCCGTAAAGAGAATAATTTTAATACTAAAACGTTTTTACAGGTGTATCTGGAAATATTAGTTAGAGCACAATATTATATGCAATTTATAGTAAAAATAGCAAGTGAAATGAATGAACCTTTAAAAAGGGTGGTAGATTGTATTTTATGCAACGTTAAAATTATAAAAAAATTGTTCTTTTTTTCCAATAATAATTATAATGAAAGCTTTAATAAAAAATGATTTCAAACACGTTAGTTGTGTTTGGTACTTTTAATAATATCATTTTATTCTTTCAATCTTCGCGGGAATTCGTAAAATTCAATTGATCTAATTATAAATAATATCTATGCCTGAATGAATCAAAATTGTTTCCATTGAAATCATTAAATATATTCTTATAAACTTAATGAATATTAAACTATCATTTATTTTTGATACTATTGAAAATTCAATAAAATTGAAGATAGGAGTTCAGGATTTGAATTAATGAACCTTATTCAATTTTTTTTCTTTATTAAAATAGTAAAACTAGTTTTTTTCTCTTAACATAGTTTATGTTCTTTATCACCCTCAGTGTCATAAAGATTATCACATGTCAAGACATTTATGATTCCATTGGAGTTTCCTTGTACTTTCCTTTGTCTCCCAGCGCAGCAAGACGACCCTTGCTTCTCCTGTCAACAATATCTTTACGGTCCTTATCCATTTTCAATTTTACAATAACAACCTGTAATTCATATTAAATTAATGAAAACATAAATATAATATAGATTTTGAAAAAATTAATTTGTTTCAAACATCAGTGCCAATTATTCTGCAGTGTTTAATTCTAGTAAAATAAGCTCTTCATGTAACCAGAAAACCTAGTTAAAGATGAACTTGTGATACTATGAAATTAAACCTCCGTGAATGGTTTGAATTCATCATTTTTTGAAAATTTTATGTTGAATTTTCAATACTAGAGTGCACTATTTTATTAGAATAAAATTTACCTTAGATGGGTCAATGCCAACTTGGACAGAGCTACCGTTGCTCTTTTCACGCTGAATACGTTCAATATAAACAACAAATTTCTTTCTGTACACTTGAACAACCTTTCCAACTTGCTGTCCTTTGTAATGTCCACGAACAACCTGGAATACAAATAAGCATGAAAATTTGTTAAGAATCATATAATTTTTAGTTATATCAACAGTTGTTTTTATGTTATGGCATTAATTCACTCCAGCTCTTTAAAAGTAAAAAAAGGAGTTAATAGTAACACCAGCATTATTTTAAAACCTTAGAATCACAAGTTCAGTGAAAATGAGGGCAATCAAAAGATTTGTTAATTTTACCTGTACTTCGTCGTCTTTGCGAATTGGCATACTACGAACGTTGTACTTGGTTCGCAACTCTTTAGATAGAGGAGCAGACATTAGTCGCCTGCGAATATGTGAAGGAGCAGTGAAGTGTGTCTTTCTGCTCTTCCTTCTCGACGAACTTACAAGTTTATTCAACTTCATTTTGTAACTAAAATCAAAATTAACACAATAAAATAATTGATCACTCACAAAAAGTTCAGCGACTTGCTCAGTGTTTATATGGCCACGTGAAAATTATTTAACCTCAACATTAAATGATCAAAAATGCCAATGTTTCATTTAGAAATACATAAAGTGGTTCAGAATAAAGCATCTACATTGACACAACAATAATTACTGAACAAAAATAAAATAAAAGCGAGCATCAAACTAAGTCAAAGCATAATGCACAGAACTGAGCTCATGCTTGAAAGCATGTTAATGATTCAGAAAAGGCAAAAATATTTGAACAACATGAAATACCAACTATTGCACTTTAGTTCACCTCTAAGTTATACATAATTTTCACGTGATTTTTCTATTTTACATCGCTTAAACATTAAATTGATAAAATACAACACCTATAATCGAAACCGAGAAACGAGCAAAGAGAAAAAAGTGGCTTGTTCGGAAAGTAGCAAGTAAGAAATTATCAATGACGTCACCGTCACTGACGTACCAGTACCATTACTGACATGTCAATTTAGGTTTGTTTTCAAGGAAACAAACTCATGATGCAAAAAAAATACATTCCAGCAATTGCTATTATACTCTATGCAATAAGTTGTCATTGTTTTATCAATGAATCGTGAAAAGAACTAAATACTATATTTGAGAGCTCCCAGAATTTTTTAATGTAAATTAAATGAGATTTATTAAAGGCTAGTTGAAAAAAGTTTTAAAATGTAAAAAAATTAGAAATGTTTTATAATCAATAAGATTATCATAAAATTGAGTCTATATTATACTCTCATTTACAAGATAAGCTCACATTGCAGCTAATTAATATTATAAAATTGATGAATAAAATTTATTATTTAGAAAATCATTTTTTTCAACTTTTTTTATGAAAAAATGAAAAATGACGATAATATTCTTTTAACCACTTATTAAATAAGATTGCTACAAACAATTTAATAATGCAAAAAATATGAATTCGTTTCAAGTTGTTTATCCATCAAAATAAAAATTACCAACGAAATTTTTTAATCAACATAAATTGAAAGTTGTATTTTTGGCTGAAGAATGGATCAAACAAATGCTGGATCATGGCGCGAAATTGTTAACTTTGCACAAATATTAGCAGAAACAATTTAACAATACAAATTAGGGTCATATTTTTAAGTAAAAGTAATAAAGAGAATTTGAAAAGATTTCGATAAATGTTTCATTTATTCGAACTACTTCTTGTACAAAAATGATTTCATAAAAAATAGATGCAATTGATATTGCAATTAACACACAATTAACTTAATCATCTTTTTTAGTTTCAGTCTTTCCACCTCTGATTCTACCAGTTCTTCTAGCAGCAATCAAACCAATCTTGCGACCAGCACTTGTTCCACGCTTGACTGTGGAAGCATGACCAATATGCTGATGGTTACCACCACCATGAGGATGCTCAACAGGGTTCATAGCAACACCACGAACCTGAAAAAGTAATATATATTTTCAATTTAACAACAGTTATAAACATCTGCTTTATAAAAATTAAATTCTGTAAATGATCAGTAAATATATGTTTCCTCCAATGTTAAATCGGTTTTCAAATGTCTAAAACCATCATTGTAATAAACGTATAGTAAATAATTTTATCCACATAGTATATAAAAGTTTCGTGATTACCTTTGGCCAGCAGTTTCTCTTGACTTTGTATTTGTGGTATGCACGACCAGCTTTCAGTATAGGCTTGTCAATACGTCCACCACCAGCAACGATTCCAACCATTCCACGATTTGCAGATGGAATAACTTTCTTGGCACCAGACGGGAGCTTTACCCTAGTTCTCTTTGTGTCTGGATTGTGAGAAATAACGGTGGCATATAGACCAGAAGCTCTAGCCAATCGGCCTCTGTCGCCAGTCTTTTCTTCAACATTGCAGATGATTGTACCCTCGGGCATAGTTCCCACAGGCATAACATTGCCAATGGTAAGGTTTGCTGTAAAATTTCATGCATGAATTTTCTGACAATCATAGATATTCTGATAATCAAATGATTGAAAGTCAATCAAGATTTACTACTCAAATACCTTTTTTGCCGCAATATATAAATTGCCCGGTGTAAAGTCCTTCAGGGGCAATGAACAGTTCCTTTCTGGTTTTGAATTTGTACGGATCTCTGAAATGCACAACGGCCAGAGGAGCTCCACGACCAGGATCGTGAATGATATCCTGAAATTCAAAATTTAAATTAGTATGAATCTCTAAATACTTATGAAGCCGACAAAAAGCATATCGCTATTGACAATGAAAAAAATGCTTACTTTGACTACTCCTTTGATGTAGCCATTTCTTTCACTGTAGTCCAGGGAACGAAGTTTGGGTGCTCCTTTCCTTTTCTTGGTGTGGGCTCGGAAAACTGAGCCAGCTCCCTTACGCTGTGCACGGATAACTCGACCCATGATCTGTAATCACCCAATTTTTGTAACAATCTGTTATAATGCTTACGAGTAGCCGGACTTAGATTAATCAACCTAACCCCACAACGGCGATTACGCTCGTTTGAAATAAAAAAAATGATCAGAAATCTCGCTAATTTTAAACCATTCGTCAACTACATCTGCAATCAAGGATTTCCAAGAAGGTTTTGATTGAGCTAAATCTTATAATAATTTTAATTTTTGATAAAAAATAACAAATTTAATACTCACATTAACTAAACAGACTCAACTCAAGTCTGGAAAATATACCAATAGCAGAAGTGTCGTATTTTTATAGCCCATCACCAATATGGCGGGTGACACTCGGAAGTTTAAATTACAGAAAGTTTATTTGGGGAATATAAAGTTATTCAAGGAGATTTTCATCTCGCAATCTTAATAAAAATAAATTCCTATACTTTTTCACGTTTGTTGTGGTCACTTTTAAAATATACTCAGAAGCATTCCTCGGAACTTTCCTGTAAGTTTATCGGGAAAAAGTAATTAATTCTTCTCGTGGGAACATTTCAAATTCTTTTAAGAAAGTCTCCTGGAAATTTACCAAAAATATTGCAGGAAACTTTGAAGAAAGTTTTTAGAAAAATTTTTGGTAACCTTGCATAATGCTTCGTAGAAAGTTTCCCTCAAATTTGAATCGTATATTTTGGGAATCCTTCAAGAATCCATTCTAAGTCCATTTGATCTTCAATAGTTTTAGCTTCCTGAAAGCTACCATGAAAGCTGTGTGAGATATATCAATAGATATAATTAGTTGATTGAGCTTTTAAAATTTAAAGCAGATGCTTTTAAGGGGAGTCATACACCAACTCACTCCTCTATGTCATTGTTTTTATATAAACCACAGTTTAATGTCAATCTACATTTTCAACATAAAATTGACATCTTTGAGCCCTAAAAAATGTGAGAAAAATTGCAGAATAGGCCTTTGCATCTAAAAATAGCTCATTTTTGCTATTTTAGCCTTTTGGCACTGTGCGCAAGGTTCAGATCACAGTTTTTGTCCTGGGAGATCCTGATAGGTATTAAAATCTTCAGAAAAGTATCCTTTATAGGCTGAGTTTTGTGGAATTTTGATTTAGACCTTCATATCAGTCCTATTATTCAATGTGTGCTCAAAAACATTCATAACTTTTTTTTATATCTTGCTTTTTTCACATCTGTTGGCATACAAACTTTTTTATATTTCTAATCAAAATTCCACAAAACTCAGCCCATAAAGGATACTTTTCTGAAGATTTTGAGACTTATCAGGATCTCCCAGGCCAAAAACTCTGATCTGAACCTTGCGCACAGTGCCAAAAGGCTAAAATAGCAAAAATGAGCTATTTTTAGATGCAAAGGCCTATTTTGCAATTTTTTCACATTTTTTAGGGCTCAAAGTTGTCAATTTTATGTTGAAAATGTAGATTGACATTAAACTGTTGTTTATATCAAAAAAATGACAAATAAGAGTGAAGTGGTGTATGACTCCCCTTAAAAAAGGTATAAATTTTTCGCTCTTTTGAAATGTGCATTATTTATATTGTACTAAATACTGCAGTGCTGCTCTTTTGAAGGCCAAAATACACATTTTTATTATTAATTAATGTGTATTGTTTATTAATGTGTCTTCAGATTAATGCAAAATTCTGAAGACGTTTCTGAAGACACATGAAGAAATGATAAAACTATCTTGATGCTCTAGATTGAGCAAGGAGGCTTCAATCGGAAACTTGAAATGGTCAAATTTTATTAAAATTTGACAAGGAATTAAAAAAAAATATTTCCAAATTTTTTTACCGGAACCATCGGGTTCTAGGAACCTTTTTTTTTTCTAAAAATAGCATTTTTGGGCCCTACAGGCTATCGCCGTAAATTAATTAAATTAAAATTAAATTAAATTAATAAAAAAATCTGAAAAAATTTGAGGTTATGTATTTTGATGAAAAAAACAAGAAAAAAATTTTTCCAGATTTTTCGAGGCTCCGTATCGTTCTAAAAAAATTATTTCCGTCCAAAAAAAGCGGTTTTTGGCTTCAAAAGGTGCGTTCAAATGTCCGAAAAAATTTGAAAAAATTTGAGGTTACTTTTTTCAATGAAATAAAAAAATGAAAAAATTTTCGAAAAAGTTATTGCATTCTAACGCCTTATATGAATTTTCAAAATTTTCAATGATTTTTTCTGAAGGCCTGAAGCACTCAAAAAATCTGAAAAAATTCAAGGTTTTTCGGATTGTTGAAAAGTATTTTTGTGAATTTTTTCAGATTTTTTTAATGCTTCAAGCCTTCAGAAAAAATATACATAGAAAATGGACGTTTATAGGGGAGGAGGGGGGTATGAGGGGAAGAGGGGGTCCCAAATTTTGGGTTTGGCACTTTTTTATCGTGTACTATAACATACCAAAAGCGCGTCAAGATCGGTGACATACGTGCGGACGAAAATTTAAAAAAGTATTATTTTCACCCATATACATTAAACTGACAATAAAAAATCGGTTTTTTTTAATCGTGGCAACGCCTCCTTAATCTTTTCCAACCCCCAAAAATAATAATCTCTGCAAACTCGTATGAGTGAAAAAAACCCGTGCCACAAGACGAGTGTTAATTTACATTAAACTAAATAGAAAACCCGTACGTGTATAATACGAGAAAACGACTCATATGAGCTGAAATATTGCAGAGATTTTTTTTTGCGGGTTTGAAAACATTGAGGGGGAGTCCCGACGATTTAAAAGAAATCGATTTTTATTGTCAGTCTAATATGCATACTTATAATTTTTGAAAAAATTTTTTTACATACTTTAAAAGTTACTTTATTCAACCGCAGACCACTGATTGTTTTAAATGTCATGTATCCTTCACAATGAATTCACATAAATCGTGTAATTTTTTGCAGTGTAAACCAGAACGTTATCTTCGGTCACACCTTGATCTGCGACACTGCATTCGAAACCAGCTCTAACAAAATTTAGAATTATTTTTAAATAAACCGAGATTCTCCAAAAACGTTGATTGTACCACGTAAAAATATTGGGCCCATGTATCGAAATCATTTTTTCGATAAATATACCTCATAAACTATAGCTACACAAAT
The DNA here is from genome assembly GCF_000599845.2 of Trichogramma pretiosum. NCBI lineage: Eukaryota > Metazoa > Arthropoda > Insecta > Hymenoptera > Trichogrammatidae > Trichogramma > Trichogramma pretiosum. Next base: position 396,551 of record NW_019641665.1, read on the forward strand.
TTTATCCGAATTTTCGCATAAGAATTTTTTTCTAACGATCTCTAAGAAAATTTAAAACTAGCAGAGTAACATTTTGTGATGCCTTAAATTATGTGTTTTTTTTTTAAATATTAATCATATTGCGTTGACGTTTAAAAATCAAAAAACTAATTGAATATACTTTTTTTACAAATCGTATAATCGCCATGACGTCTCAGGTAACAAAATTTTGTAGTATACGAGAGTTCACAAAATTTATAAATTTTGGACAATTCTCATATATAGCTACATAATAATAAACTTGATAAGTACGTAAAAAATGGGAATATATAGGTCCATTTCTCATTGATTTATAAGGACTCAAAGTAGAATTTTAATTTTATAAATTTTACTTTGCTTTCATGGGTTGGCTCAACAATGAAATAAACCTCGATGAGAAATTCAAATTTCAAAAACCAACATTTTCTCAATAGGGCGTTTTCCAATTGTCACAAAATAGTCACTTTACTACTTTGCATGGTGGCATAATAAAGAAAGTGTTGCGGGTTGAATAAATGAGAGACCTTATTTGATATGCCACCTGGCAAACCTTTGAAAAAATTTCCTGTAGGATTCCATAAGATTCCTACAGGAGTCCTATAGGATTCCTGTAGGAATTTCGCGGACCCTACATGAACTTTTTTCTAGGGAAACTGTAAAGTGACCATTTTGTGACATTCGGGAAACGCCCTATATCACGCAAAAAAGCCACGCACACACACGCAGATGTTGCAACAAGCGGTACACTGTCGACGAAATCGCAGAGATTTTCCTATTGAACGATAAGTTATTTGATAAGACTACCTTAAGGCACCTCACACAGTCTAACAGTGGGATAAAATTGACCATTAACTAAAGTAGTGGACAAGGTTCAAAGAGCCGATTCAGTAATAAATTCACGTGTATCCTAATTTCAATTTTTTGTTCGACCGAAAAATGACGAGTGAGGAGAAGAAAACGGGATTGGAACGATCGACGGGTGAGAAGGAGAAATCTGGAGTGGATCCATCGACTAGTGGGCAGGAAAAACCTGGAGTGAATCCATCGACGAGTGAGGAGAGGAAACTTTTAGTGGATCGATCTACGAGTATCGATGGAGATTTGCCAGAGGGTGACGTGTCGTTTGACCGGTACAGTGAAAGTTCAGACGAGTCTCAGCTATCAAAATCACGGACTCAGGAGGTGAGAATACCACCTGAAATCGGAAGGGGACCCAACTGGAATGCTGCGAAACAGCATTTGATGCAATATCTACCCTATTTAATGAATGAGAATAACGGAGGCCCTCAATATGAAATTAAAATACATGACGAAACCGTCGAAAATTTAAAAGACGAACAACTGGCACGACGAATGGATGGTAAACGAAGCAGGACTACACAAACGCCTGGTCCGATTACTTTATGTTGTATGCCAGATTGGTTGGTTCGCGGGTTGACAAGAGTAGCCTTAACCGGGAAGGATCATTCGATAGGGCTTTGCCTTTGTGTACTCGGCGTGCTTTTTATGATTTTCCTTGTGGCCCTTATTTGGGTCGAGGAAACATTTGCTTAATCAATAGAAATACACTTTGAACCTTTTAAACTTGATCGAATAAATAATAGCAATTTTAAAAGTCAAAAAGCAAAAATTCATAAAAACGCGAGAAAAACTACGTTATAATTTTGCTTATACTTATACTCTATAAATAAAGTAAAAATATTTTTTATCTCTAAAATTTAAGAGTAAATTCTTGCCATGAGCCATTATAACTGCTATAGACACTATTAGTGAACCATCATTGTTAAAATGAACAAAACTCACTATATCTGTGTGACCTTGTAATGTGTTCAAACATTTTCCAGTTTCAACGTCCCATATTCTCACACTTTCATCAAACTGTAATCATAAAATCATCTTAAGTATGAACAATTAAAATTTTTATGACAATTGTGGTAAAGTTTTTCTTACAGATCCTGATACAATTAGATTTGAGTCGTGAAAATTGCAACAAAATACATAGTTACTGTGCCCCTCTAAAGTTGTTAAACATTGTTTCTGAAACAAAACAAATGTATTTAATATATTTTATAAGAATCACTTTATTGTTTGTTAAATGAGTTTTGGTTCTATTTGAGTTTCAATACAAAACTAGACAAATACTATTATTTTATATTTAAAATTGTATGAATTGTTATAATTATTATAATAAAATATTTGGAAAAAAATGGATGAAATCATAAGCAAAATTAATTTTATTGGTCAGTTTAGCTTGAATTTAATGTAACTATTTGATTATCTCAATTTTTGTAACAGTTATAAAAATGTAATTACTACAGTTTTTGGTTTAACTTTTACCAGATTATTATTTTTTAATTCAATGAGTTAATATTGAAATAACTGTTAAATGCACTTTGATAACTATACATATTTAAATCTTGATTTTATGTGATCATAATTTGTGATCATGAGTACATACCGAAGTAGGTTCCCAAATTTTAAGAGTTTTATCATCAGATACTGAAACTATAGAAGCTAATTATTGTTAGACCATGATATATCTGAAATACTTAATTTGTGTCCATCAATTGATCTACTGACTGATGATTGCATCTATAACCAATGATTCATTAAACAAAATGACTTTACATTGAACTAAGTTGCTTCATACAATAGTTCATTATTTTATGACAGCTAGCAATATGATTGTATCAAATGTTGAAGTTCTAGTATGTTATAATAAAGATGTATTTAACTGTTTGTGTGCATCTAACTGGACTAAGTACTTTAAAGTAATCAAGTATAAAATATTATTTCACTTTAACAGCTTAATGTTGTAAATATTAATGTTGTATGCTTCCTTAAAATATTTAAATAATTAGAATTATAGAATGTATTTAGATGAATTCAACAGAAATAATTTTTTCGAGTTCAACGTGATCGAAATCATAGGTCACTTTCAATCAGTAGATTCATGAAGAACGTCAAAAAAAAACGTAAAATGAAAAAAAAATTGTGCTTAAGTGTTTGTGCAGGGTGTCTTAAGGATCGGATCGGCACGCCCGAAGTTGTGACCGTAACCATTGCTGTTCTGAAGGAGTGTACGCGACCCTGGTGCTGTAACTCAATCGGTACGCTCTGAATGTTACGACAACTGATAGGTGCACTTTGTAAAAACGTAAAACGCCAGAAAAGGCAAAAAAAGAAAAAATTTAACACGCAAAGTATACGAAAATGGCTCACGGAAACAGCTGTATCTCACTGAATGATCAAAATTTTGCAGTTTCAAAAAATGCAATGGAAGGGGACAAAAAAATATTATTCAAAAAATAAAATAAAAATATTTTCGATTTTAAGCCCCCTTTGAACCCTTAATGGGGGTTTCTGGAAAACTCTTAATTCATGTCGCCACGGAGTAGTCGTGGGGTTCATCCTGGTCTGTGAGCTTTCGGTTCTCGCAAACGATGTACAGATGACTTGGGTAGTTCACACATATATAGCCCAGGCAGCAACTTCTCTCTTCAGGAAATGTTTTTCATTCAGATTGGAAAGTGTAAGTACTTACAACGTACCGAGTTGGGTTCCTCTTGGAAATCACCTGATCTCACCTGAAATTTGTGTATGAAAAAACACTTGATTTTTTATCAAATTTTTTTATAATAGGGAATAGGGATACGAAGAGTCGCAGCAACTATGATTTTGAATCCAAGCTGACGTAACTTTAATTAGTTTCATCTTGAAATTTGTATGGTTGGAAAAATGCCTAGCATTTTTAATTCTTCAAAACCTTTTGAAAGCATTCCTTCGAATTTTCTTTTAAAAAATTGGGTTTAAATAAAAAAAAAACTGATACAATTTTTATGCAATGGTAATTTTTGAAAATTTTGTAAGTGGTGCATCGTCAAATGTTTATAGTACGCACAGCTCGAATTAAAAAATATTTTTCAAACTCAACACATGTAAACTTTTCGATTGATTTTTAGTTGTAATGAATTATTTTTTACGTTATTGTATACATTACTTTGATCCAATTTGATAACTGAAAATACTTCTGTTACCTAATGCTTAATTAACGTTTACTTTCAAAAGTATAGAACAAAACAAGAAAAACAAACAATTGGTAAAACCAAATTACGCATGATAAGCGTTTGTCGATTTAGATTCTTAGACTTAATTATACATAATAGATGTGTAAGTTATTTTTCCAACCTCTACAAAAACCCACGAGTAAAAGATCTGGAATAAATTGTAAAACCGAATACATGACAAAAAATAAAAACGATTAAAAAGAAGTAATTTAACAAAAATCTTGAGAAGTATCATTCACAATTTGAGAAATGATTTTAAAGATTCGTTTGTATTGAGTATTTATATTAAATAAAAAAACTTTTTTAATGATTTGAATTTAATTTATTAAAATAACTGCTTAGAAATTACTCTATAATGAGCTATTTACTATTAAATCAATCATCTTTTTTAGTTTCAGTCTTTCCACCCCTGATTCTACCAGTTCTTCTGGCAGCAATCAAACCAATCTTGCGACCAGCACTTGTTCCACGCTTGACTGTGGAAGCATGACCAATATGCTGATGGTTACCACCACCATGAGGATGCTCAACAGGGTTCATAGCAACACCACGAACCTGAAAAAGTAATATATATTTTCAATTTAACAACAGTTATAAACATCTGCTTTATAAAAATTAAATTCTGTAAATGATCAGTAAATATATGTTTCCTCCAATGTTAAATCGGTTTTCAAATGTCTAAAACCATCATTGTAATAAACGTATAGTAAATAATTTTATCCACATAGTATATAAAAGTTTCGTGATTACCTTTGGCCAGCAGTTTCTCTTGACTTTGTATTTGTGGTATGCACGACCAGCTTTCAGTATAGGCTTGTCAATACGTCCACCACCAGCAACGATTCCAACCATTCCACGATTTGCAGATGGAATAACTTTCTTGGCACCAGACGGGAGCTTTACCCTAGTTCTCTTTGTGTCTGGATTGTGAGAAATAACGGTGGCATATAGACCAGAGGCTCTAGCCAATCGGCCTCTGTCGCCAGTCTTTTCTTCAACATTGCAGATGATTGTACCCTCGGGCATAGTTCCCACAGGCATAACATTGCCAATGGTAAGGTTTGCTGTAAAATTTCATGCATGAATTTTCTGACAATCATAGATATTCTGATAATCAAATGATTGAAAGTCAATCAAGATTTACTACTCAAATACCTTTTTTGCCGCAATATATAAATTGCCCGGTGTAAAGTCCTTCAGGGGCAATGAACAGTTCCTTTCTGGTTTTGAATTTGTACGGATCTCTGAAATGCACAACGGCCAGAGGAGCTCCACGACCAGGATCGTGAATGATATCCTGAAATTCAAAATTTAAATTAGTATGAATCTCTAAATACTTATGAAGCCGACAAAAAGCATATCGCTATTGACAATGAAAAAAATGCTTACTTTGACTACTCCTTTGATGTAGCCATTTCTTTCACTGTAGTCCAGGGAACGAAGTTTGGGTGCTCCTTTCCTTTTCTTGGTGTGGGCTCGGAAAACTGAGCCAGCTCCCTTACGCTGTGCACGGATAACTCGACCCATGATCTGTAATCACCCAATTTTTGTAACAATCTGTTATAATGCTTACGAGTAGCCGGACTTAGATTAATCAACCTAACCCCACAACGGCGATTACGCTCGTTTGAAATAAAAAAAATGACCAGAAATCTCGCTAATTTTAAACCATTCAACTACATCTACAATCAAGGATTTCCGAGAAGGTTTTGATGACAAATCTTGATATAATTGTAATTTTTGACAGTGAATAAAAAGTTTTTTTGTGTACTTACTTGGCCTACTATACTTCAATTTCACACGTGTTATTTTATGTTTTCATTCTGCTCGCGCGGCGACAGAGAGCAGCGCTCTCTATGATCAGTATTAAAAATTGTAACAACCTAATGCGCAACTCGCAAGTGCAGGGCCATTCGTATTTTTGAAATTCATAGTTCAACTTTGTCCATATACCAATTATTTATTAGTTGTTCGGCACTAAAAACTATGGTTAATGTGACAGTTTCCGTAATAATTTTTACAGAAAAAAGGTTTTAATTTCATTTAAATTTTTATTATGTTAATGTGAGAAACCTTCGATTGAAGTTCATAAAGATTCGTTGAATAAAGAGATGATAGAAGTTTCCTTCGGACTCAACATGACAAAAAGTAATTAGTTGACTATATCTGCTGCTATAATACGTGAAAAATGGCAAGTGAGTTTGCCGTTCTTTCAAAGTTGTTTTTTTTGGAGCAAAATTGAATGAAACAGGTACGAAATCCGTAGCAGCAAAATCTTGTTTTTCGAAAAAAAACAATGACCTGGCTGAAAGAATGAAAAAATTGTTATTGTATCTTGGAAAGGAGTTTGATATTGTGCAGATCCGTCAAAGCTCTAAATACGGTACTTGTAATTTTGCTACCGATACCGGGCATCATCACGAACGCTTAGAAGCTTTTCGCACACGTAATACGAAAGTAATAAAAAGTCACAGGGTCCGGGGGTAGCGATCGGGCTGAAATGATTTAGATCGATATCGATGGACTGGGGCTCGAACTCGCGAGCTCTCTACAAATGGAGGCTGTCAGTCACTTGGCAATGGTGATTTTGAAAAATGATAGGAATTATAATGATAGGAGCAGATGTGTGCCAGGCGTCATAGACGACTTTCACAAGCCATTGAACGCGTAATGTTTGACGACGCTGCGATCCAAGTGTCGCGATCTCTCCTATTATTTTGGTTACTCATGTCCTATTTGTATCGAAGCAAACTGGCAGCTTAACATGGAGAAAACACAAGGCTAGTCCGGTGTTTGCTCGGTAGCGGACGAGATAATATCCTAATCGTAAGATCCTCGATGGCCTTGCGCCAGAAGCTCCATGTGCAGTAGTTAAGGTCGATGAAAATCGAACCGACGACGATACGAGAGTGCGGGTGAGAAGCTAGAAAATATGGAAAATTGGCCGTGACTCGTTGTCGGCCGAGACGTATAATGGGCTCGATTGCGAGTCTTGGAGCGCGGCTGGTCTCGCGTAGGCGCGCAAAGGCTCAGCGTAAATTAACGCCTCGCTCTCGTCGGCGGCAGCAGCCTCTACTCTCTCTCTCTCTCTCTCTCATGTAGTCGGGCGCTAATGGCGTTGTTGCATCTTCACGGCAGTTGGGGGTATGCTGTACAGATCAGTCGACCGAGTACGAGACACGCAAAACAAAGCACTCGGATCGTCGTCGCAGCTCCTTTTTTCGTCGTCGTCGTACACGCTATAATATGCGCGTCCGCATCTGTGCAGATCGTCCGCGGCGGTGGTCGATCCGAGTCCTGCACACAATATCGCGTGCACATACATCGGAGCTCGGCGCCGTTTCGTTACAGCAGCGCCGCCGCCGCTCTGCTATTAATTGGCTCTGGACGAGCAGCTCCGCATGCATGTGGTAGCCAGTGCACCGCGTGTAGCTGCTGCACTCCATATAGCTATCGCTGTGTCTGCGCGCGCGTCTGTGTGTGTGTGTGTGTATGTGTGCGTGGGTAGACTCGCAGGTAGTGCACTGCACGCTACCCAAAAGCCTCTCTTTCTTCGGCACAAAAAAGCTCCGATGCACAGCTACATATAAATGTGCTCGAGCTAGCTATGCTGTATAGCTATATGTATATCGTCGTCGTCGTCGTCGTCGGCGATGGCAGTATGGAGTTGTACGATATTCACAGTACCTATATACACATGTATAGAGTGCGGCGTATTCGCATGAGTCGGACGTGTATATGTATGAAATATAAGAGTCCGCGCGGACTCTTGGCGAGAAAAGCATATAGTCGGGGCCGCACCGATTGGCTGAAAAAGTCGGGCCCGACTTCTTCATTGGACTTTTTCGTGAACGCCTACCGATTCTTCGCGGCTCGAGGGGGCGTCGACCCGGGCCGCCTGTCAGCGCCTCATTGGCCCCGCAGCCGCCACCGAGCCTCTCCATTGGCTCGCGGCTTTCTCGTCAGGTTTTCTCGCCTCGCGACGCTCGAGTCCGCGCGGACTCTCGATTCGACTACTGCCATGCTTTTTCTCTCTCTCTCTCTCTCTCTCTCTCTCTCGCTCCTCACTCTGTGCGCGCGTTATGTATACCGAGTGACTGACTGAGAGAGAGAGAGAGAGAGAGAGAGAAGGTTAAGATGCCTTGGCAATCAAGTAGAACCTTCGCACACGCTGCGTAGCGTAGCAGTATAAAGCTGAGCTATATAGCAAAAGAGAGGAGGACCAGGGGGGAGAAACGGTTATGGGTGGTTACGAACAGACCCGCTAGCTATTTCATCGAGGAAGTATACTCACTCGCTCGCTTCTCTCTCTCTCTCTCTCTCTCCCTCGTCGTTCTCTTTTGCTTCGTGCCAACGACGAGGACATACACACTACACACAGTGCACTGCCTGTTTCTGTGTACGCTCCAATATATATAAGACGCCTCTCCTCGCAGCAGCTATATGCCTATATATACACACACATACTGGTATATATAATACACGCGCAGTGGTGCGCGGCAGTGGCTGCATTATAGCTTGCTTGCATCGACGACGCGACGCGCGAGCACAACACAACGGAGGGGAGGCAATCCTATAATACCTATATAATACATATATTTCGACTTGGCTTGCACATTTCCTTCCACGTCTCGCTCTCTCCTACATCCACCTATGACTCTATATGACGAGTTTTATATAATGTTATACGAGAAAATACATATTTAGATTTATGCGAGAATGTATGCGATGTAAATTTAACTTGTGTACGCGTCCCTGTCCATATACGCTGCAGCATCTATGCAGCACACACACACACACACACACGCATCCTATATGCAGTCCCTCGCTGAGCACTGCGACTCCACTCGAGCCTGTCGAGCCTCCACATCTGCCCATTGATTTTTCACTTTATCTATATTATTGTCAAAAGCGTCATCGTGCGCGCAATTACACGTGCTTATGAGCATATTATTAAATCCTTCTATATTTATATCAATATGCAAGCCAACATCCTCTTGTGTACATGTTTAGGCTTTAATCATTCATACATCTAAATCTCACTGTTTTCTATACTTTGGGCTCCATGCTTTTATTTGATGGACATTGCTTTTCAAAAATACAAGCTACAGCAGAATGAAATAAATAAACTACAAATTTTTTATTAAATTTTTTATAAGACTTAAAATTTTAAGGTCCAAGCAAGTTTTACAAGTTTCAATAGAAAACACGATCGCACGAATAAAATAATCAAAACCTTATTTTTATTGAAATTTAAAAAAACTCAATAACAATAAAAATAATTTTACTTTATCATTGCTTTGGTCGATTAAGTGCTTACTTAATTATTATTAATAAGTTAAATCAATATTTATTACTGACTGAATTAAGCTGTACGTTTTTTACATAACTTTACTTTTTCTTGTCACAAATTTCTAAAAGTACCTAATGCATAAATAAGATGTTTATTTTTTTTTTAATTTGAAATCTCGAGCTTTTTTTAGGGTTCGATCGTGAATTTTATCAACAATTTTATCAAGTCAAGCATAGGTTTTTTGTCATTTTAATTTCAATACCATTTATGATAACATAATACCAACAGAAAATTAACGAAATAAAGGGCGCACAAAAACGGGGGATTTTCTGATTACAACAGACTTGTGATGAATAAAAAAAATTTATTGAATCGATAAAGCACTGATCAATAGATTTTCTTTCAGATCAATTTTTCGGACAAATTTAAGATAACTATTAGATTTTTCGTGGTTAAATCTGATGAATGAAAAAAATTGCCCAATTTGTAAGATTTTTCAAAATACTCATATTCTTTCATCGCCTTTGCTATTAAAAAAATTATGAATTAAAATTAAGTAATCATCGGGGAGTTTGCGGTTTCAAAAAGACGATGCTATTCATCTCTACGCTGCTTTATAATAACTTGTGAAATTTGGTAACTTGATTTTATCGAATAATTTGTAAGAGCTCATATTAATATCATTACTTTTGAAGAGCTCGTTCACGAACATTTTTATCATTAACGGTACAGTTAAAATTGTTGTGGTAATATCATTTTCAGGATTGATACCTGAACTGGCATGATTCTTGGAGCACTATCAGTTTATTGACTAACACCACTATACATCTGAGATAACTTAAAACTACATTTTGTAAGTCTCAAAATGTTTTTGAAAACTAAGTTACTTAAGAATAAATGTATACCCAAAATTTCAAATACATTCTTAGCATAAGCTTTACAACCCCTGAATATATTATGTAATTAGCTCTGATAAAAATGCTCAACATTATCATGACCAAATGATCAAAAAGTTATCATTTAAAATATTTTAAATTACCTTACCATTAATTGAACTCTTCTTTCCTTTTTTTTTATACAATTATTATTATGTTAGAAATGTTAAGCTTAATAAATTGAAAATAAAAATTCAACTATAGCTGTTTGAAAAAAATTATAACAGCTCTCAACCACGTTAAGTACAATAGCACTGCTTTCAGTCTGTGCCACTAGATGGCGAAGACATTTATGTGCAAATCTGAAAGCGGCAAAGTAAAAATAATTGTATAACTTGAACCACGGTTGTAATGAAGTTCAAGTTTAATGTTATTATGTTAAAATTTAAAAATTAGGTTTAATAGACGTTTTAAATTTCATGTATAGAACATTTAAAATAATCATTAAAAGTTCGTTTAAAATATAATGCATCTCTACCAAGGAAGTGACTTTTAATTAAAATGTTTGATAGTTTGTAAAATATTCGAGATTTTATTCAAAACTCATATATTTTCTACAAATTTCCAAAAAAAATGCGATATTTGTTGGTGGCAATATTCTTAAAGATGAAATTATTCCAAGAAAATAAGGTTCACAATATTTTTAACATTAAAATTGATTGTCATAATATTGCGCTTACTCAAAGACTCAATTATTAAGAGTGCGCTACAAAATTATGTACGTGAGCATACATTACATACAAGTGTTGAATTGTGTGTAAACGTGGACAAGTATACACTGTAGATCATGCCTTAGAATGCATTCAATATAATCTCATTACGTGTCTTGTTATATCGAATTATCATGTATAAAACGGGTAACCCGTTGGACGTAAATAATTCAAAGGATCATTAAGTTTTTAGCTCTATCTTTGCGGTGTTCCATAAATTCACCGACGCTGTAAAATACAATCTTTGTATTGTTCAACTGCGCACAATAAGGCTGTTATAGCGTGGCAGAAACGTCGTTGAAGCAAGAAATTGTTCCGAGGAAAAAGGCTTGTTGTGTATCGCGAATGCGAAAGAGAGAAAGAGGAAAAGAATCGATCGCCAAGTTTTTTACGTGTCTGATAGCTGTCCAGCATACAAGACATACCGTGTCGCAGCTCCAATCAATGAGCTATGACAAGCTTTTGTTGTACAGTTTGTATGTATAATATAATCGGGAAGTTCCGGTACATATTTATAGTGAACAGATTTGACGCACACCGACCGATCAGTTAAAAGTGTATAGGCTAAATCATTAGAGTTCATCAGAATCAACATGGAATAATCCAATCCGAGCGATTTTTTTTTGATCATACAATTTATAGTAACAATTAATGAACTCTTAATTTTATCAATTGTTTCCAACAGTATTCTTATATTTCATGAATAAGCAATCTTGAATAAATACGCAAAATAAACTTAAAAACTTAAATGGAAGCTTTTATCAAATTTTAATGAGTTTTGACACGATTTCTTCAAGAACAGTACTTAACCTTATCGTAGTATTTAGTAGCCTTTTCGAAAATGCATTTTAGCATAATAAGGTTAGCACTAGAGCCGGCGAGAAATTATTAATTTGAAAATTCCCACACTCCATAGCATTTAATGATTTTGTAACTGGTTCCTCAAAACACTGTTTATTTTAATTTTTAAAAATGAAGGTTTAGGATTGTCTATCTATTTGAAAAAGTGTGTAACTACATAAAATTTATTCGTGATATATCAATGTTTTTGGGTCTTATTTTGACTCTTTAAAGGTTCGAAATGAAATTCATTTAAAAGGCAATACAAAAGCAAATCTTGAAGAGTAATTCTTCAGCGTGAGTTGAAATTTTTTTAAATTCGATAATCGGCATGTTGACTCAATTGGAAAGTATCTATAGATCCAAATAGTTATCAAATCTCTTTATTTGTACAGACCGATTGTATTTAGTACAACAAACTTATCATGTTGTGTTACGAAAATGTACATATAGCAATAATATCCCAAGATAGATTATGGGAATCGCTTTCCATATATTTGGGTCAAGTTGAATTGAATAGTTCAAAGGTTAAAAAGATTATGCACATTCAGAAATGTTTTCTCAAAATCATTTTAAGAATGTAATGTTTATGGCAGTTACCCACAATGTGTTGTAAATCCAGCATCGTTCAAAATTTTTATAAATTTTCGAACCACGAGTAAATTTTAGTTGCGCGAAGCATTTTTGGATGGAGCTCTAGTATTTGTATAGTATCCATGTTAAGTGATAAGAATTAATAGATGTTATCATTAAAGTTCATATCTGTTATCACTTGAACGTCACAATACATCTCATTCACTTATGAATTGTATGATAGAGTGAAAGATTTGTCAAACATTTTTAACATCTCAAAAGAGAGAAGCCACTGGCCTACGCGGCATTTTTAGGCCCATTAAATGTTATTCGCAGGAATCGACTCAGTCGTCGAATTTCACGTGACCCGATCGAGAGGCGATCCCAACGCCCAAGTCACTATATAGTTATCATAATTATCTAAGCGTAACATATTTGATTAAATAAAAGAAAATTCAAAGAAAAAAAAACAATTTGAATTGAATTTAAATTAAGTGAGTTAAGTAGCTCTTATCAGACATACTTTCTCTTTTACTTAGACATACACCGAGACACGATATGTCGTAGCGGCTGCGCACATGTATTTTGGTATATCTTCCGCTTAATCACTCTAAGATAGTCGAGACAGCAAGTGTTCTTCCAAGCAAGTCGTAGTTGAGGCTTGAAATCGTCGGTGGTTGATTGTCCTGCGTATCGCCATGCGCGAGACGCATCGCGTCAAGATATGGTTGCAGCAGATGATCACGAAGACTCTCTGAGTCATGACTCGAATTTTACTAATTGTTTACGTCCACGAAATGCTACAACGTAGTCTACTACAGTGTCGCATTCTTAACACAGATATCTTAATCAATCAAGAAATCCAAAAGTTGCAGCTTGATGAAGGGCCGCTCAAAGTGCACCGTCACAACATTCAAGTCCAACTATCATTCCATAGGCCACAAATTTTCGGTTTTCAAAGAGTCCAGTGGAAATAGACACTCGCGCATTGCACAGGGCGTAGCCACGTGTGTGTGTATGCTAACATAAACTGTGTACAGGGTATTTAAATGTTTCATGTGTGCAGCCACGGGAAACAAAGTCGTTTGCCATGAATAATAGCAATCGAGTCGCGCGCCAGCAGTAGCAGTACCATTGCGAAAATGCAAAATATGGACGCGGGTGCGCTCCGATATACAGATATATACCAACTTGCACACATAACACACACACGCGCGTTATAGGCACTCGAGCGCGAAATCTGTTTTACACGTGGTCGTATTTTGCGCTGGCACCGAAAATTTCATTTTTCCAATTACGCATAGAAAATCGCGCACATTTACAAGTATAATAGCTGCGCGGCGGCCGGTAGCGCTCGCTATGATAAAAGGGGGGACACGACTGCTCTCTACAGGCAGGCTTAATGAAATACTTGGCGGAATTATTACAGTATATTATATGCGCTCGTGAAACATTAATAAAGCTCCGAGCGATTTTCATTGGGAATCGTGCCAACAAATTATCGGGCTTGATAATTATTAATTTGTCTGCGTGTATCATTCTCGCTGAGTGTATTTAAACATTTATATATTTTCGTACGATATTTGCGTATTGGTTTTGCGAAACAAAAAGATAAACTCCAAGAGCTACAGAAAAAGAGCACATAATCTACTTGTTGACAAGCTGCGCGCTGCGTCGAAAATTACTCGCGCAGCAATAACAAATATTATTTGTGTAAAATACATTTTAGTTTTCTCGGAAATTATGATTAAATATAGTTTCGGGAAAAGTTTTCTCTCCAGCAAGAATGTAATACGAAAGAAATGAAAAGTCATGAATCTCGACAAAGCTCGAATTTCATTAGTTGGCTAGCGATCCGTAAAAAAAAATCACTCGAAAATCTGTATAAAACGGAATAATGCCTAGAGGCTAATTGTGAAGCGGCCCGATAAATCACGGACCGGTCTCGAAAAAATTTCTCCCCCGCCTTCTAATAGCGACTGAGATTTTTGTCAAGTCGAAATTTCCATCCGTATAAGCACGCACGAGGAGAGTAATTGTCGTCTCACACCTCGACGATCGCATCCTCTTACGATTCACACCTATATCATATGCGGACGAGACGGCTATTTACACGGTGACTCTGACGTATTATAGGAAAATGGGCGGGCGATTAGATACAGCCTCGTCGGTACTTGGTCGAGTGAAATCGTGTATAATCGTCGGGCGCAGGCTCGTTAGCATAAGTATAGCAGGTGCAGCTAGTCCACACAAACGCACACGTACACACGCATTTCTGGATATAAGTAGTGCGCGCGAGTACGAGAGCAAAAAAATTGTCGCGAGCGGCGGCACAAGACAGCGGCGCGTAACGCGAGTAGTGTCGACCGCTATCCTACATGCAGCGCTCGCTCACACATAATATCATACATGCCGTATATAGCTATAGGCGCGCGTGTATATTCATCGAGTGGATGGTAGTGACAGCGCACGCTTAGGTATACACGGCAGCACGCATGCAGGTAAAACACGTATTTATTATGGCTGAGAGCCGTGTGTGTTATATACATATAGGCAGGAGAGAGCCTGGCAGGCGAGCAACGGTTGCACACGTGCTCCGCCCGGTGGGGGGAAGCGAGTGGAGTAACGTCGTCGAACTGCCGCCGGCCGCCGACTAAACGCAACCGATCGTCGACTCCGAAATGACTCCGAGCGCCCAAGTGCAGGCCGGCCGCTAGAGGGCAGCAGCGTCAGGAATTCGCGGCGCGTCCGCCACGGCCTCGGCAGTTTCAAAACGCCAGCCGGCTGCGACGGATCGTGTTGTACGTTTGCTTGCGCGCGCTCCAAAGTTCGTGTATACGCTGCGTATGTTTGCCGAGCGACTAGTAGTAGTAGTCAGTTCACAGTGAACCTTTGGCCGAGCTGCAGCTGCTGCGTTTCGCGTCCCGCACACAAGTTCGCCGTGTTGGCTTCGTTCTCGGCTTTTGCCCCCCCAGTGCCTCTCTCTATCTGTGTGCGTGGGTGTTTCAGATCTGCAGGTGTTTTCAAAGTTGCATCCTTGGTGCAACGGCCGATTGTGGTTTTGTTGTTGTTGTTGTTGCTGTTCGTGTTATTATTATTGTTGTGATCAGTGTGCCAGCTGCTGTGTGGGTGTTCAAGTGTGACGTTCGTACGTATCGAAGCAAGAGAGGCTAGTGCGAGTGATCGATCCCCGCATATCCGTTATAGCAACGCCGAGTGGCCGCTGTTGCTGCTGCCTCTCCATCTCTCAAGCGGATCGAGCGGAGGCTCGTTGCTCCGAGCGAAAGCGAGCGCACGCCGGGACCGTAAGAGCGTTGCAGCGAGCGTGTGACACGCAAATTTGTAAAAATAAAAGTCGCAAATATTCCGGGAATAACAACGAGGGGTGAGCGCGAGGAGGAGGCAGGCTACGCTTCTTCCCAGGCGCGGCCCTCGTCGGCGTCCTCGCACTGTAGCGAACAGTCGACCACGTCCAAAAGGATGTATCCGAGCGGAACTGGTATCAATGCTGCCGCTGCAGCTAGGCATCCGGTGAGTTCACGCACGCTCTTCTCGTTATGCCTTCGACGAATCTTATCTATTTTCAGACGCCGCCGCCGCCGCCACGCCGCGTGATCCTCCACGCGTTACTCTACAGCCTACTACGCGTTTCGATCCATTTGCTGCTCTCTTTTCCGTGACTCATGCCCGACGCGACTCCGATTTCGCCTTTTCTCCGTTATTTTCTTCTGTTTACGATCGATTACGTGAATCGAGGACGCGCTTGCTCCGAAAATCTATCGAGTTTCATTCGTGCTACGTTCGTTCGCGTTCAGCCATCCGACGGCCAATCGGTCTCTTTACTTCGAGCAGCAGCCCATTGTGGACGATTCTTCAAGCCGTATTTAAAGAATCTTACAGCTACGACGAGAGACTCTTTGAATATTCACGACCCCGTAATACTATTCGATAGTAGCTAATTGATGCCGGCATCGATAATGACCTAGTGTAAATTTACGAGTCTGTAGATAAAGTCTCTGGGATTCTCGGCTCGGACACTGCATTCGTGTTTATTTCGCAACAGATAAGACTCATAATTTGTGCTCGTGACTGATGCGAAGACGAAGCGAAAAATAAAAAAAAAACGACGCGAGGACGAGGAATTTATATTCCGGTAGTCCTCCGGAAGTGGGAGAAGTGACTATTTGCATATATTATTTTACTACTACTCGTAGAGCTGTGGCAGCGCCGACGATCAACGGAATGTGTTTTCGAAGCGACTCTTTTTTCACGCATATATACGCCGCGTATTTAAATCGAGCGATTATTTGTACTGAAAACAAGCCACTAGACTCCTAATATAAAGAGAGAGTCGTCGCCGCTGCGTATACATATAGACATATGCGTGTGTGTTTGTATATGTTTTAAAGTTTCAACGTTTTTTTCTATTCACTTTTTGAAAAAGGAAGAGAGGACACGAGCTCGCCGCGCAATGCCCAAAGTGAAATAATATCGTATAATACGAGAGACACGTCGCCTCTGTTTTGCATCATAATATATGTGTACAGCAAGAGCGACACGTTTTTTTTCCTCATCCAGCTCGAAACATTGATTGAACTTTCGCTTGTGCTCTTTTTTTTGTTCTCGTCAAACAACGTGGGCGGCCGAAATACATTCGCGTAAATTACGTTCAGAGTGTAAATCTTTTCCCTCTCTATATCTCCTCTCGTTCTATCGCAGTAGTCGGCTCTCAGTCACATATGACACTCACACAACGATCGAGGTTCGTAACAACAATTAAAAATTCCACTTACTGCTGTGTCGGTGACGGAGCTAGCGGCGGCGGCTGCACGTACAATGGCGATTAAATATTTTTTCTCTCAACCGACTGGCTGCGCGATAAGACATTTTTCGCGCGAAACAATATACAATATCGCCGCGAGCTGTCTTGTGTGCTGTCATCATTCAAGTGCCGATGAATGGATTTTGCGCCTTGCTGCGCGCACCATGTCATCGTACAAAAATGCCACGCGTATACGTGTGCGTGTGTGTGTTTAGAAAATAAGCCGACGCGACGCTATTAATATGAGCGATTTGTTATCTGTCACTCTTTTTCCTCCGCACACACATACACGTATACGTTTCCCTTCTCGTCTCCCCTTCGGGCCCCCACATGTATATAATATACTCCAGAGCGAGTGTAAACAAACACTCGAATATACTCTGTATCGCATTGAATTACGACTAACTTGGGTTTTCTCAGCGTTATCGCGCACGTCCGCTTCTCGTCCGTCGATACGCTTCGTCAAGGGTTCGCGAGAATGATAAATACATCGAGGTGCACTTATATACTTATGTGCGAGCTGTGTTCACGTATCAAAAAACACGATGAGCACGGCCTACTACTCTGGTCGAGCATTAAAAAGGCAAAGGATCCACCCTCGTTCGCTCGGCCAGTCCGCACAGCAATCAATTATTCACTTTAATACCGAAATAATTATTCTGGCGGGCGGGCGTAGGCATTGTTGTTTATTATAGGATATATATATGAAGCCCTCGTCGGGCGCGTCGTATACATATAGCTATATATAGAGCTAGACACGAGAATCCCACTTGGAGCAAACGAACAATACCTCCCTTGTTGCTTTTTCAGCACACGGTACGGCAGCGGCTCATGTCTCCCTTTACTTGGCCTGCGCACGCGATGAAGCAAAGTCGCGCGGGAGTTGTGTGCAGTAATAAGCCTCGACACGCGCATACATACGTACGTCGGTGACTCGGTATCGGGCACGCACACGCACACACATACACACAAATACAAAAGGCATATTTCTCCTCTTTATCGCGACAAGCAGAGGGAGAGAGAAAAGTATGCCTTTTTACCTTTTCTCTGGTTGGACTGTTAACGCTACGGCGCACGTGCAATGCGAGTCGGTATAGCAGCAGCAACATTGGATTTGAAATAGATAGAGAGCGAGAGAGAGAGTGTGATTTACTCTCAAGCGCGTGTGTGCGACAACTGCGAACGATACTGTGTCGCCTATAGTAGTGTCAGTGGGCTGTGCTCCGCTAGTTCGATTGGATTGTTACATCGTATACTTGCACAACATCGAGCTGCTACGCGAGTTCATGTTTCTCGAGAAACTCTAGCGTGTTGTATCGTTCGACGACTCTTTGTCGATCTCTCTCTCTCTTTACACGCTCCTTTTTCCTCTGGACTTACATGTTGTATTATACAAGTGCCCTTGCGAGCTGGCAGTTTTCGAGAGAATATAGAAGCTCGGCTATTCCTCGGAATCACGACCTGCAATGATTCTGACGGCTGCGTGACCAAATGCCAATGAGCAGCGCATATAGCAGCACAGCAAGTTGGACACGGCAAATGACGGCCTAATAGCTTTCGATGCTCGGTGCAGTGTAAGGTCAAAGCGACTGTGCTACTGCTGCATCGAGGGAGGTCGAGTTCTCGCGCGTTGCGAGTGGCCCGCGCGTCGTGCTCACTCTGCGCAAATAAGTATATAGGCGCATCGGCGCTCTGCGCAAAAAACCTATTGCCATGCTGTACAACCAGACTCTCTTTCTCTCGAATTTTCGACATCTGCTGCACTGCTGCTGCTGCTGCTATGCTCCCCTATATACGTACATGTATAACACACGCGTACATGCATATAATATATATGTGAGCGCAGTAAACTCGTCGGTGGCGGGTTATACTCGTGCTAGAAACTTTGCCCGACTCCGACGTGCATACGAAATTCCCGAGCCCAGCCAACATTCTCCTTCTTCTTATTTGCTCCTTTTACTTGCTTTTTTTTCTCTCTTTCTTTTTTCTTTCTCTCTTATATAGTTGACGCGCGCAACGTGCTAGTTAAAGCTTCAAGTGTGTACGGATGTAGTGTGTGCAAGAGAGCGATATCGTTACGCTCTGTACACGCCAATGCGTCTCGTCTCGCTTCTCCTTTTTTTTCTTGCACGAATACTCGTAAAGTCTATATCTTTTTGCGTGTCTTGATTGAGTCGCTTTTTTGAATGAACTGTGTCGCTTCAAAAAAAAATAAAATAAAATAAAATAAATGAATAAATAAATAAAAGCCAACAGTTCATCGGAGCTGAAAAGCCGCTTATAACGTATAACAGTTCTCTCTCGGCTTTTTGTGAAATTAATGCTCCGATGCCGGCATAAGCGGTCGTTGGCGCGCGCGTCAAGTTGTTGCGAGCGCACATCACGATCGTTAATTAAGAATGACTGGACAAGAAAAAAACTTGGGCGCGCGCAGGAGCAACAGCATTGGCATGATTATAGGTGTAAAACAAATTGCGCTAAGAGCGTACCATAATGGCGTGAATCAGCAGCGCGCGGCAGCAAGAGTCGTTTTCGTCAAATAATGATCGGACGAATCCTATGGCATATAATAGTACAGTTCACGCAGCCGCTTACATACTGTATAGCAGACGAGTATTTGCCTACAAACAATCGAGCCAAGGAAACATTATATCGCTCTTTCGTCATCTCTCGTTTCTATCGTTCGATTTTGCTTTTTTATTATTATTTCGTCCAACGATCCTACATGTGCGAGCATTCTCTCCTCTCGCCATCGTTATTCTCATCTTTATTGAACCTAAAGAAAGAAAGCTACATACATACATACATGTACATACATACATGTAACAGTTCTGTAGCAGTGATCAAATTTCTCGAGTGCAAAATTTCGTCCGATATTTTTTTTACTGCGACCAGCTCGACGCTTCTCTTGACGCGGAACGAATAGCCGTTCGGTGGAAACATAAATCCGCCGGGGAGAGTTTAAGAAAAAAAACTCTCTGCCTCGGGTACACTGAATAAGTCTGCTTGCGTTTGTGTTCGTATGTGTATGTATTAGTGAGTGGGTATCATTGTTGTAGAGAAATTATGAGATTACGTTATTTCGAGGTAAGGTTACTGTGCAAAAAGAAGCACACTTCCTATATATCGAAACGCTCGCGGTAATAAACTGTTACTGAAAAGTGTTCACCAATAGGCGAAATGTTTTTCGCACGAAATAAGAGTCTCGCTGCTACCTACACGCACCATTAATGGCCACAAGTATAACAAAAGAAGAAAACGAAGAGGAAGAAAAAATAGAAAAACAAAGATTTAACGAAAATGGCCAAGAGGGCGGTGTATATAATCTAAATTTGCTCGAGTATACAGTACGTGGCCGGCCTCGGGCTCTCTTACTCTCGTCTCTACGCATACAACAGGGCTCAGCTCCGATGCGTGCGTATGATGGCTCCGCACAATCTATCCTCGGTTTTGTTATAATACGCGTTCTTCGTACGGCAAGCGCCGAAGATTTCTCCCTCTTGACTTTTCACGAAGCTAATCCGCTAATCCTATTAGCGCCTTGGGACCCATAAAATGTCTCTCTCCTTCTCTCTAGCATGCTTCTTGATGCTCCTTCTCTTCATTATTTCTCTCGTGTGCTGGTCGTGCACAAGTGTGCGTGCTCGAGCGATCGCAAAGAAGATGAAAATAAATGCACCGAGGGAGCATGTGTACATGCATGTATGTAGGAATAAATATATGGTCGATTCTCCGTCAAATCGAGTGCAACAAAAAAAATGTTCTCCGCTGATATCATAAACATGCTATTTATCGTGTCAGAGATGTTTCTGAATTCTTTTACCTTTTTACACCCCTTTACCAGTCACACTTCATGGCATCGACTAATAAAAACAAAATTGTTGGGCTTTTCCATTTAACAGCAAACAGGCCTAATTCCGAAAAAAAGAAAACGAGAGAAAGGCAGTTGAGGAATTATGAAATTAATTTCTTACTTAGAGGTCGAGCTGCGGAGAAAAAGTGGAGTACGTAATTTCAAGTGCTCGAGTAGATGTATTTGTAATATGTTAGGTGGAAAATGATCTCGTCGATGTGTTCATTTGTCGAAAATTACGTAAACATTCGATAAAACATAAAATATACAAGACGATGATTGCTTACTTTCCTCAACGCGGCAGCAGCGCAGCAAATCATTTCAAATGCAATTGAGCGAGAAGTGTGCTCTGTTGTTTTTCGCTGCGCTGTAACGTACTTGAGCTTTATTTCGCTCTCTTCTCGCTCTCTGCGCGTCAGTTTTTTTTCGCTTTTGTATTTTTAACCAAGCTTTCGTGTACGCGTGTGCTTTATTTTTCCAGCACACAAACGAGAGTTTACTCATCGACAACTGCCTACGAGCCATCGCTCGCCATAATTTTAAATACAATATTTACTGTGTCGCTATTTTATCAGCTGCGTTCGTCGTACTGAAATAGCTCCTTTGATCTTGTGTAGATGATAATTGAGTATCTATTTCCATGTACTGAGAAGAGCGGATGGTTTTTCAAAATTTTAATACGAATTTAGTGCATTCATACATCGGAATAATTTACATTGGCCCAATGTCAATATATAAACACAGTCAAAGTCAACATACACATATCTTGGAGCAACATACTTCGAGACACTACACATATAAAATGTGCAGTTCTCTCATTCTCTCCCTTCCTCTTCAAAGTTGGAGCTAGTTCGGAGCGTCGTCATTAAACTTGAAGAGTTTAACACTCCGAGTCTACAACAGGCAAAGACATCAGCAGCAACTCGTCAAACTTGATAATAGACCGATTGTACATATAGAGGGAGCACCATTTACAGCGTTATATCTCGTACAGTCGAAAGTGACCGAGCTGAGGAGGCTTAAAAAAAGATTAATATATCATTCCGAGAGAGAAACGATAAGAGCTGTATCAATCCCTTTAAATAAACGCAATATTCACTCGAGTGTATCGTTGAAATTTAATATTTCTCAATATGCGCTCGAGCAGTATTTCACCACAATCTAATCCGGAGAAGAAAAAAAAGAAGTTAAAGGTTGATGCTTCCTATGAAAGAAGTCGATTGTGCGCGTACTGTAACGCATGCACACGTCGTTCCGTAATTATCGATCGAAGCACGATAATTAAGACGACAATTCAGACGCGTTGCAAGCGAACAAGCGAATAGTGCGCTGCTTGCGTCTATAGTAGTATTTTATTTTCAAACATTGTCTACTGTAGAATTTGTGCAGTGCAGTTATTTACCCGCGCACACAGATTTTAGCAATGGACTTAGCCGAGTGCAGAGCGCAGTGTTGTGCAATTTGCCCAATGCATGTGTGCGCGACTAGGTGCAGTTTATTATTTACCAAAACGATGGAGCATGAAAAACGTACCGTGTGTTTTGCTGCATTCCGCTAAATACAAATGTTCGAGCTTCGAATTCTTCGAGCGGCGGGCGCACAACACATCAAGTTGAAATTGCAGGTGTATGCATAATATTTGCACGACCTGCGCGAGCGCGAGAAACATATATTTTTATAAAAGGACAAAAAAATGTGGCTCCCGTATATACGAATGGGAAAGAGAGAGAGAGAGAGAGAGAGAGAGAAGGAGGAAAAAAGTAATAATCACGTTTAATGACCTTTATATACTTTTTTAAACGACACGACGCCGCTGCTGCGCAGAGCGCGACTCCGCTCGCATGGAACAATGAGTTTTTTTCATCCTCGAGCGAGCTCGCGCGATACGGCTGCGTTGTTGTATGGGTGTGTGTGTGTATGTGTGTTGCTATAAGCGTTGCTCGCTCGCGCACATGTATTCCGCACCGATGTATATATGGATAATATGCGAAAGCATACACGGACTAATTATATGCCGCTGCTGCTCTTCATCGCTATATATATGTGCGTGTATGCGGCTAATGTATATATTATACGTGTAATCACTAATGCATGAGATCGCGATAGCTCATGAAATCGTTCACCCATATATCTCCTACGTGTGTTTATATACGTGCGATGATGAATTTGAAATTTAGTACGCGCACGTTTGTATATATGTCTTCGAGCGTGTGCAATATTAATACGTTATACCGTCCATCGATGCGCGGAGATTCATGATTTTCGAGAGACTGGTTTCCCCTCTCCCACGCCTTCCACGAGCACGAATGTTTATGTTTACTAGACTAGATGATCTGACTAATTTTGTAATAATTTGAAATCTGCAGTTTCGTTATAAGTATATGAAATTATTCTATGATATTTGTTATGGCCCGCGATATTTAAATGTACTTCCGGATTATATAGACTCACTCAATCGATACTCTTGTCTATTAAATTTTCTGCTCCAAATCTATCCACTAACAAACAAACATAACTAGAAGAGTTGAAGATATGATTGCAGCCTCCTTTCGAGTTCACTGGAGTGTTGTAAAAAAAATTGTTTCTTACCCGATTGTGCCTGCAAATGCATTACTTTAGTAATGGTCGCCTGTGATAGAAAAACAACATTTTTACTTTAAAAATTACACATAGTAATAGCATATCAATTGGAGAAGTTCATAAGCAATGAAAATATAATAGATGGCAAATCAATTGCCATTATACCGTAAATAATGAATTCACCATTATATTTAACGCATTTGCCAAACTGTAAAAGTTAATCAACAACGTATGAAAATATAATCTCTTTTTGCCTGAGATGTATGAGCAGACGAAAACACGCAGCAAAAAAATATATATAATCATTACAACGAATTTGAATAATAACTGGTCAGTTTATACGTCGTAAATCAATATAGTTGGTATACACTCGAGCCAACAATAAGTTCGTGCAAATAAATAACGCATAGAAACACGTATACACGCATCAAATATCAATAAATCGTTGGATATAGTACGGGTATCGGCTCCGTTGCAAAACGAATGTATGTGCGTACACGCGCACGTTTGACACATGAAATACCACGCCCTCGAGTTGCGCATACCCGGCTCTCCTGTATATGGTGTAGAAAAAAAAGCGACCATTAATATTCAATGATACGTATCGTTATCATTGCTGCAGGTATTAGCTGGGTGCACGCAATGCACGAGTCGAGAAAAGTTGACATTTTGCAGCCTCGAATTCCGTCAATCATCGGGCCATTGGAAATAAACAATAATAGCTGCATTACTGGTTATTTGCTCTCGGGAAATTTTGACTCTCGCGATATTATATATTCGTGAAAAATTGCCATGTAGTTTTGGTTTGTTATATTTACCCTTACTCTCGCTCATTCGCTTTTACACGTTATATCATGCAGATATAAATTTGCATTGTTTGCATTTCATTTTGCTCCCTAGCTCTCTCTCTCTCTCCCTCTCTCTTTTGGTGCTCTGTGTATTTATCTATACAAGCGAAGGTAAATTTTCGCCCACCTCGTATAATTATAAATTTTACGCTAGCCGTTTGATGATGTATGTATGGCACAAACTTGTGCACGTGAAGTTTAATAAATGCATACTTGTACATACATATTCGCATTTAATCGAACTTGTGTATTATACAAGTTCATTTTCGAATGTTTGCAGAATATATTGCATTCGTACGAAAGCGTGGCATCCTGCCAAGAGTAAAATGGCGGTGTGATGTTGTACTTTGCGTCTTCTACGCTGGAAAAATGAATATTCAACGGTGGATTTAAATCGTGCCGCCTTCGTTTCAATCAAGTCCTGATAACAGTGAGAAAATGAAAGCATTAGAAGCCAGATGAATTGAATGTTTAGAAGTTTACTGCCTGCAGATAAGTGTGCTTATATTAGCGAATAAATACACATCGTGCGTCACCATACAAATGTAAACAGACGCGCAGAAGAACAACAGCTCGGATATTTACTATTTACTCGCCATTGTATGATTTCATTCTCATGTTGTGACTTCGCAACATATTACGTGTCTGAGCGATAATTAGTTTTAGTTGATTAATTGTGGAAAAAACAGTGAAGCAAAGTGCAGCGAAACGTCAAAAGAAAGTGAATCGTATAAATTTAGTTTGATTAAAAAAAGTTTGAGCGATAAATCATCAAATATATTTACTCATTAAACTGAAACGGTAAGAATTTCCATCAATCGTACGTTGTTTGTGTAGTCGACCACAAGCCGATTCAAACCAATTTGTTCGTCAGTTTGTTTCAATGCAGCGTTTTGTGTTTTTGTTTCAAGGTAGAGATCGTTTAAATTGAAATTTCGCCGTTGGATGCAGTCAAGAATGAATATGAAGTAGGAAAACGTTTTTTCAAAGATGAAGCAAAATAATATGATTCCCATTTATAATCATCAAAATCGCGTGCCAAACCCACCGTATGTATTGAGGCCCATGCAACACTTTTTGCCAACCAGAGCAGACTTGTGGAAAATAGAAGTACAGCGACAAGAACAGCAAATGCGACGCTTTCATATTGAGAATGGGATGAGCCCAGTGGAACAATTACAGACAGCGTTGTCACAAGGATGTGAGGCACGAGGGTCAGCTTTTTCGCCTGTGTGTGGGCAAAATTCGGTATTCGAGACACCGGCAGTGCAGAGAGAAAATATGGCGTCACCGAAACCAACGGATTCATTACCAACGAAATGGACGTCTCAAGTAAAACCTCAAACGAATTCAAAAATAGAGTCCTCGGCCCAAAATCCTGCAAATAAGAGATCGAATTCAACATCATCGGAGAACTGCTATGACCAGGTGAATTCGTTGATTTGTTAAATCAAGATATTCTTAGGGAATTAGCCGCGTCAATTTAAGAAATTACGGTAAATCCATCCGAGGCATGCTCTCGCAGGCAATGATCGGATTGAATGTGGTGCACGTATAAAACCCCAATATACATTAAAGCAGCGCAGTCGTGCAACCCTCGATCTTTGAGCGTATCATAAGTAGCATTCAAAAAATACATCATTGTACTCGCACGCTTGATTATTAAAAATGACGAAAATATTACTCATCAGGCAAAAGTGAGCTTTGTCACATGCAGCAACAGCAGCAGTCACGCACATTATAGCTTCTACAACTGATATAACATTAGGGCAAAAGGGGGAAGCCGCGTGAAGAGCCATGGGCCCTAGCTCCGAAT
The DNA here is from genome assembly GCF_000599845.2 of Trichogramma pretiosum. Lineage (NCBI taxonomy): Eukaryota > Metazoa > Arthropoda > Insecta > Hymenoptera > Trichogrammatidae > Trichogramma > Trichogramma pretiosum. Next base: position 422,906 of record NW_019641665.1, read on the forward strand.
TACCGCTGTATTAAACAGCAGTACGAGTCTGACTCTCCGGTCGGTTAATTCCTCAAATGTATTTTCTCCTTGTCTCTTTTCTCACCACGGCACAGCAGCGGGTTTTATCATCTGCTGCTTTATGAGGGGGAAAAATTCGTACATTGTGCAGCCTGTCACCGAGCTCTATTGTCCTCTTTTATTCCCGTCTACGGCATAATAGCCAGCGGGGTTCGCATATTTCTCTCTCTCGCTCGCTCTCTTCGAATATATATATATGTGTTCAAGAGAATAAACGCTCAATGAAACTTGAAAAGTGCAAGATCGCCCTACATATGCAGACGCGCCGGAACGAATGCCTCTCGTGTGTTCGTGCGTCAACTTGTGTGTGTTCATATACATTCGATTGAATTAGTTGGCTGCCATGTGCGATCGGAGCTGCGTGTGCGTATATAGATGCACAAAAGGCCTAGGCGAAACTGCGACCCTCGACGATCGATCGTGAAGAATTTTTCGCTCGTTGCTTTTGTCGGGGATCGATGTTACCTGTCTGAAATTTACTTGTGTGTATGTATGCGCCATGCCACCGGCGCAGAGCACAGAAACGCCGTTGTGTATGCACAACATGCCATATAGAGTGAACAATTTGGAAGAAAAACTTGTATAGGTATAGGTGTAGCTACGATTGCGAGCGAGGCGTGTCAATTTCTAGCTGCTAATAGCTATGTACGCACATTTTTCTTTGTTGCAACTACCCGTAAATGCTTCGAGATGTTAGAGGTTTTGTCGATTTACCAGAAGCGAGAGACCATTTAACGCCTTTAGCTTCTTACTCATTTTTACATCATTTCGTTTCTCGACTGCGCTTCTCGACACTGGGAGAAGAAAAAAATATTCCTCTGAAATTGAATTAATAACTGTTGACCTCGCACGAAATTAATTTCAAATACCTTGTGAATTTATAAGCTATAAAATATTTGCCTGCTTTTTCAGCTTTTGTGTGCATATACTCTTCAATAATACTTGTAATACAATATAAAGAATAGAAAGAAGTTTCAAGCACAAAAGCTACTCTCTTCGCTCTTCATAAGTATGCGCAAACAAAACGTGAAAAAAATATCCCCTTTAACGTTTATCATAAGCAAAGCGTACGTACTGTGCAGCCCAAGCATCTCCGACCTTTTTTTCACAAAAGAAAGTGGTATATGCGTGCGTATGTGTACTTATGTATGAGTAGACAAATGAGCTACAGAGCTAAATGAGATGTAAACCCGTGCATAATAAATGCATTAGTACTTGAAAAAGCGGACCAAGTACGAGCGGTGTGCGACGGTTCGCTACTCTTTCCTTTTCTTTTTCATTATTCCTTTTGTTATAAATACATACTTGGGGTTTTAAGCTTATAAATATGTCATTATAATAATGGACTTTGTAGAGCGCATTGAAGCGCAATGACAAGGCCGATTAATATCGCGACTTGTCTCCAAAAGTCGGATATAAAGGCTTTAAGCACGATTACGTGTCGTACACAATTACATAAGCGTACTGGAAGCTAAAAAGAAAAAAAAAATTAAATGATTTCGTGTACATGTGTACGCGTTTGCATATATACTGACTGAGTAATCAATATAATCAATGCCTGCTCTATTGAGGGAGCCCCTTGACGGCAAAACAAATGAGATTTTGTACGTCAGCACTCGAGATTCCAATTAAGCATCGATGCAAAATCAAATGGGTAAAAATTATCCATTCCCCTGCGCCGCCGTCTGTCGCTGTCTGAAAACAATCTTGCTGCGGGGTCTGTGATTGCTCACGGAGCGATGCTTCTAACAACATGGAAAATTCAAGCAGCGCGTTATCTGCTCACTACTCCGAGCTCGAGCCAGAATAAGAATATACAAAGGGTAAAGTTTAATAACGGAGGACTGAATATTACAAGTTTTTGTGGAGCCAACTATGCGTTGATGTACACAGCACGCGCCAAGAAATATTCCAATGTTAAAAAAAGCTACGCTGCGCGCAAAACTGCGAGGAGAGTTTTTCTTTGCTATGTACGTATATAAATTTATACGAAGGTAAACTTACGTGAAACCTACTTGCCTGCGTCGAACAGTCTCGAGTAGTATAACTCCTCGAAAGAGAGATAGCTGGCGAGCGCAGGCGTGGGTCAGAGGAAGAGAAGTGAAAAAGCTGGAGCAAGAGGATGAAACACTCCCTCGAGCAGTATGTGCGAAGATACTGAAAAGAGTACTCCCTCCCCACTCGCAGCGCATGTACATTTTCTATACAGAAGCAGCAGCTAAGACGTATATAAGGCGGGCGCGCAGCATGCTGCCACCCTTTGTGTACTATGTAAGGGACTTGCTCGTCTCGCGCCTTACTTTTTTCCTGCCTCTTCTCTCTTTCCTCTTCTTCGCGTACTTTTTTTACCCTCTTTTTTGTGGGAGAAGAAAAAAGGGGATCCACTTTTTACTTTTCTTTTTTATCGTTGACTCTCAGCGTGTACACGAGTTTTTTGGGCTCTTTATTGTACTTTGGCACGTGTGCGTCGAGTAGTTCATATGCTGCTTTTTCTTCTTTTTAATTTACAAAAGTACATAATTTTTAGTAATCGTTGATAATCATCAATGCGAAGAAAATTTTACTCCGTAAAACATGCGGTCTCCGACATATCGCAATTAGCTTTGAAACGTCTTATTTCAGTGGTACGTACACGACATCTAGTAGCGAGTTTATGACGTGTGTACGAATTCACATACAGCCCAGACCGACACTGTAAACTCGGGTTAAAGACCCGTCCTTTTTCCAGAGGGGTAATTCGAGTTGTCAAAACCCCAAAGCCGGTAATTAGAGTGCACAGCGCATGGGGAGAGATCCGGAGAGAGAAAAAGCCTCGGCTCCTGCCCTGCCTTACAGAACCTAGAGAGATATCATATATATTAAACACGTCTAATCTAGAAAGAAGATAGAGAGTATAGGCGAGTTGTAGTTGTGCAAATTTGTGTGCGTTCGTGCCTGCTGCGTAGTACGTAGGGGAGCGATGAGCCTTGCCTATATGCTGCCTCTTTTCTCTCAATTGCCGAGCGTCTCTTGGAATAATTGTATTACGCGCGCTCGAGTTGAGAATCGTTGCTAAAGGGCGTGCATATACATACATCGTGCGTCTATCGCCGAGCGCGCCCACACCCCCGCCGCGCGCCTAAAGGCTTCGAGCTATTTTGGGGTGGGATCGAATTTTCGGTGAAATTTCAGCGGCAGAATGTAGGGACCTGATTCATTTCCTGCGCTCTTCCTCGATACGTAGTAGCTAGCTGCGGCCTCTTCTCTACGGCAAGCGTATAATTTTCGCGATGATGCGTGCTTATAGACACGCTAGGGTGATAAAATTTATTATTGCTCTCGAGCGCGATCAATCATGCGCGTTAGCAGCAGTGTTTTATCGAATTTCAAAATGTATATAACTTCGGAACTTCGTTTTCGAGTAAATTAACGCGTACCTAATGCCTCCTCAAACAAGGGCCGCCAACGCGTGCATATAAAAATTATACTTGAGAAATTCTTCGGCGCGTTTCGCAGGGGAGACGCGTATGACAACGATAAGTACATACAGATGTTGCGAGATACGCCTCTGCAGATAAAATCTGATATCTAATCGTTCTTCGGCATATACATCTACTTGTGTTATTGTTATTATACGTGTGTGCGTGTGTATATTGTTATTATTATTTTTTTTTTTCTTAAAAACCGCATACTTCTTTATACGCGGCGATAATCGATAAAATCTTATTGATTCTCTACAACTCGAGTTCTATGTCGATACCGCGAAAAAAATTTCCTTGCACGCGGCACAGAAAATTGAAAATACAAGCGCGTTGCTAATGACAAGCGCGCATATGTGCGTCGATGTATTCAACTGCAACTGCATACATTCGAAAGCGGTAGAATTCGACTCTCGCTTCGAACATTATTTTTTCTGGTGGTGGCTGTTTACTCGAGATTCTATCGAAGAAATTTTTCTCGAAATGGCATTATCATTTTCCAAAGTGCTTCGGACTCACAAAAGCTCCGCTTCGATCGGGTCTCAAGCTCTGTCGTTCTCAATTTGTATTGGCGTTTATTATTATTCTTATATCACAGCTTTTGAACACGTCCGCGTGTGCCCGAGCGATCACATGTGTGTGTATTGTATTTGCTTAAGTGTATCATGTAGAACATGTATTTAATAAATAAATATTGACTCGGAATGTGCCGTTGGTACTCGCTGCCGAAGCACGAGCTCTGAGCTGGCGGATTATTTCGAGTATCCCGCCGAGTGTCTGCGTGATATTCCGGTAATATAACGCGTTCGATTGTTCTAATCGCGTTGTTGCGTCTTATTTGGGGACAGATTGAGTAAACAGAAAGCCGAAGAGCTTGATACAATTGACGCGTAGCGACAAAAAACTCGCGTCCACGTCTCGTATCCAAGTCTCCGGAGAATCGCGATGAAAATTAAAGATCAACTTTTCTCCTCGTGCCCAGAGCTTTTATCGTTTAATATATTCCGCGCAGGCAGAGACGCGAATATAGCCCGTAGACTACTACGAGCGGAGCGCAGTAACACGGCAAAGCACTCAGACGCATGGACAAATACACATGTACGTGTGTGCATGCTTGTATAATACTACTATATACGCACGTGCACAGCTCGAGGCTATCTCGCGTCTATGTACGTGTATCACCAGCTTCGGTGGCAGAGAGAGGGGCAGCAGAGAGATGGAGTGACACAAATACACACTCACACGCGCGCCTAGAGCATAACACAGCACACGCACACAGCGCACACACCATAAGCGATATGGTAGCTAATATTTGCCAGACTGTGTATACACACGCATATACACTCAAGCTGCGCGAGCTCGAAGCGAGTGTCGAGTGTTGCTGTTTGCTCAATAGCGGCTGCAGTGGCGCTCATCATCATCACAGTCATCGCACATCTTTCCAATCGGTAAAACTTATGCCTTTATTCCGGTTATTGCGACTTTTCATACACTCTGAAAATTGTCCTATTACAAATTCTACTCTGGCTAGTAAAATTTCATCGAGTTATAAAAATGGAAAAATGGAGCTTTTTAAAGTTGGAAAAGTTATTGTTTTGCCACTCTTACCGGCAATACCCACAACTTTGACTTGACCTACAAAATATATAAATACTCCGCGTGTACAGTATCGTGTATACTCGTATAATAAACTCGATATTGTTATCGTTTAGACGTAAAGATAAACCTTAACAACGCGAGAAGGCATCGTCGAGGTGACTCGCGCATTGTCAATCAAACAAGATTTTTTTTCAAGATATATTTTTTAGCACTTTTGGCCGAGAGCACAAAGTCTATAATAAAACAATCGATAAGCGTGCAGCGGATGTCGGTGTTTTTCGCGCTCAAAATGATCTTTCTGGGTAAAATTAAAAATGTACAGCAATCGCGCGCACAGAGAGCCGACAAAAAGTTGCGAAAGAGAACTCGCCGCAAAGCTTCAATTCTGCAGGTGTATCTAAGTATTGGAAACGTGTAGAGCCACATTGTGGTGAAGCGACGCGAGTGAGGCGAGTCGAGCAGTGCACGGGAGAGGGGGAGAGAGAGAGAGAGAGAGAAGGTTAAGTTCAGAGTCCACATCGTATGCGCATCAGCATCAGCAGCAGCAGCAGCAACGGGAGCGGCATCGTGGCAACGTGGTTAGCGAACTATCTCAATTTGCCTAAGCCGCAACCGCAGCGACCGCGACTTCCCTCTCTCATCCCATCCATAGTAGTCTCTCTCTCTCTATGCGCCGCGCGCTTGGACCACAAAGAGAGATCCACTCGCTTTCGCAAACTCTCAGCTGGCGCTGTGCACAGCCGTCGATGCGCGCGCTACTGTTGCCGCTGCCGCTGCTGCAAGCTCGTTACACTCGCAGCGCGTACAGCAGCAATACCAAAGTACACCAACGACCGTCGAAATTTCAGTGGTTTCTCTCGCGATCTTTCGCTTCGTGCGTGCTACACACACACACACGTACATTTCTGTATGCAAAATACGTCCATTGTGTCTCTGTGTCCGTGCTTGTATGTAGCTTGCATTCAATGTATGCGATTACATTTTACGCTTTGGCGGTTCTCGTTTCCTTCGAAAAGCTCTCTGCGTCGAGAGAGTTAGCAGAGTGGAGCTTTTTTAATTTTCGCATTGACACGAAAATTGATGGGTTAAACATTCATGGTATATACGATATATTGTCAATTTGGGCGTTACTTTAATGAGGTTGAGCGTCAGCAGTGTATTATATTGCTCAGCTAGGCCACACACAGCCAGACTCAATGACGATAATGAAGCATATACAGCAGGCCTCTTGACACATTATATAGCTGTGCTAGCTAGTCGTACTTGGGCGCACATATAGTGGACTATTCAGGGCTTAGCAAGTCCGTAGCCCGTAGCTTGTACACAAACTATGTATATATGTGTAGGCTTGCATATATAACAACTATAAACTAAAGCATCAGTGGGAGCTCGGGCTTGGCAGCTCATGCGTTGCTGCTGCTGCTGCTGCTGCTGCTGCGAGGAGGCAAACGCACGAGGAGGAGCAGGAGTAGACGCGCGCGGTGGCCAACAGTTTCGTCCCTCGTACAATATGTGTGTAGTCCGTGTAATCCTCACGGATACCGCAAACATGTAATCAACACTTGCTCTCCAGTGTGTTCGTCCGTCCGTGTGCTGCTAGTGCCTCTATAGCCTCGTACATATAAAGCTGCATGCAACAAGCTCGGTCGCGCGTCTACCTACTCCTGCATCTGCTATTACGCTTCGACCTATAGCAGCAGCACACGATACACGTACACACCCACGCACACATCTATCTTCTCTCTCTCTCTCTCTCTACATATATGCATGTCTCTGCGTGTACGTCCTGCTGCTCTGCGGACTATTGTGTACTCGCAAACTCTAGTCTTTGATCGTACACGTGCGGCGCTTCTGCAGAGCCGCATGCTGCGCGCGGGTGAGGATGAGTGACTTGGCTCGAATGGCTCTCCCTCTCTTTGGCACTGCACACTGACGTACTACATAGGCAAATTGAATTTGAATCTCAACGTAAACTCTTGATTGCGTCATGCTTACACGCGCCTATACAGCCCAATGAGTGTATGTGTGAGTAAATACCAAATGATTGAAACTTTTGTGCGAGTTTCTACGACGTTCTCTGCATATTGATCTTCGAGCCAAAGAATTCGAGATATTATTTCTCGTTGCATTTATAGGTGCAGCACGTAGATTGTCAGAATTTGACGATGCGGACGTCGACATTGACGATCCTACGAGCTCGTGAATTATGAGTCTCTCGACGATACATCCCGCGCGAGCGGATCCAACACGTACACATGCATGGAGACGACGCATCGTCCATGGCGCCAGCAGCCCTTAGCCATTTCGAATTCGTTACTTATTGATTAGGGAACGCGCCACCGCTGCTTAGAAATGCCAATTCCCAATGTTCTTGTCTAGTTCTGTGCGGACACTCTAATTTAGTTATAAAATCCAATGTATAGCCTTCTGTGCGTCTACACACAAACACGTACTGGAAGCATATACGCAACTTTTCCTCTTGATTCTATTGTGCCGCTTTTTGTCGATCTCGGCATTTATATTCGCACGTACTAGATGAAATATCGTGTGCAACTTTACAACTGTTTTTACTCAAACAACTGTTGAAAAAACAAGGAAATGATTTTGGCATGCACTCGACTTTGCGTTCGTATCATCGTCATTGATCTGTATAAAATTAAAAAATCAACACTTCGAAGAAATTTCTTTGTAAAAGCTGAGATTTTTCGACTCGCGTCAACGTCGTCATCCAAGTCTTGGGCAAAAAAAGTGGAGCACGTATGGAATACAGCAGCAGCTCAAGTTGCAATTTTATCTGCCTCGCGGCTTCTCCATTTCTCTCTTTCTCTTCTTTATTATGCAGCATATATAAACAGCTGTACAAGGAATTGATTCGATCGAACATGCAGAGCCCGATAAATCGTTGCGCCGATCCGCTTCTTCGTTCCCTCTCGTTCTCGTGTAATTATATCACATATACCTCTGAACACGCGTCTCTGGATCATGCATGCCGACTTTACGTTCAACGGACCCAGAAACTTCTTGCTTTTTTTCGCCAATTTTTTATGTTCAGCTTTGTTGGCTCTTTCTTATATGCCGGAGCGAAGCTTTTATTTTTTATAGTTGGACGTTGACCGCGAACGCGTGATTTAACATTTATTATACTCGTTTGTCGCATATTTGCATATTGAGTTCAAAGAAAGCAAAAAATTGAATAATATAATTGTCGACTCGTAAATTGACTTGAGAAATAAAATGCAATCACTCAATTTCGTGTTAGAAATTCATGGGTATATTAAATCGACATCCGTTGCGTTCACCAAGAGGCTAACTTGAGTATACTTGCACATAGAGTCGTTTTAATTGGCTCAGTCGACTGCAGCGCAGTAGCAGCGGCAACAGCAACGCGTGACTGCTGTCCGCGTGTATATGCCGACTTAGCGCGTGCGCACTATGTACGCATATAATTGCATTACTCGATCCGTGGCTATTTTAATTATCAAAATTAGACGTGTCGATAAAATACACGCGCTAGTACACGCCGATTTACGCGTACATTTCGCAATGTAGATCGCACGCGTGGGCCCCGAGTAAGCAGGATTTGTTTGGCTTTTCGTGATTTATCGATAGAAAAAACTTTTCTCTCGCTCTCTCGCGGCTTTTCGAGCGTTTTTATCGACGCCGCTCGTTGTTCAAACACGAGGTAAATGGAGTAGAAAAATTATAATTACGTTGTGAAATGTACCAATTGAAAATTTGTTTGCTTGGCTTGCCTCGGCACATTTGTCGCTTAGTGATTGACAAATAATGTCGTGTTTATTAAAAAGATAACGCGTTTGTGAGTTAAGTGGGTGTGCGGTGTATGTACATGTGTGTGCATAGCCTATAATAAAATAAAAATCGACCTTTATACACCCCGCAGTCGTCATTCATAATTTTGCATTTTTAGTACTTGAACAAAAAAAAAAGAAGTAATTGAGTTGAGCGTAGATTGTGTGCCACGTACACCGGCACACTTGTGTAATTATTTATACAGTTATTATCTTTCTCTCTCTCTTTCTCTCTCGCGTGCGAACGCAAATGTCTTAAAAACCAATGGAATAAGCTAATGAGGTTGAAGGCACGTAATAAATTCTCATAGCCTGCGAGAGAAAGAGAGAGATATAGAGATAGAGAGGGGAGAAAAGTCAAACAAGTCGAATTAGCGCACAGTTTATCCAATCGCGAAACTTTTGTAATTACCAGCTGTTGTTGGTCGACGGGGATATATCTCGCTCATTTGAAATACCAGCCGTGGCCAGAAATGTTTTCTCGTACGCGCTTGTATCGCAATCTAAACGCGTGTATATATACAGCTCCTCGGCGAGGCACAGTGCGCCGCACGTGCAATAAATTCGCGGATTAATTTCTCCTCGCCGCGCTCGAGGCAGCAGCAGCGATTGATCTGCCCAGAGAAAACCGGTATACACGTAGCAATGTACAGCAGCAGCAGCAGCCTCGCACGCTACGGCAAATGACTTTTTTCACGCCTTCTAAGTACAAAAATGCGCCTGCCGCGCGTATACAGCGCAAAAAAGAAATCGCGCTCCTCTTCGTTCTCGCGCACACTTACGTCATTTTGTATAATTAAATTTTATTTACGATCGATGATTATTCAAAGTGCCTGCTAAATCCGATTATAAGCTTCCATCCACCGCGAGAGATGTGTTTAACGTTAATGGCGGATTATAATATACGCGTAAGAGGACGAGCGAGCATCGCCGCAGGAGACGATTAGAACGAGTAAAAAAGGTTCTGAGATCCTTTTAATTTTATAATACGCCAAGATCGATTTTCCGTGTTATAAAAAGCGACGATTTTGCGCTACTCGAGTGCAAACGTACGAGCCATATTCCTCGTAGAATGATTCTTTCTCGTACTGCTGTAACTGGCGATTCCATATTTGTCAGAGATTTGCGTGTTAATACCGTCCCGACGAACTTATTTATCTCCAGGTTATCCGTATAAATAATCTCAAGCTGACGTCTGACTAATATACAAAATACAAGATTATGCGTATCTTATTCTTTCCTTTTGATATGCTTTCTTGTAATTGAGACTAATTTTTTTGTTCTATCTATTTCCAGGTACCACAACAGCCTAGCCAGCCGTTCAAATTTACCATTCTTGAATCCTGCGACAGGATTAAGGAGGAATTCGGCTTTTTACAAGCCCAGTATCACAGGTGAGTTTATGAATTTACCTTAATCATTAAAGAAGTGTAAACTAAATTGAAGCGTTAAGCGATTGAACGCGTATACGAATTCCAAACGGTGACAAAGCAAGATTTTATAATCGTTATGCCGCGAGTAAGCTCATTATTTGATTTTTGCTTTCGTGATTTATTGGCTCTCTCGAGCCTCTAAGAAACTTTCTCAAGCGTAATTGCAACTCGATCCTCGAGATAATCTGCAATTTTATTCTTGAAAAATGAATCAAAAGAATTCGAGCTTTTTTGTAATAAGCTCGTCTCTCTCTCTCTCACACTCTCTTGCCGCCACCGCAGCGAATAACTTGTTTTCGTGAAATTCTGGGTCGAGAAACCACAAGTATTCCTCATTATGCCTGTACACACATACAATATATATGTGTGCAGCAGCACATGTACACGCGCACGCTCGGCGCGTAAAGGCAACATTATAAAACTCGTCGGCGAGATACCTAGACGCGCTGCAGCTTTAACTCGACAGTAAAAAGCGTGTGTATTCGTTGTTTTGAAATTGCGAAATGCAAACGTGTAGAGCTCGAGAGGCCAAATACAGGATCAATTTTTTCAACTCGAGCTGCGTGTAAAAAAAGAGAATCACTTCGTGCGGTTTGCGCGTTGGGCACAGCAGCAAAAAAAGAAGAAAATGTTTTTCTAATCTTTTTAACCGCGTTAGCATGCAAAGCTTGGCCACGTACATGTATGTATGTGTGCGCGCGCGAGCTGGTTGGTACGTTCGCGATCGTAAATTTTACGGCCTCTGCGGGTACGTGCATATACACCGCGCGTGTGTTACGCGTACGTGAGATATGTTTGTGTAAAATTGAACGTATATATTCGCTCTCACTCTCTCGCGTCGTAAATTTATATCGCTTATATTCATTAGCGTTGTAGGCAACGAGATATAGCTCCGCGCAGCTGCACACAGTTTATGCATTTTTACATGTTATCTGATAATTACTCGATACAAAAAAAAGCATCACCCATTTTATGTGTGCGTGTATGTGTATACACGCCTCGTGTCGTGTCTCTCTCTGTCTCAGTCTCGGTCTTTCCTTTTTTTCTGCTCTCGATGATAACAAGTATATTTTAGAGATAAGATTTTTAATCTTTTGTCAACTATAAACGTTAATTGCATAACTAATCAAGTAAATACTCTCGATATCTCTTTCACGAGAGGAGCTCTGAATACAATTGTCACGCGCTCGTCTTCGTGCCTTTTTGTACAAACATTTGCATGAATTTAAGCTATGCTGCTCTTCATCTCTGAGGTAGATATTGCGCGAGTTTTCGTGAGGAAAGAAAGAGAGAGAGAGAGAGAGAGAGAGAGAGAGAGAGAGAAAGAAAGATAAAAATATACATGCCAATCATAAACATGCTGTTTGATCGTGTTCTTTACATTTTCAAGTAAAAATTCCTTGATACTATCTTTCAAAACACTTCCGAAATGTACTCTTCTCGTGTGTGTATGATATACATGACAAAAAACCGTTAAGCCTTATTATTATTTTATGTGCAGTTAAAATATCGAGCCAAGGCAAGTAATAGATCAAAAAAGGCATCGTTTATTGAGATAAAAATTGTTTAAATTATTCCACGTTTATCGAGTATATACAGATAAAGACTATAGTTATTTTTATAACGAGCCAAATGCAATAAGCCAGGCTGATTTATCATAATTTAAATTTATTTGCATAAGCATTGAAAGAAATGAGCTTGCGCTCGCGCGCGAACGAGCCAACGAGCCGGCGCACGTCTCTCCGCCTGCTTTAAAGTTGGTATAGAAAAATAAACGGGCCAGAGGCCGGGGCAGCTACTCGCAGGCTATAAAAATCTCATACGCCGTCTCGGTACGTTGACCCTGTTGAATAATCAACGAGCGCGTGTATATTATCAAATCTATCGATTCGGTAGCGAGATACACGTCCAGTTTTAATACTCGGCTCCGTATAGATCCGAGGCGCACGTATAATAATACTTGCGCGAGGCTAAAAAGGTGAGCGGCTTTATACTTACGTAAAAAGCCCCGCGGAGAGTTTATCATTCGTCTAAAGACAAAAGCTGCGGACTCGTTGAAATATTCAAACGGCGGCGCATATTCTATTCTCTCTTCCGCGTTTATAGAGTAGACCGTATATGACCAAGCCGTGTGCGGTTGATCATTTTACGATACAGCATAAACATGGCCGCTATTTTCGTCTCCGTCGAGCGTATCAACTATCGTGTCAAGAAATTTTATTCATACAATGTTGGAAAAAGTCAGCCGCGTTATTACATCGTCATTATGCATGTATACGAAAAGTTGAAGCGGTAGCAGCAGCGGCGGCAGCGGCAGTTTCCGCGCGCATAGCCAATTAATTCGCGGATATATCAATCTTTCAAAACTTTCGGATGCGTCGTAGTCGTCGTCGAGCTCGTGTTCATGCGTTCGTACGTGCGCTCGCTCGAGCAGCTAAGGTCCGAAAATAGTTTGGACTCGGGCCAGAACTTTTGCATACGTTTCTGGCACTGCTGTTTATACCCACAAATATACTTAAATATTGCATGTGTTTTATGTTGCAGCATGAAAATGGAGTGTGAGAAACTAGCGCAAGACCGGTTGGAAACACACAGACACTATGTCATGGTAAGATAAAATTTAACGAGTTATATATTCACTTCTTTTTTGCTTACTTTATACTGTCGCCAATATATAGAAGCTTATACCGCTAATCTTCCAAGCTTATTTTTCCATCTTATTTCTTCACGACTCTCGAGCCGAGTGAACGAAATAATTTACTTGACTCGCAGAGAGAGATCTGTCTCTTAGCGCTGCCTCGGTGTATATCATTTGATATTCACAATTTTTCAACTCTAGTTCGTTTGAATTATTTCGAACATTACGTTGACACGCAGATTAACCGACGATACGCCACAGAGTATACTTTGTTCGCCTATAATATTGCGTATAGAGAGAAAAAAAGGAAGTCACCAGAACATCGAAATTATTTCCTGCGTTCTCATCGTCAATTTCTCAAAAGCAAAACAACATTGTACGAGGTTCGATAATTATCTGCTGCTCGGTATTTATAACATAATTCGATGACTGGCATCTGTTTTTACGACGCTGGCAAAAATCGACCCACATAAACGTGCGCGCCAACACACACGTTCAATTACATTTTGTGTTGAATGTGTGTGAGCGAGTCTGTATATATGAATTTATACTTGTGTCACGTTTACGATAATAGGCTGAGCGAGAGAGAGCCAACCGCAATGTACGCGAACAACTGTCTCGGGTTCTTTACCATGTAATTGCATCCTCCTTATAAACCTCTCTCTCTCTCCTTCTCTCAATCCTCTTGGGAATTTCTTGCTAGCCTCGACTTCCGAGTTATTATCTTTCTCTCTCTCTCTCTCTTTCTCTCCTTGACGCAAGGCGGGAAAGCTAATTATACAATGAGAAAACTTCAACATTGCGCTCCGTGCTATCACAAACTCAATGTTGCATAAAAATGCCTCCACCTTTTTTTAACTTTTCCCGCGCGGTTAGACGCGAAGTTCTGGTTGACAGAAATGTATGAGAAGTAAAAAGGCGAGTTTCGCTAGCGCGCGCGTATACATCGTAAAAAGCACAAATTAACGTTAACTCGAGGAAATTAATTCTTATCCTCGGCTCGCTGGCGAATTAACGATATTCCGAGCGTCGTCGTAACTTCTTCATCGGTCCTGTGCGCATCGTGCGCACATAACGTACTCGTACGCATGTGCCTGGTATACGATTAATAAAGACTAATGGAGAAATTGCACGATATGTAAACTACCGTATACGCGCCGGTATATTTACGGTTTATACACACGAGCAGACAAAACTACGGTCCGCCGCAATAATTACAAAATTATCCGCTTGTATATAATATGTCGAAAGCTACGTCGTGCGGCCTGCGTGCATTTAATGGCTTCTCCAGTAGTAACAATCAATCTTCGCCATTCAGTTTGGCACGTTAATTTACGCGTGCGTCCTCCTTTGCTGCAGTGTGACGAGAAATGCATCATCATGATCGTCCAAGTCGTCGTCGTCGTCGTCGTTGCCGTCGCCGCCACATGTGTAATAAGATCCATTCGATCGATCAACGCGAAAACGAGTTTTGATTTTTTTTCTCTCTCGTCGTTGCCTGTGCAGTGGCGGTAGCCGAGCTCTCGACTGCGGGAATTATTTATTGCAATTACAAGATCTCCTCGCGAATATGTCTCTCTTTCTCTCGTTATGTGCCGTGTGCGCGCAGCTCGCGTGTTTATTGAGATCTCAAATTGATTCTTGTTAATACTTGATTGGTTTACATAATGCTCGACGCAGCAGCTGCGTACATATAAGCAATAAACGCCGCTAGATAAAAATCTTTGTTTGTTGAGAAACCGAAGGAGACGAAGAAAAATTGTTTTTGCCGCGCATACAAATTACTCGGCTAATAAGCTCGTCCGCCTTTATAATATAGGCGAGAGCGGCTGCGCCTGTATATTTATATCGATTATATTATCGCGAAATATCTAATTCTGTATAATAAATAATCGATCGCGTCGTTGCAGGCTTTTCCTCTATATATCTAATAAAATAGCTCCGGCGCGAGAGAAACAGCGGTAATAAGAGCTTCATCGTTCATTGCCACGGCGCGCGCAACTTTGCGCTCGAGCTCGAGCTCGAGAGATTAAAACGCGTTTCCATGAATATATACATGTATATATCTGCGCTCGCAAAAGAGAGAGAGAGAACTGAGAAATTTCCCGCACGCGATTTAATTGACGCGACTAGTTTAAATGCGATTAATCAAGATGCCGCGCGCTAGTTGTTACGTCGGTATTAGTAGCTCCTCTCCAGTAGTAGTAGTAGTAGAAGTAGTAGTAGTAGTAGTAGCGCAAGCTGTCTCGATGGACTTGAAGATTTATCGGGCTCGACTGTTCGCGCGCGCGCGGCTATATCGTGAGCAGATTAAACTCAATCGCCTCGACTACTTTACACGCTTTAGGAGTAACCGACACTTGTACGTATTTTCTTGCTTTATCGGCCAGGCAGAGCTTGGAGAGTTTTGTGAATTGCCGTTCCACCGCCCGTACACGTCCAAGTGTAAACATGCTCGCGGACTTTTTCATTTAATTTTCGAATCTCCACTCGAATTGTTTACGTGTTTTGTAACTATCAATCATTTTTGTCTTGGTACTTAAGGCACTCGATTGATTTACAGTACATCCTTGAAAAATAAACTGCTTCTTTCCCTCTTCCTCTCGGACTAGCTTTAATTTTTTTCATTAAAATTTATTGCTATATTATTAAAATGAAGATTTCATTGAATAAAACTGAATTAACACGTATGTCTTTCTGTTGCAGTACTACGAGATGTCATACGGTCTCAACGTCGAGATGCACAAACAGGTAACTATCTCCGGTCAAATACCGAGCCACGTAGCTAAAGAAAAAAAAAGAACAATGCAAGAGAGAGAGAGAGAGAGAGAGACGCGCACGAGTCGTAATAGCGCACACCAAGTAGAGAGCACCGTGGTGTATGTGTGCACACGAGATTGCCCCTTTACTCGCTGCGCGCGGAGCTGAGCACACACGAAGCGAAGCGCAAAAATGAGCAGAGAAAATGCGCTGCTGCTGCTGCTGCTCGAGAGCCTCGCGTTTATATAGATATATAACATGCATTACATATACTTGCCATGGCGGTGGAGGCAGGGTCACGCTCGCTCGAGCGCGAACGATAAGAACGTCGCCGGCTCGTCGATTACTGGCTTGCATAAAATACAGACTACGCCAACCGGCATGCCAGTAACAGTAGCTAACGCGCATAATTTGATTTCCGTGTATAATGCACCCGTGCGCACGTCCCTCTCTTTTATTTCTTTCTCTCTTTTTCTGTATATAAATCGCGCAATTTATAGAAATGACGACGCGTGAAAGTTGATGCTACTGCGAGATTAAAGCTCTCAATGTCTTTTGTTATTGTCTCTGAATTAATGCGTGCGAACGTACTTGTGAACGATAAAAACATAATCTACACTGTTTCTCCTCGTGCATATATTTGTAATTTTGCTCGTTACTCCTCCGAGGCACAAAGCCAAAAGTAATCTGCACGAGGGAATTAAAGATTTTCTCGTTCCAGTTAAGACTTAAGTGGCATATTTTGCTTCCCTCTGTCTCATTTCAACGCTACTAATAATGCGACGAAGCCAACTCGTAGAAGAGCTTTTCAGTGCCAAAAATCATGCAGCTAATGATAACAGCTGAGAAATGAATGGTTATTATTTTCGCTCGTGAATCTCTACAGATTAACTTACCAGTTCAAATTTATTTTCTCCGACGTATACGTGAGCTTTAAATATCGATCAGAGTGGACATAGGAAATTTTTCTTTACCCATCTTCAAACAAAACTGATTTACACGAACGAGTTATTATTTCGATGACAATAATTTGGAGGATCGATCAAAATAAACATTTGTTTTGCTCCAATTATGAAATTAATCACGCATGTGCGATCGTTTGTGTGCACACGTTACTCTCTTTTGCTTGACTTGAAATATACAAGCTTTTTATCTGCTTGTGTCATTTTCTTTGATGATTCAAACAGAAAACTTTTCATCTTCTGTTAATCCTCTCTCGTAAATATGCGCAAGCACGCGGGAATCTCTTTGGCAAGGCTCCAAAATTTAAGGTCAATTTGTCCTTTCGTATCTTTTCTTCGAACGTGTTTGAACTGGCGCCTCGACAAAATGCTCCTACAGTTTTTCTTTGCTCGTAGCAGCTCTGGGTAAATTACATGTATATTATTTTTGGTTACTCTTACTCATTTGTTTCTTTTTTTCCTATCCTCGTTTTATTTTTTTATATCAGGCGCTTTGCACTGCGCATTTAAAGCTAAAAACACGGTCTATTATTACAATTTTACCACTTCGGAGAGCAGTCACGGGTCGTTATCCCAAGCGCCGTATGGGGCCGCGTTGTAAGAAAAGCACACACTGAGAGAGCTCAAAAGTCGAGTACGTACAATGCGCGGGTGAATGTTAGCTGCAGATCACGTTTTAATACGTGTCGTATGTATAATTGTAAACTGGAAAATACGGACGGCTAAAAATGACTCTTTCAGTTTTTTGCAGTTCGTACTTGTTCTATGACTGTGTTTACAAAAAAATTATTTAATTCAACGGTTTTTTCAAAGAAACTCACGAGCATAGAATTTAATCCTGTCGCACTATGCAACATGGAGTATTTATTCTCCCAATTATTACTCGTTGACTCATTACTCGTATATTTTTTAATTACATTCTTTTTTTCAAAATGTTGATTAGTGGTGTATTGTTGTAAAAAAAAGAACGAGCTAAGTTTAGTTTCCACACTCGCTCACGATGATTTACACTCGAGCTTCTTCATTTTCTTTAGCTGCTTTGTTCCATCTTATCTTTCCGAAAATGTTTGTCGATGACTTTAGGTGCTTCGATTTTATTTTTTTATTTTTACCGCTTCGTTGAATAAATATTAAAAGGCTCTAACCATTGTGTGTTTTTGTGCGCGTATATTTGTGTGCTCCAACGATGGGATATGACTCAATTGTAAAATGTTAGTGAACTCAACTACTGTCGTCGACTCGTATTATGCTTTCATAAGTTGAATAAACTATTCCTTTTCTTGCTTATAAAATAAACATTCGGGAATGTGTAATTTTAGAACCTAGAAAGACCAAACATCAATCATATTTGTTTAGTATAAACCATTTTAGCGGAGAAAAAGAGTTGTTTTACTATAGAGAGAAAGAGAGAAAAAAAGACGGTACAGCTCGTAAACTAATAATAATTTTTGCGCAGTGATACTAAAAAAAGAAGCGTTTGTGCACTTATCGTTTTACTCAGTACATGCGCACGAGGGTCGTATAAATAAAAAAATAATAATTCCGAAAAAGGCACGTACTCACGGCACCGCGTGCGTGTATAAGGCCACGTTTCATAGCTATAAAATTGCCAAAAAAAGAACGTGACTGCGTGTGTATAACGAAATGAAATAACGTCGAAAAAACGCGTGTGTGTGCAAACGCGAGGCTTACGTTGACAAGAAGCGTTAACGCCTCGCGAGCGCAAGTGCGAGCAAACATCGCGCTGCGCTGCCTCGCTTTTGTATGTGAAAAAAAAAATGATTTAAAGTGGGTCGCAGCAGCTCTCGTCGTCACGGCTGGCATGAAATATAATTTTTTTTTTGTTTATCGTGCGCTACATGTGCGTATATAAAAATTCTCAACTCGATGTACCGCTCACGATAAAAAGAGCATATTTATTGCACACGTGATTGGGATGTTTTTCGATTGATTAAATTATTAACTGCCAACTGCGGGTACTCGTGTATTATATCGGCATCACGTATCATCGAGCAAGCTAAATTTTTGTAACAACAGAAAAAGAACGACTTCCCAAAGCGAAAAATCATACACGATGTTAAGTTTGTAAAAATAAACTCGTTCCGTGCAGCAGCGCAGACGAGCTCAAATGTGCTGTAAGCGCGTGAGAAGCACTTGCGCATTGCCTCGACATCCGCAAAGCGGATTGCTCTTAGTGTGACTTGGACATATATATAGCAGATGTATATATGCACAACACAGCAAAATACAATCCGGTTGGTTTATTTGTATAGCTTCACAGAGGCACGGCTTGGCTTTTGCATTAACTAGTCGTCGCGCGCGCGCCTGCGAGCTTTCGTAATATAAAATCGATACGTCCGCTTCGGGTCCGTCGTTTTGATAAAATATTCACGAATTCATTGTGTAGGTACGATGTAAACCAGCCAATTGTCGATTTATGTACAAACCGGAAATGCGGCCGGTACATGTGCACTCTAACTCTTTTATCGAGCCCTCTCTCTCTCTCTCTCTCTCTCTCTCTGACGTCAGGTCCGGAAAAAAGCGCTAATGCGTGTTAGGAATTGTTACGAGATAAGAGGAAGCCCTGCATCCTAATGATGCGCGATACACGATGTGTGCGCGCGAGAGGTACACAGGCCTTTTGTGTTCGAAACGGATGAGGAGCACTTATTAGATTAGCGTTAAAGTGGATTATTAACTCGTTATAAGCAAAAAATGTACGGCGAGCAAAAATATATTTTTCTTGTTTACTTTCAGACGGAGATATCGAAAAGATTGAACGCCATCATACTGCAAATCATGCCATTTTTGTCCCAAGAGCACCAGCAGCAAGTCCACACCGCCGTTGAAAGAGCAAAGCAAGTCACCATGGCAGAGCTCAACTCCATCGTCGGGGTAAGTTGAAAATTTATTTATATCAAATCAATGAATATATGTATCGAGCTTGTGTCATTGTCCTGTACATGCAACTCGACGTTATTTTATAATAAATTTACGAATCGACGCTTTATGTCGTCGACGGAGCTTTCATCAAGTATAATCGTCGGCTTCCGCAGTATAAGTACGAGTCACGCCGCGGCTGTAAATATATTTATATGTGTGCCAGCGGTGCTTCATGAAACATTCATTTTATTCGCATGAGCGGCTCGTATATTATAAGCCAACAGCCACCTTCGTATTAAGTTTATTAAAGTGTGAAAAATACATACGCGTACAGCAAATAGTTGAATTTTGTCGAAATTTCTGCGGGCCGAAACGATACGGGGTGAAAAAAAAAACACGAAGCAAAGTAGCCGCGACTTCAGACATTACAAGAGGTTACACAAAACGTGCACAATGTACATACGAGTGTAAATAGGTAGAATGTAAAATTTCCAGCCGTTATTGTTACGTCACTTACACGGGGCTCATTCATATTCGCGTGCTAAAGACTCGAGGTGTAGTTCAATACTCGTACACACTTGATTACACTCGAGCTAAATAGAAGCGTTTTATAATGTACATCGTATATGACGTGTTGTATTTCTGAAAAAGTCTCGTGCTATAGTCATGATACATATATTATAATGACTGCCGAGACTCGTAGCGTATGCATATTGTGTGGCGCGTCGAGGGCAAAAACACGTGATGCATTCATTCATGGACATGTACACTTACTCGTCGTCGTGGTACGGTCGTGTGCAGCAGCAGCAGCAGCAGCAGCAGCAGCAGCAGTAATAGTGGCAGCAGCGAAAAAGAGAAGTAGGTAGCTGCAGAGAGAGTAGCAGCTGTTAGCCTATCCCTGCGCGCACCCTCGTCAACTTCGCCCACTTATTTCGCAGTCGGCGAGCGAGCGACGGCTGCTACTGCTGCTAAATTGGCTTTCGTCTGTTGCCTCCCTCCCTCCCCCCGTAACCCACTCAGTTTGTGCATAATTGAGTTTCTAGTTGCCGCGCGCTGTGACTGCTTCTCCACTGCCTCTCTGCGCGACTACTACTGCCACTACTACTACTACTACTACTGCTCACTTGCACCGCTTGCGCGCGTCTCGAATAATTCCGCCTTCTTTCCCTTCCTATAGGATATAATATAGCTATATGACTCTCGTGGCCTCTTTTGCGAGCGACTCGAGCTGCTGCCTATATATATACACTCGTCTCATTGGACTTTGACTGGCTGCAGCGCGCACAATGCGCGACCGCGATTCATTCGACTTTTCGAAATGTCGAGCATTTTCATTGGATTACATGCTTTTGCAGCTCGCTCGTGGCTGCCAAGTATGCGCTCGCGAGCCGGTTCATCTGAATATGCATAAAAAGTGCCGAGCGCTGACTCGAAAAGTGACGCGACACTTATTGTTTCTCGAGTTACGTTCTCTGAAACGAGGTGTTATGTTTTTTCTCTCATTCGTTCGTTCGTCGTCGCCGAGTCGTATATCTGAATTCATCAACCGGCTGCGTCGGCGCGCCTGGTCGTCGTCGTTACGCTATTATTTCTGCGTATCGTAATGATCGCTAATGACTGTATTAAGCGAGCGTGCCAAGAGTGTTATATACAAGCCTGCAGAGGTGTTTTATCTTTCTGCGCGCACCACACGCGCATTATTGCTGAGAATTACGACATTTTCGCATTATAATTAACGAGGCGAGGAAAAAATGTTTATTCTAGTGGTAAACGATTGTGATTGATCGGTATCAGGTGGATCTGTACTCGCGATTCTCACGGATTCTGCCGAGTTGCATATTTGAGGTAGACTTGATCAAATTGCGTGTGGCCCGAGAATCTGCACTTTATTCTAGCAACTACTGCAAATTCCTAAAGCATCGATTGTTAATTTTAATCGATACAATAGACTCGACATTTTTACCCTCGCTGCATTCACAATGTCCTTTTCACTTTTGTCAAAGAGGCCTCGCGTGCTCGAGCGACTATCGATTTCATTACTTTGTACAGTTTACAAGCCTCGATCATCCCCAATCTCGCGTTATCGTTCCCCCTCGTGTGTAATACCACACCTTTCAAAGCCCGTTGTATTTTATCGCAGATCTTGTTTCCTCTTCTCGGTATTACGCACACGAGCACTTTACTTTCTTCCTTGGCGAGCCAGCAATTATTTCTTTGACGCTTTTTTCTTTTGATCCCTTTTTTATTCTCGGACAACTATGCGATTGAACGATCGATCTATCGAGCAGCCAAAGAAATGTAAGAGTAGATGTAGATACAGTTATAGATGCAATAAATATGCTTAAGAGCTTTGTTCGAATGAACGAAAACTATCGCAAAGCAACATTAATTATTCTGATCAATTTTACTTACTCGAGCAATGCGCATGCACCCACGTATACAACGGAACACAAAGTCTAAAAAGCACTTGTGATTCGGCGCACGAAACGCCGAACTTCTACCCACACTGGCGCGCGAGAAATTGAAACATCAGCGCAAATATAGCGTACATACAGAGTCACGGGTCCACTCAAGCATATAGACAGCGGAAGCCGAGAAAAAGTTTTCTCTCCTGCACGAGAAGGCGCGCAATCGGTGCTCCAGCAGCAGCGTGTACGTATACGTACAGAATAGCCTGTGCACGTAAAGCAACGTCACCGTTACTTTTTCGCGCGAAAAAAGAAGCAGACAAAAAGCACAAGCCGCAGCAGCAACAGCAGCAGCAGCATCAGCTCGTAGATTTTCGTGTTGCAGGCGTAGCAGCGTACATATATATAGCTTCGGAGTTTACGAGCCTCGAGTTTGGCCCTGTGCTGCGCGCGTGTGTGCATTCGACACGAGCTGCTGTTCGTCGAGAATACCTAATGCGCAGCACGGAGCTCGTCGGAAACTAAGTCTTCCTCCCTTGTTCGAAAAATCAATCTGCGCTCTCTGCTTTTTCCAAAGGCGAGCCAAAAAAAGCAACTCGGTAAAATGATCCATCCGTCAGTTATTCGGCCAGACGACGCAGACGATCATCGGGGCGCTCCCCTCAATCGTTAATTCGACACTTGGCTTTTTAACGAGTGCACCTCGGTCGTGCGTAATAAATCATTACCCCATCGAAATCACAACACACAAAAGCCCCGCAATTGCTCGAAATGTCCAAATGGACTGTTGCTGGGTGTATACAGTGCAGCAGCAGCAACAGCAATACGTACCCTATCGCGTGCAGATCGATTCTCGTAAAATCTGCCATAAAATTCTTTAGCCCCCTCACCGCGTGAAAACGGCCCACTGCGTCGTAAATTATATGTATGTATCTCTCTCTCTTTGGAAACGCGCGCATATAACCAGTCGCATCGAGGCGTGAAGACCCGTACTAACTTCGCTTTTAATGTTTATCGTTTAGTTTGGAAATCTGCATGAGAGATTTAGGGTGAACTATAGGGTGTAACTGAGTCGGATTAAAATGACAACTGTTCCATTCTGTGTGTGTGGACGCATACGTATATGCTAGGTACAGTGTATAATACAAGCGCCGCGCCACCATTCGAGGGGTTGAATTTAATCCGAGATAGAGCAGCAGCTGCAGTAAGAGAATAGCCGTGTCATTATCATGAGTAGACGATCGCGCACTCATTGAGACTAGGTCATGCATGCAATGCAAATAATTAGGCTATTACGGCTCTTTTTCCACTGTCGACCGCCCGTGTACCTTCTGGATAAACAGAAAATAAAAAATGTTTTTTTTCCTCTTACACGAATTTGCAGTGAAAAATGCGCCGAGGCAGAGAGGAGGGATTATTTATTGGACTTGTAGCGGCAGGCAAGCGCGCTCGTGCACAACACGCTCTTGAAAAGTTTTGGCGCCTGCCGCCGCCTCGTTTCTGCATAATTAGGAGCCGCAAAAGCAAGGCGAAAAAGCCCGAGCTTATTAATAAGTCCGACGATAGTCGACGCGAAATCCTATATGCATGCGGACATGGCCCACACATGTGTCTGCGTGCATACTCGCAGCAGTGTGCCCCATCCCACCTACCCCCGTCATCGTCATCCACACTCGTGTGCATTATCACTTCGTATATTTATTTACGTACACGAGTATACACGCGAGCTTTTATATTCATTGTGCACATGCGCGAGCGAAGAGGCAAAGTGGAAAAAAACAACGGCGGGACTCTCTCGTATGTACATGTGGCTTAGTGCTCTCCCTAATATTACACCGAAAAGTGTACAATAAGCCACCCCACACGCATACGCGTACATACACAGGCTGCCTTTGACCCCATACCAACGCGTCTGGAGCATTAATTTTGTACGCGCTCCCTTTCCTTTCATGCGTGTATATCTGTGTGTATATATGTACGCATTATTCCGTTTAAAATGTATATGTTAACACGTGTGCGAGTCCCGCGCGATATGTCTTTTGCACGCGGCTTTTTTCGGCTGCTTGTTGTTCCTTTTCAAAGTATAAGATTTTGGCTTTGCGTACAACCCCTCGGGCAGTACGGAAACGGCCAATTGCTTACCAAATTCAAACCTCACAATCGAATGTCGGCTATCTGCTTTTTGAATTGCCTTTTAATTTTATGTATATTTTTATGGTTTACAGCAGCAACGCCCCCCCGATATGTCACGACTGCTGCAACAGATGTCGGTCCAGCACTTGCCTCCCGGTGCTGCATTAGGTCCACATCCAGGCCTGCCAGGCTTACCTGCCCTCGGACCCGGTGGTGGTCTCCCAGTACCGACTTCGGCGGCGTCTCTTATCGGACTCGGAATACCTCCTGGTGCACCGCCGACTCCGTCGAATGCCAACATTCATGCCTCGCCGATACACCCAAAGACCGAAATGACTCACAGAAATAACCAACCGGATGATGCCAAAAGTAACGGAGGTAAGTTTCAATCGAGATAAACTGCAAATATTTGTGAGGATACTAAC
Source organism: Trichogramma pretiosum (assembly GCF_000599845.2). Classification (NCBI taxonomy): domain Eukaryota; kingdom Metazoa; phylum Arthropoda; class Insecta; order Hymenoptera; family Trichogrammatidae; genus Trichogramma; species Trichogramma pretiosum. The sequence goes on from NW_019641665.1 coordinate 447,474, forward strand.
GGTGCATTAAAAAACGTCAAAATGAGAAGCAATGTCAACTTTAGATATTTAAAAAAATATGAGGATGAAAATTCAGTAGCAATGGTTTTTATTTGCAATCTTTATTTTTGTAATAAGAGACGGTAACAAGCAGTGACTAACGAATATTTTTTTAATAAACGCACTTGTTTTGTGCTCGGTATAAAAACGATTTCGTGCGTGTGCAGATATCCAAATTCACTTCTCAATTTTACACGTGCCTATGCACTCTACTTTCTCTCTTGCAATAATCCCCATTTGCAATTTCGCGTTTTACACCGAATGGAAATAATTAAAATGACCCATTCGTTGATCCCCGGCGTTGTTCTCTCTCTCTCTCTCTCATTTTCCCGCTTTCTCTTTGTTTACACATGATTGCACAATCCGCGCACGCGTGTATTTACGCATGACGATGCGATGAATTCGAAATGCAACGAGAAACGCCATACGCGTGACTCTTTTTTCCAACACTCTTGCCGCGCTGAAAAATAAATCAATAATTGTTGAAAAATCGTGGAGCCGAGGGAACAAAAAAGCGACGTTATATAAACCAATATGTGTGTGCGAGGTGCTACAAAACAAGCTTTTTTCAAACTTCGTAAATTTACACTTTTGGAATTCGGTTATTTCATCAGAATTTTATTGAAATTCGTTTGAATCGAATCGAGAAAAGCGTCGGACGCGTAATTTGAATATCAGAGCTTTCGCCAAAGTCAAAGCGAAATAAACTATGTCGCCAAATATGGAACAAACAATTGATAACCGTGATCCTCATTAATTAAACTTCTCAAATAATTTCTTTATTAAAATAAAGAGAAAAACGAGCGTAGTCGAAAAAACGACGGATTGACTTTTACAGCGCGCGCATATATTACTTGCGTACTCTGTTGTCGCACATTTCTATTGCAAGCGCTCTTTTTTTCGTCGTTGAAACGTCACGCATATACACGCTTACTCGAGCTCTAATTAAAAACTCAGCGCGCAATCAAAGAGCCAAGAAGAGCTTCGCACACACTTCTCTCCCTCTCTCTCTCGCTCTCGTTTTTTTTGCTTGCCAAGGGAGCTCACGTCGCTGCTTTTTACAATAAAAAAAAAGAAGCGAGCTCTGCTTTGAAAAAGCTCGTGCATATACACAGAGAGAAAAAGTGAAAGAGAGAAAGAGAGAGAGAGAGAGAGAGAGAGAGAGAGAGGCTGGGAGGGAAAGAGAGAAGTAACGTTTGATCCCAACCGACGAGAGAATTTTTTTCAAAGGAGAGAAAAGAAGCCGTAAGCAGTAGGTGTGCTACGAACGAGAGAGAAAAATAGAGCAAAAACGAATGTCGAATATACGTGAATATGCATGAGGGATGATCGTTTATGTACCTACCGTAGCTACCGTGGAACTGATGCGTTATTAACATTCTATCGGGTCAGCAGTTATTTCACATTTCGATGTACCTACCCAAGCCTCGCAAATATATTATCTACTTTTTAGCCGCTCACACCGCGGAACTTGGGGGGCTTTGTAGCTTTTACATGATACGCATTGTGTATCATATACTCTCGCTCTCTCGTACATAATAATATATATAACTCGCCAAAACTAATTTTACCACTCTGAATAACATGTTCCTTTTTTTTGTTTGTTCTACAGGACTCAGTTCAGCCGAAGAGAGACACGTGAGTAAACAGAAAATAATATAATTTTACAAACTGATATGTTTCGATGCTGCATGTATACGTTTGCCTCGTTGTCATTTGCGTTTTCTACGACGCACACAGGTGACCGATTTTTTTCTCGTCCCTCGCGAAAATGCTTTATTCGCGTTAGTACAATTGAAATTCTCGCCAATTTCCCTCTTTTTGCGTACCGGAAAAAGAAAAGAGAAGCAAAAATTGTGCCGATTTTTTTGTGTCGTTTTCGTCCAAGTGCGCACGGAGCAGTTTTAAAGGCCGAAATCCATTCTGCAATCTCCAATTAGTCGGTAATTCCTGCGAATCTCAGATATTCTCTCTCTCTCTCTCTCTCTAGCGTGCTGCCCCACGATGGTCTGGTTCATATAGAAGGCAGGGAACAAAAGCACGTGCACGAGATCGCGCGCGCTCGAGCTCTCGAGAGCGCTATAAGAGGAGCAAAAGCGAAGAGCGAAAAAGGTTGTAAGAAAAGAGGAAGAGCATTACGCGGAGGGAGAGAGAGTCTGTAATCATCGCGAACCGCTCGGTTACCGCCCATCGACGCCCTCCTCGCATCTAGTTGGCTATATATATAAAAGCGTGTATAGCCTCGGCTCTTTCCATTTTCTTTTCCTGTGGTCGCAACGGGCGTCCTCGGCTTGCTCTCGCATACCCATACCAGTATGTGTACTATATGCACCAGATACATCCTTTGGTTTTATTTCCAGGTGTGTGGGTTTTTGTACCTCCGAGCGTACAGAGAGCACAGGCCCTATCCTCTGTAATCAGCAAGAGCTCATTGCAAGGATGCTGCGAGTTGAGAGATCGCAGCCTCTGCTTCTCTGTCTGTGCACTTCGTACGCCAGGCCTATCCATTATGCACATTTCTTTCTGTTTGCAGATTCGAATATCGAACGTCCACTCGCTGAGTATCCGGCGCAGTTCATCGAGTTTTCGCAATTTTTACATGTTTCGATGGGTCCAATGTCTCCCGTGTAAATCACGATCGCTTGAAAATCATTTGCGAGTCGATGCACATCGTTGCGAGCGATAAATCAATCAGAGTAATACCTGCAATCATTACAGAGCATTTCTTTCCCCCCAAAATAATCCCCTGACACGATAAATCAATTTCCGTCGTCTTTGTCCGCGCGTATAAATCATCCCCGTATAAATCTCAATTTTCCATCATTAAGCTCTTTTTTAAGCCATTTCTCTCTCTTTCTCTCTCCCTTTCTTGTGCTGTGTCGGCTATCGTCTCTTGTGGTCTGATAATAAACTCGAAAAACCGCACCTTCTTGAAATCATTAACGCGCTCTAGAGCAAAAATCCGTTAAAACCGCTCCTCTTTCAGCCTACATTTACATTCTTATATACACTCGTACGCTCGGCGTATATAGCCAACACATATCTCGTTCAGCACGCCTACAGCATCCTCCGAATTCCATTACGGGCCATTATACTCGCTTGCTCTCTCTCTCTCTCTCTCTCTCTCTTGCCTCGGTCTCTCGAAGCGCGCGCGGCGTGATCGTCCTTTTTTGCGCGCTTCTGCTGAGCGAGGAGTCTTATATTATTATATACTTCTTTGTTTGTTTGTTGTATGTAAGCCTGTTCTGCTCGAATGAAGACGAAGAAAAAAAAATGAAGAGAGAGAAAAGAGAGAAAAGAAACGAGCTCGCAAGGCTTGTTTTCTTCCTCTTTGTTTTGGTCGGCAACGTGGAGCGATATGGTTTCGTATTTTATTTTTTTCCTCTTTTTATTCGTTCCTTTACTCATCAGAAGAAGGAGGAGATTTCGAGTTGCGAGACACGTGTTAACTGCTGTGTTGTGTATATACATAGCCACACACACGTATGATGCACGCATATATATATATATATATATATAATACGTGCACTCGCTGCGAGGGTAACGAATTGAACGTGTTTCAATCCTCGTCTTTTTTTGCGATTTGTTATTCTCGATCCTGGCTGCTGCTGCTCTTGCCGCTATACCCTGCGAAGTCGTATCGATTTTGTACTTGCTCTAGATGAATTATTATCGACCGATCGGACGAATAGAAAACACGTAAATCGAGGTTTTTTTCAACCGTACACATCTCGTCATTCTTGCGAAGATCTTGGCAGCAATTTTTTTCTTGCAAGCGAACGTATATCCAAGTTGGTAAGTTGTCTGAGCCGCAGATAGTTCGCGAATACGTGTGCGCGCGGAATCAACGTCTTTTACCATATAGCCAACTCGCCATACCGATCGCTCGTTTCAATGACTAAATTACACTTTCCTCTATACTCGCGGTTGCGGTTTGCGAATACTCCACGCATACTCCGAGAGAGATAAGAATGCTGTTCTCAACCTGAAACGAGACACTTGCGTATATGCTGACTCGTTCAAGGATTACGATTGGCTTTTCGCATTTCGATTCGAGGTTCGACGTTCTTCTCTTTTTTTCTTTTTTATCTCACGACATCGTCCCGATTGCTGGTAGAGAGAGCTCGAGAGTGTTTAAAGCCTAGTTTAATAGATCCCATTCGAAACGGCCACTGGTATTTCTCGGTCACTCTAATTTCTTTTCTCTTCAAAAAATGCTCTAATCGCATTTATTTTCTCGCTTAATGACACAATATGTTTTGAAACGCCTGCTCGGTTCACATGATCCGATATAATGATTTGTCGAATTTCCAACACCACTTGAATTGTCGATATCGGAGGAGATCATGCGCGCGCGTTTAAAGCGTCAATTTCATTTGTGAACACATTCAATACCGACCTGTCATTGTATAATGGAGTTTCTTTTGCTACGCAAGTCACACTTACTGGTTTACTTTCCAACCCACAGCCTCCATTAACAGACTGCATGAAACAAACCATATATTATCGATTTTTTTCTTGAAAGTCCAATACTTCACATTTCTAACAAAATTATACAGATGAAAGTGAGTAATTTGTGAGTAAATTACATTTTTAATCGTATTTGAGAGACTTACTGAGATTTTTTTCTCTTGAAAAATTGAAAACTGACCATAATGTATCCTCATTGTCCAAGTCACCGCCTTGCATTGTGATTATTCATGCATGAAATTAAAAAAATGAATGAAGTCAAAATAAACACTGCACACGCTTCGTTGGTGTAAATACTAGATAATCCTCGTCCATGCATTGTACGTAATACGTACTACGTATACGTACCAGTTATCGGCTTAGCTGAGATTCATAGTCTTGACTTTTTTTCATCGAAAATTGATTTTCTTGATATTTGAGCTTAGTCCCTTTCGATAGTCTCAATGAGAATCTATTAGATGACTAATCACCTGAAGCATTTTCTTCGTCAAGCTTCTTACAGGGTGAAAATGATCGTATTTTTACTTAAGAAGATTAGGTTTAATCGCTTGTATTGAATTAATAATTTGTATACGGACTCGTTGGCGCATTAAAGTGGAAGTCAGAAAAGAGGTAAAAATAGACCAAGACAATCTCGTTGTCCCGATCGACCTTGGTCATTTTGAAAATGGAAATTTATGTCGAGTAAACCGGACCAATATCGGATTCAGCAATTTAAGGCAGCCCCGCGCCGCGTTAAGCTGCGGGAATCATCAATTTTCAACTTCTCGGAATCGAAGATGTCGCCGTGCAAAGCCTCGAATATACTCGATATTCGCGCTTGTAAGAGAGCTGCAGATAAGGATCGAGATTATTGAGATCGATAAGGCGCCACGGAGTGAATCCGCTGCGCGCGCTCCTTTTGCCTTTCGATCATTATGTCGGAATCAATTAAATTTCATCGAAATTCGCCGAGGTTTTGCATATAGGCAGGCGGCGCGCGCATTAATTAACGATGGAAAATGAACGTAGCCTTTCTCGATACATGTGTAGTTATCGTGATTTTGCGCGCGCGCGCGCGTGTGTGTGTGTGTATTTACGCACTAGAGATTATGCGTGTATGTGTGGGAGTGAAACGAGACACGAAGAAATACGATTCGATCGATTATACACGTTTTTCGTGCGAAAATAATACGCCTTATGTGTGTACACTTGCATCATATCGAAATGAAATTTTAGCAGTCGGGGCTAAAGTACGCAACGGGGCTATATTATAACGTATACATGCAGCGCGGCTCGTGTAACTTTATACATCTCAATATATAGTCGAGAGTACGTGCGGATGAAGTACGAATGTATTATATGTGCTGTTACAGAGAGCTTCGATATCGCCAGCCGACAACAAGTATATCAGGCAACGCTCGCCGCAAGATAATCTACACAGTCATCACTCATCGAATCATCACGAGCATCCGATTCATATGAAAAAAATGAAGAAGGAACACGAGAAAGATCTTGGCCACGTGAGTATACTTTGAGCGCTTTTATCGCGAGCCGCGACCGATTCCACAACTTTCGTGTTTTATCGCGTATAGCTGCGACGTTCAACTCCCGTAATAATGTCCAAGTCTCGGAACGATAACTCACCTCCCCAATATCTTTTTGCCCGAAAAACAGCAAAGCGACGGAGAGAAAAGTGACCAAGATCTCGTGGTCGACGATGCCAGCGACTGCCCTGCTAGTCCCGCTGTGAATGGCACCGCCTCGCCCCGCGAAAACGGCATCGAGAAGCACACCGCCTCGGGTATGAGCAGTGCCGGTTCCTCCAGCAATGGCAATGGCCAGCTGAAGAAGGACGTGCCGCCTCAGTCGCCTCGCAGCGGCACTAGCAGCAACGCTAGCACCCCCTCGGCCAAGAAGATGGAGGAGCGCGAAAAATCCGCCACTCCGATCTCGAAGCCCATGACGCCGACTCCTTCGGCGGCTCTGAAGCCCGCGAGCACGAGCAAAGCTCCGGCTGCCATGCAGGGCCCACCACCTCCGGGTGGCATGCCCGGCGCTTTCCCCGCCTACTATCCTCCCGGACCGCATCATCTGCCACCGGGAGCCAACCCAGGCCAACTAGAGCTCATGGGATATGGTGCCTACGGCGCCCCGAGACCACCACTGGGTGCCGGAATTCCACCTCAGATGTACGATCCGCATGGCGCCATGAGAATGCCGCTGCCAGCTGCCTCCGTTCCTGGTGGAAAACCGTAAGTAACTCGATTCTTCCCTCACAGAGCTCGTCTTTTGAGTCTATGCAATCGATCGATGTTTAATCGTGACCATCGTCTTCTGTTTCTTGTTCTTGCAGAGCTTACAGCTTCCATGTTTCTGGCGACAATATCATGGTACCGGTACCGTTTCCTCCAGATGCTCTCATGGGCGCCGGAATTCCACGACATGCCCGGCAAATCAGCACACTCAACCATGGAGAAGTAGTGTGCGCTGTGACGATCTCGAACCCGACCAAATATGTCTACACCGGTGGAAAGGGCTGCGTGAAGGTGTGGGACATCAGCCAAACCGGCAACGGCAACTCCAAACCCGTGTCCCAATTGGACTGCTTGCAACGTGAAAATTACATCAGGTCCGTGAAACTGTTGCCCGATGGACGCACACTCATCGTCGGAGGAGAAGCCAGTCAGCTCAGTATCTGGGACTTGGCTAGTCCAACTCCAAGAATAAAGGCCGAACTAACGTCTTCGGCTCCAGCCTGTTACGCACTCGCGATCTCGCCGGATTCGAAAGTTTGCTTCAGCTGCTGTAGCGACGGCAACATCGCCGTGTGGGATCTTCACAATCAGGCGCTCGTCAGACAGTTCCAAGGCCACACCGATGGTGCATCGTGCATCGATATATCTGCCGATGGCTCCAAGCTGTGGACCGGAGGTCTCGACAACACTGTGCGCTCGTGGGATCTTCGCGAGGGTCGTCAGCTCCAGCAGCACGACTTCACCTCGCAGATCTTCTCACTTGGCTACTGTCCCACCGGCGAATGGTTAGCCGTGGGTATGGAAAATTCTAACGTTGAGGTACTGCATGCGACCAAACCCGACAAGTATCAGTTGCATCTGCACGACTCGTGCGTACTGTCGCTACGATTCGCTTCCTGCGGCAAATGGTTTGTTTCTACTGGCAAGGACAACCTTCTCAACGCATGGCGTACACCTTACGGAGCCTCGATATTCCAGGTGAGTCTTTTATACTTTGTGTTCGGCTCTTTCTGCTGCTGCTGCTTATTATTATGTATTACAGTATTACAAGCGCGCTCGAGCTTACATGTGGACACACACACGTATACCTATAAATACGCGCATTCTCGTTTTCTTTTCCTTTTAGCACGTTCTTTATTACCAAACGCGTTTTTATGGCTCCTGCGTACACACTTGCGCGCGCGCACGCGGCACTAACCCCATTGTGCGTGAAGTAGTCGTCTTTTTGCCACCATCGTGGTAACACGACTGAAGCGAGTTTATCGCTGTGTTGCGAGCTTGTTTCTTTTTTCTTCTGCAGCTTTTAAAGCTAACGCCTTTTTTACGGCCAGTGGCTATTATGCAGCTTTCGTGCGTTATTTTTTTTCCCTTCCTCTTGCTCTCTCTCTCTCTTTCTCTCTTTTTATTTGATTGCCTATTAAGGTGCGCAGGACGTTGAAATTTGAAGCGAGGCCTGTGGAGTGAAATACGACCGCCACAGACGGAGATGTGAATTTCGGTAAATTATTGCGAAAAAAATACGCTCGCGCGTAGATGCTGTGTATTCGAGTCCATCGCGAGATTATTCCTCGAAGCAGTATAGCTCGCGCGTCTTCTCATTTGAATTTTTATTGCCGCCTAGCCGTATATGAAATTAAAAGTTTAATTTTCACTCGCAAAGCAAATTATCAAAGCGTGCATGATACACGTGTCACGAATCTCATAACTTTGACTATTAAAAACTGCTCTCCACAAAACTACGCACGCGCACACATACATACACATTTTACGTAATAAAATATAGATTATTTTTCTCTCGATTCGAAACGTGTACGTTTTATAGGCATTGAATAAATTTTTCTTTTTCGTTTCCTGTTACAGTCGAAAGAATCGTCGTCCGTGTTGAGCTGCGACATTTCCATAGATGACAAATTCATCGTCACTGGTTCTGGTGATAAGAAAGCAACGGTCTACGAGGTGATGTATTAAAGCAGCCACCTTTGTGCCAGACAGATGCAGGAACACAGGCAGACTTGAGAAAATTCTTCGAGTCTCACGCACAATTTCAGCATGCCAACTGACCATATTGTACATAAGAGAGAATAGATGGTAAGACTGTCATGATCACTGTCCAAATCACCCGTTGGCTGAGTTTTCGTATCATCGAATTTGTGCGGAAATGTTTATAACTACACGCGCGTGCAATTATAATTATTATTACCTCATAAAAAATTCATTGTTACAATTACCATTAAAAATTATAAACGATTATTGCTATTTTTGTAATTAATTTTCGTATGATTCTATAAGATAAAAGTAGTATTTAAAATTTTAATGAGCGCGAGATAATTTGATTATATTTTTAAAATCAACAAAAGTCGTTAGCTTGTTGGGTAAAAAATGTACTTTCATGCATATTTTAACGCAAACATATTTATTTTTTACAATATGTTCATTTGAATGTATATGAAAGTACTGCATAAATCTCATTAACTGAGAGAAAATGAAGCATTTCTTCGACAGCTCTTTGACATTGCATAGACTTAGATTTTCATTAAATCGTTGTTTTTTTTTAATTTTTTTACGTTTATTTTTGTTTTAAGACTAAGCAGATGAATCGCGACGACGAAAGAGAGTGAGTGTGCACGAGCGATGTGATGAAAGCTTTAGTACATGCAAATACAGACGCGCGTCGGGCTTATTATATAAAATGAAGTAAGAGCAAAATAGAGGAAGAAAGAATAGCTTACGACTTTGTGCGCAGCAAGTTGCACACATGCATTAAGTCATTGTCGTGTCACGAGCGTAAAGAGGCAGAGAAAGAGAGGGAAGGAGGGAGAAAGAGCTGCAAATGGCTAACGCGCGTCCGCTTGTATGTGCGTGTGTATGTGTGTCTTGTTAAAATACAATGCACAGACGCACGCATCTCGGCAACTCCGCGCTGTCGTGTATCGCATTTATGTACATTTTGTATATACAGCTTTTAACTACTTAGGTATTCTTACATATACATACACATACATCCACGGAAGCATACATAAACACGTACACCTGACACACACTTGGTCTCTGATATTTTTTTACGTGATTCATATAGATTTATCAGACTTATTTGATACATGAAAATATGTTTAAACGCTCTTTTGAAATGCATTAGATGTGTATCGTAATCGAGATCTTTATTAATATTTATAATAATATATAATACCTTCAGGTGATGATTAAAGAAGGCTAATAAGTTATAATGTTATAGAAATATTTCAATTGATTTTAGACTAAACGCAAACAATTAATGCATGTGCGTAGATTCATTGATAATTGGAAATGAAAATTATTGAAATTTATAAATTATAGTTGACAATTGTATATAGAAATATATTGTATTAATTATTAATTTGTACTTTCTTTTGCGTTTAGCGCACGATTATAAGTTATAATTTATAACAATATAAAAGTATGTTTCTCTCTCGATCTTATACTCGAGGAAAATTACAATTAGCAAATACATGACGAGAAATTCAACGGTCATACGTTTGCTAAGCGAATTAAAGATTATGATAAGATCCGCGTCATAATTAATGTCGCTTAATATGAATATGTAAAAGGCCAAAGTTTCTATTTCTGTTGGTACTATATTTACATTAAAAGGCAGTATGCATCAATGAAAGGAAATCGCAGAAGTAAAAACTGGTCTCGAAAATTCAAAATAAATAAATGTACTGTTAAATGAAAGCCACAAAGAATCGCATGATTTACATGTAAAAAGTTTGACAAATTTAATAAATTACATTATTGGCTTAAAAATAAATCATTTCATTCATTTACCCCAGTCCTTTATAATTAGCTTGCATCCTCGAGAAGAACAAAATTTGACTCTCAAGGTGAGTAGAGCGTATATTAACGTCGAAGGAAGTAAAATAAATAAAAAATAAGAAGCCGTTCACATCGATACAACAAGATGCAGCTAGTGGCACTGCCACTGGCAGAGTTGTCAAGTAAAGAAGAGAAAATTCTGGTGGTAGGTTTTCACTTGCGACGCATTAATTATAAAAAGCCACGACGAATAATTTGAGGCGTTTTCTCTGGTAGTCTGATTAGGAATATCGATCAATCGATAAATAAATTATCGCAGTGTTGCATGAGCGCAAACAGCATCGGTGGCAAATAGAAAATCGGCAATTGCGCTTTATGTGGATTTGAAAATTTCTCCGCAGGCGTATGTAGATAATACATTGGCGATTTGGCGCGTTGTATGCGCGTATACAGGCGCGATCGCGCAGGATAATAATCATTAACGAGTGATAATCGATTCAGCAATGCGCGCGCCCGTATACGCGTGTAAAATCCAGCATCGGCGTCCGACTAGTGGCGTGCATTAATGTGCGCGTATAAAAGCACACATACATAGGAGCTGGTTCAAGCACGTGCACACACACACACACACACTTGTGCAGTGGCTGTAGAGCTGACGCTGCTGTTGCCGCGATGTATCTCTGCGAGAGCACACTTGTACTCTCTTAATGCTTTTAGCCGAGGGATTGACTGGGCTACTGCACGAGAGCTCGAGCTACATCGTGAATATTATGCCGAACATTGGCATTAGAGCGTGCGCATATAATACACGTATATATAGGTATAGAGAGGGACCGGCTCGGACCAGATCCCGAACACGTATGTAATTAGCGATGCTGTTTTCAGCGCGGCTTCGTGCATTCGTGGGAAGCAGCTTTATATATATACGTTATTATTATCGGCCGATGATGCGCCCCGGCTGCACAGTTTCGTTCGTTCGTTCGCTCTCTCGCATGCAAATCTGCGACTATATGGGGCTTTTATCGCGCTTCAATAATGCACACGTATTATATATGCGCGAACTCGATATATGCCAATGCGCTTATGTATACGCAGCGAGGGATTGACAAGCAAATATGCGCGTTTACATGTGGCCGCAGACTCGAGCCTGTGCACGTACTATATGCGCAAGCCTGGAAAAGGCAAGTGAGAAAAAGGAAATATTTCGCTGCTATAACCCATCGGGACGAGACTCGAATTCATAAACGTGTTTACGAAGCGACGTGTGTGCACTTCTCGTCTGGCTTTTAAATTCCAACGAAGCCGAGCTAGCTTCTGTTTTGCGGGTACGCGCCCACTGCACGGCGGACTCGAGCAATAGCTTCGATTTGCGCAGCTCATTTGTCCGCGAAATTGAAGATAAAATTTTGCCGGTCGGCTCGCGTCGAGTCGCTCCTCCGAGCGTATATCCCCATTTATGTGCTCGCGAGCGTCACTTGTCGGGCGACGCAAATTAACGGGCCAAAGCAAAATGAGCTACTACCTGCGGCTGATCTACGTGCAGCTTTGCAAGCTCGTCCACATTTGTACAATTGGACACTAATAAATGTACTCGGCGCGCCCGAGCCCGCTCATATAAATTTCCCCGAGTCGTGCTTGCGTATATCAATTATAATTGCGTGTAATGAGTCCGCGCAGCATGTCGAGTCGAAGCTTTCTGGAGCTTTTCGGGTGCTCGGCTGTGGCTTTGGCGAACTGGGAACGCGAAATCCAAAGTTGAACCGAAAAAATCGACGTTGCCGAGTTAATAGGTGTTTTACAGTCAAGACGACTCGTACAGAGAGCCCAGTCCGCACTGTCAAATACGGAAAACGAACAGTTATAAATATTATACGGTAGCTCTCTTGGTCGACATAATATGTGCTGTATGTACACGCAGTTGCATTGCGTTGCTTCGTCGTCGTTAAATTACACATCTCCATCTCCGAGACGTACGTACGTATGTATGTACGTACGTATGTAGGCATGGCTATAGGAAGGTAGCGACGCGTGCAGCCGGCAATTCGCATGCGTTACGTCGTACACGTGCTGCTGCTGCTGCTGGGCTTATACTTGCGGTGGATTTGCATGAGCAAGCTCTTCTCTCTTCACTCTGTCTCTCTGTCTCGCTCTTCGGGCCGTATGTGCGCAAACACACAGGCATATGCGCGCGTCTGCAGCCAGTGGTGTCGGCCATATAAGCGAGTATAGGTATACGCGCGCCAGGGTCGCCGAGCGAATATGTCGACATATGTATATTTGTACGTATACGAGTGCGCAGTTACGAGTGCATGCGGCTGGGGCTCGATCCGTACAAGTGGCCCGCGTCTAGCTGCATTATGTATATGGCGTATATAGCTGGTTGACGTTTGATTGCGGCTGGCCCGAGGACGCCCGAAACGCGTGTACAGCTTGCCTACATATAATATGTACAGTAGTTCGCAAGCGCGCGCGTTTACCCAAATCCTCGTGTTCGTGTGGGTCTACGTAAGGTCTACATAAATACATGCCTCGGAGCGAGCCACGAGCGTCCTATGTGCGTTTAAGGAGCTTGCAGCTTTTCCGCCCTCGCTGTATTATACAGCCGCGGAGCTTTTGGACAATTGTAGAAGGAAAACTGCTCGTTTAGCTTTGGAGCTGCTGTAGTTGCGCGCCCGTAACCGCAGCTCGTCGACCGTTAAATATCGAACAATGGAATTTTTCTGCGCTCGGCAAACAAGCAGCTCCAGTGTGTAGGTATTATTATACATGCGCGCAGTATTCGCAGAAACGAGCGTATTATGTATCGCGTATACGTACGAGCGTCGTCGAGCGATTGCGCAAAAGCAGTCACTAATTATGACGGAGCAAGTTTGCAGCTCGATGCTCGCGACGCTTTGCCCTCCGCGTGCGCGTATAATGTGTAGTGTTGTATTACCGTAGACTCGACTCGCAGATTAATCGCACAATAATAATATCGCCGACACATTACTATATAAGTACAATAAGATAAGAATGATTGGTGCGAGGATCGTCGGTGTGGCCGTGGGTCGCCTCGCCACGGCACGTATACCCCTTGACAAACTTTTTACGTAACTATAGTACAATGGGTGTGCGATTCGTATTTATGGTCCGCTGATTGGCTTGGGCGAGCATACGATTTGTACACGAGTGAAGTTTGAGTCGAATCAAGTCGAAATAAAATTGAGTACCCGAGAGTGTTTGTCTACTTGAGTTTTTTGGATGCTCAATTTTACCGAGTGCTTTTTTAGAACATTTAAACTTTTTCAATTGCACTCTATCATAATTTTTCATTCGAATATTTTTGATGTTTGTATAACTCTGGTCTTGACAAGGTGCCGTGGTAATGAATACACGATTTGCGATCCCTTACTCCAATTTTATCGGGTGCTTATCAATAGAAAAATCAAAATTCAGTCTTAAACATATTTATTTTAAAAGCGCAGTAACATTTAATAATACGTAGCATTGTACATTACTACAAAAATCACCATTACGAGCTTTGGTCTGCAACTGCAGCAACAAAGAATCAATAGCCGATAGGTCATCAGCATCAATAAAAAATGGCCAAAAAATTCTCTCCTCTCTGAAAACCTTACAGGTACAAAGTACGAACCTCGTGATGCCTTCTAAGTAAATCTGACAATGTCAACGAGCGTCAGAACTCGCAGTAGTCCAAATTTGTGAGCATTTTTGCCGCCTTTCCGGGTCGTAACCGGATCAGTTCATAGAGCGCCAGACTTGAATTCATCATTATTTCTTTCGCTTTTGTCACTAACTCCTCGACTTCATGATCGTTAGAGCACCGCTTCTATCCAGTTTGGATCCTCATCTCTCCAGAAACTCAATGATGACAAAAACGTGGGACACTAGGTAAATTATCTTTATGATTAAAGGCATATTTTTCGTCAAAGTAACTCTTAATGGGCAAAACGAAGCTCGATAGAAAATATGGACAAAAAATATAGAATACCAACTATAATTTTGGTTTGAGTTTCTCCACAGCTAATTCCAATGGGGTCTGACCTAACTTGTGTAGGCATTAAGTTGCACCTATGATTGATAAATAATGTGTAGAGGTGTCGATCCCTCTTCGTTGGACAAATGTGGATCAAGCATCGTGCCTCAGTAGTTATTCAACCACCTTCATGTGACGGAACATTGGAGATACGTGTAGTAGCGGGCCAACAGATTTTTGCGCGGAACATAGGGATTTTTCTCGAAAAATTGACGAATAAACAGTGTATCGAAATATGACGAAAAAACAGTAAAACTGACAGACCACGTGTCGTTTCATTTCTACAAACCGAAAGATTTGATCCAAATTAAGATTTTTTGGCAAATTTTTCAACATTGTGAACCAACCTGGGTTGCTTTGGACCATCGTTCCGCACAATCACAAACACAGCACGCAGCATCTTAAAATTTAAGATATTTTTCATTTCTCAGGAAAATGACTCGTCTAGGCGATCTTCTCCAGCTGCTTACGCGATGGCTTTGTAACGTTTATTGAAAGAAAGTAAAGACGTGGTCAAAGCTATAACAGATTCAAGTAGCACGACATGTGCACAATGAGGAGGGGAAATCTAGCGTCCATCTAACTCTAGTCCCTCGCTCTTGGTATAACCGTATATTCGAACCGCAGTGCGCGCGATAATGTCGCCCAGCCGGCCAACCACGAGCGCACGCACCGGACGCCTTCGATACCTATCGGCTCGAACGAGACATGACGCGCGTATGAGTGCGCGCATCTCGCGGAACGAGCTTTCGGCCAAATATGGGGCAGATAGCGCAGCTTTTTTTCGACTCGGTCGCGAGCACTTTGTTGAATTTCGTAAATGAATACCTGCTGAATAGCCATTAATCAAACTTAACGACGCGGCCTGCGGTGTGGTCATTTGCTCTTTTTTTCCATCTCTGATCTCTAGAAGCAAGAGACGCGCCATCAGACTCTCCTTTCGTTTAATTCGTTTTGACTGGGTCTGTATATTACGAGCCACACGATCGTCCCCGCAGAATAAAATGACGAATCGATTTTATCGGAGAGCTTGTTTTCACTACTCGTGCTACGCAGCCGTGTCCGTGTAATAAATATAAAAATGCGATCGCCAGCAGCGCGACTGTAACATGGCCGCGCGCTTGTAGCTCATATTTATGCGTCTCTCGCGCGCAAACGAGAGAAGCGTGTAAAAGCCCGACTAGCCGCGCTCGTGCTTTTTTCCTCGCTTTTTATCACATACGTACCCTCGTCGCGGAGCTCGAAGTTGCAGCTACAGGCGAGGAGGCGAGTTCGCGCTATACACGATAGCTGTGCCCGAGTCGCACTTCGTTTGGCTCGGGCTATTCCAAGAATTGATATAACACGTGCTTTTTGCGCGGCTCCGCGTACATCCTCGCGCGCACAGATCGGCCTCTTTTGTAAGGCACGTATACGCGGTTTCGCGGTAATCGAGCGTTAATTGCACTCGTGTAGTCGCGCACACAAACGCACGGAGCTGCTATATAGCGGCTATAGAGCACTGCAGGCAGGCTACGCGACACTTGGCTCGTCAGTTTGCGCTACCGCAGCTCGCGCTCGTATATACTGCACGTACACACATAGCCCCGCGTGCTTCGAGCTCCCTTGCTAGCTACTACGTAGTACTTGCCACGCCACTCAATTAAAGTGGAATTTTTGCCCTGAATTCGTGACATTCCTATTGTACGCTAACATATTTAGCCTCTTTGCGTGGCTGCGCTCGGATGTGCGCGCCAGCGAGGAAAAAACAATCTTGCTCCTTTCAAGCTGGCAACGATTTATTTATTAATAAATTTTTGCGTCTGCTCGTGAAAGGAGCTGGAATGCGCTCGCGTCGCTATAGTATAAAAAGCAATTAGTCGACGCGCGGCTTCACGAGGACGACGACAACGGCTGCGGGAGGAAGTGACACGCAGCGAGCGCTTGATAAAATTGTATATATGGCTGCGAGGCTCGAAAGAGAAGCCGTTTTTTTTCGCTGCAGCAGTCCTTCGTCACACGATACGTCGCGACGCGCCTGACTCAGGCAGCGATCGGTCGAGATACGCGAATAATCGACTCCTAAATACGATCCCATAGAGTCGCGTGTTCGAGGCACACAAACAAGCGCGCACTCGACGATATACGAAACGCGCCGCGCGTGTTTATAGATATACGCGCCGAGCTTTAATCGACGACGTTCGCTGTATTATATCACTTGACGCCCGCAGCCCAAAGCTGCGATCGTTCGATCCGCTTTCATTGAAATTGTGCTGGCGATTGGCCGATTGAAGCACATTCGACACTATCTACTTCCTTCGGCATGCCTCGAGATTCGATCTTCTTATTTCTCGGCAGCGAGCTGTGCTGGCGGCCCCCTATTATGGCTGGCGTGATCGAGCTCGTAAAAGAAATCGCTCGTAATTACCGCCACATTATAATACACAGCTGCAACGAGTATATTTTGACTAGGTCGCGACGACGATAAAATTCCAAGTGGCCGCTTTATCCAATGTATTATATAAATACGAAGCTCGAGTTTATGCGGCGCGTACGCGACTTGTCACGATATTGCCAGAATCCCATCGATCAAACGTGTTTACCCGTAGGTGTGTACACAAAGCCGCTCGTCGCTCGCTCGTTCCGTCGCTCGCGCGCACTATATGGCCACTCGTATTAATCCCACATAATGTATACACTCGACTCAACAACTCGGGCCAGCCACTAAAGGTGGGAGGGGAGCTGGTATAGGGAAGGAAGCTCTCAAAGCTTCGTGTCGTCCACGTCGTGATCTGCGGATGACGACTCCGATCATCACTATCATCATCATCATCATCATCATCATCATCATCGCAGCCGCAGTCGCGTTCAAGTCGTCGTCAAACCCGATCTCGGAGCCGAGTATAGTAAGCCGAAGCTAAAAACTCGGCATAAGCCGCGTGTGTGTGTAATGCGTATACGATAATATATCTTCTCATCCGAGAGCGACAGCCACACCCGCCCGCACGCTCAACTTTCCGAGTGAGCTACTAGCCGCATACAACTATACAAGCTACTACTGGTTATGCGGTATATAACATCTCAAGCGCGCGCACACTTACACACACACACACACGTACTTACGATACTCGCGTGTGTAGCCTGTATACGTATATATAGCTGGTATACATGCGCGCAGGAAGACAAGATTCCATCTTGCGTGTGCGGTGAACGTTCGCTGTATAACGTACGCTGCACACACATGCTCCTCGCCAAAGCAAGAGGGAGAGCTGCTGCTGCTGCTGCTGATGCCCATCGGACGATGGAACAAGGAGGAGAAGAAGAAGAAGAAGGAAATTGGAGAGAACCTGCTGTTGCCGCCGTCGCTGACGCCGTATAAAAGAGAGAAAAGGAGACGACTCCACGCGGACTTTTGACCGTTTACACGAGATGGAAGTGCCGACCAATGGTACGAAAGCTCCGGCCAATCCCCAACATTCTTTCAACTCTCGGCAGGACCAACTTTGTGTAGCGTCCAGAGACTACATCTATACACGTGCTCTTCCATTTCTGCTATATGTGATCCTGCATGTGTGTCTATACCTACGTGTATGTGTGTTTTTGCTATATACTCGCTCGGTCTTTTAAGGACGTTTCTCTCTTGCTCTCGACTGGACTCTTGGACTCGCTCTTTGACGCGCGTCTACACATATATACACGCGTAATATATATATAATATATATATGCTTCGATGCCAAGAGTAATAATCTACTTTTTTCTATATCCCTGAGAGAATTTACATTTTTCTAGCAACGACGAGCACAGCCGAGTCTCCTCTGCGGCTTCGCTAATTTTTACCCCACCCGAGTAATTAATTAATTTTGTATGAGATTTAAATATTATACGCCTCCGTATGAAAAATGTTTATTTTCTTTGCTTCTTTTTAACGAATAAATGAACGAACGAACGTATGTCATATCTGCCTCGTGGTAAAGAAAAGAATTGAGCGCAACGATTACGACGCTGAAAAAAACGATCGTAAACTCGTTCAATTCTCGACTGCTGCAGTATAGCTCGACGTAGCAAATAGAAAAAAAATAGAACGTCTCAAAGCTGCTTGTATTCGCCACCGTAACGAATATAAGAGACAGAGAGAAGCGACGTTGTAAACAATCGAGATTGATAAAAACAACAACGACGAACACAACGACGCGAGAGAAGGACAAAAAACGAAGGAATGACGTAGCATGTTTCGCACGCCGTAAAGCCAAAAAGTAATAAAAAAAAGGAAAGAAAAGAGGAGATGCTGGGAAGAGAGGAGACAGCGATAAAACGATGATGTGTACGTGCGCCGCTGCCGCCTGCTACCCAACAGGTGAGACAGAGGTGGGATATTATTATGAAGCTTACGGGAAAAATGTTGGCGGCGTTATACTTTTTGTCGGTGCTCGCGCGCGACTCGACTCGACTCGTACCTACAATAATGGGGCGTGAGAGATCCGAAAATTAGAGGAGCTATACGAATTACTCTCCGGGGCGTCGGGCATCGCACCAAATCAAAGGAAAGCCGGAGCAGACTTATTGCTCTGCGGCTACTCGCTTTCCGGAGCGCGCGTGCTTATAGCAATACAAACTCGAGCTCGCCAGCGGTAATTATTTTAAAATTAGCCTCGACTTCTAGCCCGAATTTAGCCTCGTAATATCAAACAAATCAAGTGTGTAGTGGCAACAAGCTTAGTTGGTCGCAAGTAGCAAAGCGAAGAGAGGCAGAAAGAAAAAGGAAAACGATCGATACTGCATCGAACCCGCTAATGCAGTTGGCCTCAAGAAAACCTATAACAGCAAGAGAGTGTACGTGTATGTGTGTGTACTTGTACTGGGTTGCGCACGTCTTTATCATCGGCACCGCAGGCGCAATAAGTGCATTTGTCAGCTTTCGCTTGAAAAACTTCCTTTTCGTATATGTGTATCCGCTATATACACGCGAGATTATTTTCACACTCGCGCGCGCATGTATAACCAGCAACTTTTTTCTTCTTTCTTTCTCATTTTTTTTTCTTTTTTATCTTCATCGATCGCGGCTTGTACTCTGGGATTGTATAGCCCTGCGCTGCAGCCGAGAAAGTGTTACGTTGTACTACAGCGCTCGGTAAATATGTTCTCCTCTTGACTCTCCATGCAAAATTAATACCTTACACAGGCACTCACTGATCGATATATACGTATGTAAACGCTTGCGATATAATTTCAATTCGTTTAGTTTATTTCGGTCAGTGACACATCTGCGAGACTGACAAAAAATTCAACGAACGCGTGATATTCCCGGAAAGCAAATAAAAGCAGGACCGAGAATGGTGGAAGCTGCTGTGGAACGCGATTACTCGAAAAAAATTCATCGCGTGCGTTATCAGGATTCACGCTTCACCGGTATAAACTCGCCAGTAATATAGATATCCCCCCGAGAAATCATTTCCAATATATAATCTACTTGTGAGCTGCCTCGGCTGCTGTCGGGGCTCAAGAGGTATGAAAATGAGCCTTTTCGAGTACACGAGTCTGTGTAGAAGCCTATCTACAGATATAGTATACGAGGTCGTATACACATCCACTGCTGGAAGTTTGCACGCTCAGACACACTTGACTCTCCCTTTCATTTTCGCGGAGAGAGAGAGAGAAGTAGTTCGTTCCAACAGCACCGACGTGAAAGATAAGAAAGAGCAGCAGAAGCAACTGCACAGCCTGAAAGGAAGAGGCTTTCGAAACTTTTTTGAGATTGAAAAAGGGGGAAGGCCGACGACGTCTTCTTGCTCGTCTCATAGTCGTCGCCGTCTTAGTCGTAGTCTCCTTCGTCTTTGCGCTTCGGCTAATTATTAATCTCAACAAAAAGACTTGACCCTTATATTTTGTCTTATGTAATCGCTTACAATGAGTTGGAAAGAAACCGAAAACTTGCTTAGCTATACAAGTATACACACTCTTCTTCCTCTTTTGTGTGTGTGTGTGTGTGTGTGTGTGTGTGTGTGTGTGTGTGCATACACACATCGTAGATACGTATTACAAGAAGTAGATGTTCTAAAGATGAAGGAGATACAAGGCAGATGTGACAGGTGGATCGTGAGATTAGCGGTTTTTTTTCTCTTTCAAGGTTGCGCTCTCTATTCATAGATGAATTTTTTTCCGAGTGGCTTGCGCGCTCTTCTTCTTCTTCGTCGTCATCTTCTCCTCGTTTTTTTTTCTCTTCTTTCTCTTCAGAGGGGACTCGCCCGTGAATTTATCACGTTTTCGGATATAAAAAGATTTTTTTTGTAACCACGCGAGCATCGTCGTCGTCATTATTTTTTATGGAAGCTCCAAACGACGACTAAAATCTCGTAATATTTTATGCGAAGGATTATTTAAATTTCCAAACATTTTTCGTCTTTTAAGCAGCACTCGATCGGCCTGCACGTGAATCTAAGAGCGTATAATGCAATAATGCAGCCAACTTGATGGGGTCTCTGCGCGTCCGTCTGTGCGTTTTTGTCAGTCGTAGCATAAGCCTATATATTTTATGCGCTCGCGCGGGCAAAGCCTATACACGGTATACGTACACGCACAAGGGAACGTATAGCCGGTTCGCGTGTTGGAAGAACGGCAACGACGACACTTCTAATCGGCTGACTACATCTTTAAAGACAAGCTCTTAGCTCGCCGCACAAACAACGCACGCGAACAATGCACTGTACTACACAGACGGACACATTTGACTTGCGCTTCTTTTTGCTTTGTTTCCTATAGCTATATATATACTCCGTTCTTTATCCACGTCTATTTAGCCCGACCTTTTATACGAATTTGATTGTTCGCTGGATATCTTAGTTGCTTTGAAATTTGAAAAATAGTCGCGACTTACATCGCGCCCGTAACGATAATTGGAAAAAATTCCAGCAGCTTCGAGTTTATTATTATTTCTTTGGCTTGCTGGCGTGACTGAGAAATAACATAAAATATATTTGCTTATTCGCCATGACGAATGTGTTATGCAGTAGCCACTGATATTTGTTCCTAGAAAATAGCAGAGAAACACGTCTCGAGTGTGTAATGGAACCTTTGCCCAACAGATGCGGCGAAAAATAGACCAAAGAAAAATACTCGACCGCTGGCTCGCGTAGCCGCTACTTTTTCGAGTGAATACACATTTTCGTGAACGCGCGCTAACCGAGCACCCACATAGCTCGACTTCTCAAAATTAATTTGACAACTGTTTAGAGTTCGAAAGGCTCGAGTGTTTAAATACTCGTAATACGAGGCTCTTGTTTGATCTATTATAATGATGATGAAATGAGAAATAAATATGTTTGGACTTTCCATTCGACAAATCAAGATCGGTCTATGTGTATACACACGCGCGCACAACATGGTTCAGAAAATATGGTTCGTGAAAATACGAACCTGTTAAAACAAACATCACCCGTTGATGCTCGTACAAACTATTTTGAAAGACGGGTACTATAAATGAAGTGAAATGTATTTCACGTTTGCGCTCATGATCTTTGCGGCAAATATAAGACAGACGATAATTTAGATACGACAAAAATATTTCCTCGAGTTTCGTAGATAAACAATGTAAAAATGTCAAGAATGAGTCATAAAACGAAATCTTGTTCCGTTTTGCGTTCATCATCTTAGATAAAAGACGCAGCAATTGTAAGCACTCGTGGGGATTTCGTCAATTCGATAAGTGTACATTAATACAGATACACGTAATTTGATAATAGCACATGTGTATACCTACGGTATAACGCGACCGAGTCGAGAATTTCTACGACAGTATCTCAATCAATTTGATTGATGGCTCGGAGAACGCGTTTAATGGGCAATCGACCTTTTACAAATTAGCAAATAGCCAGAGAATTATTTAGTTGCCTCGGTTCGCTGCCGCTGCGCCCGCAGTAATTGAGATGCTTCATTAAATTTTAATATATATTAAATCGAAGATATACTTGGATCGCGCTCGAAACATTTTAATACGGAGCACGCGGATTTACATGGGCAAAAGTCGTTCTCCTCGTCGATTTCTCGAACTTGT
This sequence comes from Trichogramma pretiosum, assembly GCF_000599845.2. NCBI lineage: Eukaryota > Metazoa > Arthropoda > Insecta > Hymenoptera > Trichogrammatidae > Trichogramma > Trichogramma pretiosum. Next base: position 470,074 of record NW_019641665.1, read on the forward strand.
AATTTTCATGCTTTTGATTTCTCGATAAATCATTATCCACTAGCCACATACGCTTTTGATTGCGTCGATGTTTCGTTTCGCTCTCTTGGCTTTTCTGTAATCCACATTTACGATGTACACACGGCGATGCACCAGTCGGAGATTACGCATTGAAAAGTGCATAAAAAAGTGAAAAGTCGAGCGAGGCACCTTTCGTTTATATCGATTTGTTTCGAAAAATTCTTACGCAAAGAGGCAGCTAAATCGTGGAAAAGCCGCGGCTCGACGAACGATTCGCTCGGCTGCTGACGATTCGCTGACTTATTCATGATCCGACTGCAGTGGTAGCAGCAGCAGCGAGCTGGTCTATATATTTCGTCACGTGCGGGACTGTCAAATGCAAATTCTTGACACGCGTCATCCTTCCGAGCTCGAGCATCGCGCGCATAAATAAAAGCTCGTCGTCGCGCACGCGAGAAGCAGTCGAAGACGCACCAGACGCGCTGCACGCGCGTGAATCTTACGGACGTTTATTGCATATTATATCGCTGCTACCGCTTATGCCGCTGCTGCCGTTTATATGTAAGCATAATGAGTCGCAGGTCCTCGAGACGACGCGACGGAAACAAATTTTCAGCGGCCACAGCTGCGCAGGCTGAATGATAAATTTTTCTCAACATCCATATATACACAAGAGCAAGCAAACGCAATATAGCATTATGAGCGCATTATACCTATGCCGAGCGGGATCGAGAGGCGTTAAAGAGTAACGCGCTCGATTTCCGCGGACGCGTCGAGCTGAAGCAGCCTTGATGGGGTTTCATCATGCGGCCGACGCGCTACCTATAAAGAGTTATACATATATGAGCGCGTCCAGCATAAGTCGGCCACCCCGCGCGATTACGGCATTTTTGGCCGAAAGTGTCGTATGTTTAGCTCGCTCGGAAACGTTTACCAAGAGTCAGAAAAAAAATCCAAACCCATGGATCGATAGATTTTTTCCTCCTCTTTCTAGTGGTGTAACTCAAAAAAATCTTAAAAATTGATTTTGAGGTTAGATATCGACTTGAATGTTTAAGTCGATTTATCCAAAAAATGTATCCTCCGATTTCAATTTAAACCGCACCAATCGAAAGAGGAGGCAAAAATCTATCGAAAACGATGTTTTCCAGGATGGAGAAATGATAAGAACTATTAAAGATATCGAGATGAATAGCGCGGGACGGCGCGCGCGGACCTGTTTTCCTGCCTATGTCTTTTCGACTCGCTAAAAAAATGCTGAAAAAATAATTTAAACACGTAAATCGATAGATTTTTTCCTCTTCTTTCGATTGGTAATGTTAATTTTGAGGTCGAAATTGAAATACTAGAAGAAATATTGACTTAAAAATTCAAGTCAAGTTTTAACTATGAAAAAAATTTTTTGGAATTTTTTTAACAACGCCATCAGAAAGAGGAGGAAAAAATCTATCGATTTACGTGTTAACATAATTTTTTCAGCCCTTTTTAAACGATTACGAGCGAGTCGAAAAGACAAAGACACGGCGCCGCGCGTGTGCCGCCGCTGGCGCACGGAAAACAGGTCCGCGCGCGCCGTCCCGAGCTATTCATCTCGATATCTTTAATAATTCTTATCATTTCTCCATCCTGGAAAACATCGTTTTCGATAGATTTTTGCCTCCTCTTTCGATTGGTGCGGTTTAAATTGAAATCGGAGGATACATTTTTTGGGAAAATGGACTTAAACATTCAACTCGAGTTTTAACCTCAAAATCAATTTTTAAGAATTTTTTAAGTTACACCACTAGAAAGAGGAGGAAAAAATCTATCGATCCATGGGTTTGGATTTCTTTTCTGACTCTTGGTAAACGTTTCCGAGCGAGCTAAACATACGACACTTTCGGCCAAAAATGCCGTAATCGCGCGGGGTGGCCGACTTATGCTGGACGTGCTCATATACCACGTATATATTTAGCTCGCGAGAGATCATTTGGAGCGATAAAATTAAATTTTCATTTCGGAGCGGTTAGATTAGCGATGTGATCTAAATTACATATCTAAATTACTCAACAAATTATGAGCCGTGTGTGTACAACTGCCACGCTCTGATAATAATGCATGTATACACTTTGTAATTTATGCGCGCGGCGGCATGCACTATTCAGTCTAATTGATTTATTACTCATTAGTGGAAAAAAAAGGCTGAAAAAACACGAGAAAGCAATCGCGGAATTATTCAATTCCAATAATAACGGCGTTAATGCCGGGCGCTGAAGGTGTGCGAGTGCACCTATAACGTATATGCACTGCACGGCCGCTGACTAGCACCAACTGCAGCGATGAATTTTCAAAGCTGCGCAATTTTATTTGGCCGGCGCGCCTATATTTCATCAAGCAGAGTAAATAGCGCGGTGGTGGCGGCGGCGGTGGTCGCTGCCGTGATCGCTGAAAGCCCCGGCAACGAAAACGCAGCAAAAAACGCAGCTGCACCCGCTCGAAACTCTAATCTCGCCCGAAAAAATAAATCCAAAAGCTCTTCTCTGTCTCGCAAGCGCGCCAACCATGAAACAAAAAAAAAGGAAAAAAGCGTTATAGCTTGGCCGGTCCCGCGTGGTCGACGCGATGCACGCGGTGATAAAAAACTAACTCGTTTTTTCCCTCGACCACGCAGGAATATATGCACAGGCACGGCCGAGGGAGCTGCGAAATGCGCGTTGGGATATCGGCAAACGCGACCGACTGCCGAGAGAACTCGTGTTATGTTTGCAAAACCATTGCGCGCGGTGGTAGTGGCGGTGGCGCGAGAAGCCGCGCGTGTAAATACGCGAATTTCGTTCACGAGCCGGAGTCAGCTGTGTGTAGGTCTCTCGTCGCAGGCAGCGATTTTCGCGAAAAGCGCAAATTGGACGCATCGACTTTTGTTGTTGCTCGTTGAGGCACATCCACGCGCGCTCGAGAGAGAGAAACATACAGCCTTGAGGCTCATTATTTTTTCGTTTGCTGCTCTCTCGGGGTGAGCAAAAAGAGAGCGAGAGAGACGTGGCCGAGTAGCGAGATCGCACGCTGCGTGTGCGTTTCTTTTTTCAGCTCGAGCTCGCAGTCAGAGGTCCCTCCGTATATATATTTATACGCACGATACAGCACGAGCCGCGACTCCGATGTGAGACTAATTTCTCGAAGAAACTTAGGGCGCCAATGATTTACTGCCAGCATATTAGCCTCTCGACTATGGCTTATTTATTTATATTTGCTGCGCGCGTGTATATTTTGCAGCGAAATCATTGCTTTTGGAATTAATATATTGAACTCTCGCCGTGGGGGCCCGTGTCTGTCTCCTCCTCGGTTGGGAGCTTCGTTTTGCGCTCCCACTCGGCGCGACTTTTTGTCATTTTCATACATGTATGTAAGCGTGGCACGTCAGAGTTTTGAATTTTCGTATGGATAAATCCAGTGCGACGATTTTGGACTTTTGTCTGGGGCGAGCTCGTCTGGGATCGGAACATTCGATACCGCAACGACGCTATATGTGGGCCCTGCACGCACATAAAACGTCCTACACGCAATAGCTCGAGTCGCTATGGGCTCTGCGTTTATATAAACCAATTTTCTCTTACGAAAAGCAGAGTCTATATAAACACAAAAGAGCGCGCCTACGCTCACAAAAACCTGATCTCGTGTGGTTTCCGCAAAATAGGCCCCTCGTCTCTCTCTTTCTTGTACGCGTGCTAATGTGCATTATAATATACAAGCTCGACGCTCCTACCTATATATATGTGCTCCCATACAAAGGGAGCAAACTTCTCCGAGTTCTCTCGTGCGCGTTTCACACTTGCTGGGATATATACGTGTGTGTATGTATGCGTGCAAGCATAAGATTCCACAGTCCCTTATGTGCGCTCAAATTTATACATATAGGATAAATTATGCTCCCATTCATTCATTCGGCTCTCTCTCCCTCGTGCGCGGAGTAGTCTCGGGTCGCTTTACGAGAAGCAGACCTTGGCAACTCAATCGCAAAAGAGAGGGCGCTCACATACCTTCCCAGAACCTATATATTCCGCCGGGGCTGCCGACGATATGCTTTTTATTTCCGCGCGCCAGCCAATGTGTTTTTTCTTCATCTCCTGCTTTTTTTTCATTTCGTTTTATTTACCTCAAAAAAGAGAGGAAAAATAGAGGCGTGTTACAAAGTGGCCTACTTGTCACTATAGCCTAGGAGAGCACTGAATGTTTGATTTTGTTCGCTGACTGTAATAATCGTCCACGTATGTATGTGTGCTCCCATTTATAATATATATAGGTATCTGCGTGCGTATACACATTGTTACCAAGTCCTTTTTGTGCGCTGTGTTGTGCTGCCGAGCTAATCCACCGGCAGCCATACATAATACGTCGTTGAGTGTGTGTGTGTGTGTGTGTGTCTGTTCTCTCCGGGTTTTGAATCGATCGTGCTAATATGGCTTAGCTTTTTTGTTTAATATGTGTACATATTATGTACGGCGTACGTAGGCAGAGAGCATGGGTAAGACGCGTTTGTATAAATATGTAGTACCTCGGCTCCGTTGGGATAGAAATAACAGGATGGAGCGAAAAACGCCTGTGTACTTAGCCAAGCTCGACAGTCGTTGAATCGTGCGTATATTGCCATATCGATGGCGCATTAATGCTTATGAAAGATTCTTTTTTTCGTATACGTGTGTGCGTACGAGTGTAGTATCTGTGGAGCTGTATGTGATCTTTCATTTATATTTTTGAAATCGAATCTATCTATCATTTTTAGTAAAAATATATCACAACGAATTCATCAAAAAGAGAGATAAAATAATTTTTCTTCCTCTTCTATAGGCGATGTATTGATAATGTGGAAGATTTTACAAGGCAAATATTAGTGTAAAACTATTGTAGTGTATATCAAGCAAACATTATGCACAAACATACACACATATACGTTCTTAGCTGGAGATAAGATGTATACCTGAGTGCTATATATAGGCAAATACACAAGACTCGAGAGAGGGATGAATATAGAAAGAGGCAGAGCAGCAGCTTGTGTATATGCAAAACAAGACGAAAAGAACCTTCGGCGCATGCACAGAATTTCGTGTGTGTACCGAGGGCCTCACTTGCTGCTCTCCATGCGCAAAGTTGCCGCGCGCACACACACACTCACAAACACACGTGCGCTCATGCAACGACTCTCTTTGCCAGTTTAACTTTTTTTCAATTCTCCAACTCTCGTAGCTGCATATATACGCTTTACTGTATAGCGTGCGCATGCATCTACTCTCTCTGGCGTCGAGTTGCTCGCCTCGAGTATATAAGAAGCCTCGCAACCCTTTTACTTGGCTGCGCACATATATACATACACACGTCTACATTGCCCTATCGTGAAAATCGAATTCCGCGCGCAGTCGACTTAAATTTAAGCATATATACATATATACATCAATCGCGAGCTCCGCTTGTGTTTCTCCTCTTCGCTTACCCTCTCGGCTTCGTATACTCTCTATGTGTGCACGTGAACTTGTGTGCGCGAGCGACTACATAGATAGCGGAACGTCTTTCTGGCGCTTGAAAACCAAGTCACGGTACGGATGCAGGGTCTATTGTTTTCCTCGATGCTTTCATGCCTTTATACCTAGCGTCTGAGAATGATCATTTTAACAATTGAATAGGCACCGGAGGAAAATTTCTTTCATATGCATGGCCCGGATGACATTGCAATCGATAATTAAATTAAATTCGAGTTACTGGATTAATGGACGCTAGTGGCCGCAAACATTGCCCCGCGCGGTCACCTTGGCTCACGCCTTTGCGCAAAATTTATACATCTTCGTATTTGAAATGAAAGAAAAACGGCTTGGCTTTGAGGCCGTGTTTACTAATTTGTTCGGGGCTCGAAAAACACTTTCCAGCTAGAGCACGCATATAGCTCTCTCTCATCCACTCGCGTTGCCTCATACATACCTGTCGTCGTCATCGCAGTCCTTTTCAAAGTATCCCTTTGCCTCGAGCAAAAAAAAAAAAAAAAGAAAAAAGGTTAAAAAGGGAAGAAAAAAAGGAGAGAGAAAAAAATTTACGTAAGAAGAAGATAAAGAATCGCAGGAGCGAGAGAGCGAGGCAGCAGCAGCGCACCGCAAAGCTTGTACGAGGGGGCAAAACGACAAGCTGGAAAAAAGTAATCGCGGTTGGGTCCCCGGAAAAAAGAGACTCGTCTGCGTTAGATGTTTATGTATATAGGTATAGCTATATTATAGCAGCTACTACCCTCCTTTGCTGGTCTCGTTCCATGAGCTCGTCGCCGCATACATATACCTATATAGTATATGCGCGCTAGCCGAAGTCTCTCTCTCTTCTCTACGATAATTGAAAGCCACTCTTATTTCGCGAGCAAGCGAGAAGTAGTGTACAAGAGAGCCCTCACTTGCGCGTTGAAAATTACTGGCACTTTATTTATACCGTCCTCCATCTCTCCGTATATACCTATATACGCTGCACAGTGCAGCACTCGCATACACATACTCCCACTCGAATAACGACGTTCCTTTCCACTTTTATGTTGTGTATACACACACACTCACACGCACACATACAAGTGAGCCTGGACTCGAGCAAAAAGCCTTCGTATATTACTTCGAAAAATAAATGGATAAAAAACATCGAAATACACAATGAGAAGAAAAGTATGAAAAAAATTGAATAAAGAAGCAAGTAAAAAAAGGGTAAAAAAGAAGGAGGACGAAGGAGGACGACAAATGCACGCGGAGAGCGAGAGAGCGAGAGAACGAGAGAGAAAAAGAGAGGGAGGGTAAAGAGGGAAGAGGGAGAGCAACGAACGGTGTAATCGAAAGTGCGCGGCTTTCAGAGATGCTGCTTCTGTTGGCGCTGCTTGCATGTTACGCCGCACGGTGGCAGCAGTCCAGTGCAATTTTTTCCCCCTTCTTTCTCTCTCTCTCTCTCGCTCTGCTGCTATTTGCTTTTTCCTTTTTCCTCTCCGCATCTCTCTTTCTCTCTTTCATGCAGTGCAGGGCTCTCGACTGCCTCCCTGCTGTTGCTGCTGCTGCCGCCGCCACCGCCGCCACCGCCGCTGCTTTTTTGTATTATGTAAGTATATATATTACGAATCGATTTCCAGCGGTTTAACATGACTCCGGGTTATTTTACACCAGCGTTCGCGCTGCTGCACTCGTGTTTGCAATCTTTTTTTACCTTCGACCGTGTAATGATACAGCCGCGCGTGTATAGGCACTGCCGCGCGATGCTTATAAAGAAAGTTACCTTTTTTTTTTAATATCACGAGCACACACACACGTATACTTGATACACATAAGCGACGCGAGTGTACCTATATTCGTTGCATACATATATAGGCGCTTGCCAAAATGAGGTTATCACGCGGTTATTCCACGTTAAAGGAATAAAAAGCTAATTTACCAAGCCATAATATATACCAAAGGTAATCCCGAGGCCCCAAAGATCGATACGTAACGTCGGCGGCGGCGGCGTATATCTCACCCGCAGCATCAGAAATCCCCTATAGAAGTATACGCGAGAGCTTTTTTTTCTACACATTTTTCTCTTTTCATGTATCGCGCGCGCAAAAGGATTTTGGGATACCCCCGCCGTTATACGCGTCCTATCCGGGCTCAGTCCGTGCGAGTGTATGCGAGCTTGCCAGAGGGAGGCAAGTAGAAGAAGAGCGAAGAAGAAGAGGCAGCAGCGGTATAGTGGAAGATTGGGGGAAAAAAGGGGGTTAGGTGGCGCGCACACACATACACACAGAGGGTGAGGTAAAAAAATCAAACTCTCGAAAGACAAAAATCGCTTTTGCGCGTGACACGGTAATAGGAAAACGGGGCCGAGCTGCTGCTGCTGCTGCTGCTACTGCCGCTGTCGCCTCTAAGCCGACCAAAGGGTTAGTGAAGTAAAAAGAGCAGACGTGCTTCTATAAATAAATACACTCACATGCACACATACATAGGCACGAGTACTGACGCAAGCACTCACACATATAAGAGAGAGAAAGAGAGCGAAGAGCTCGTCTTCATACAGTATGAAGAAGAGTCGAGCGCGCGTGTTTGAGCGCCGCGTAAAGGGAGGGCTCGAACGAGAGGGTAGGCCACCTCGAGTAAAAAAAAAATATAATGCATATACGCGGAAAGTACAGACATCGTAGAGAAAGAGAGAGAAGATGAGGAGGTGGAGGAGGAAGAGGAGGAGGAGAAGGCAGAAAAGAAAGAAAGTGCACACATACAATTCTGCTTCTTTGCCCTCTGGAGCTTTGTTTTTCCCCTGGCGTGGGTGGCCAATAGTTTCGCCTCTCTCGTCTGTGTATGTGTTGTATATGCATTCAACAACAGCAGTGGCAGCAGCGGCGGCGGCACAGCAGCCGCGTGTCTGTTGTGTATACATATATACATGTATGCTTGCCTTCGTGCGACTTTCACACTTACAGTCTGGCACACGCACATGCGCACACACACACACACACACACACACACACACACACACACACACACGACGGCCGAGCGTAACGTGCTCTCTCTCTCTCTAGCACAAGTCGCAGTCGGCTCACGCATACACACACGCAAGCTCGATTTACACAAGCTCGGAGTGCATATGTACGTAGAGAGTCCGCGCGGAGCAGCGAGCATTGGATGGGGCTCGGCGTTAATTCGTTGCGGCAAGCGAAAAGAGGCGTGTTCGGAGTCGAGCGATTGGTCGAGTCGGGCGATCTCGGGCGCGCCATTGGTCGGGGCCTCCGATACTCGTCGACTCGCCGGGACGACGATCCGCGCGGACTGTCTGCAGCTGATACTACAACAGAGTTTACTGCTTATACACATCTATAGGTAGAGAGACTCGGGGCATGTATAACTATAGGTACATAGCTGCTGGAGAAGGAGCAAGAGAGCTAGCGTACAATACACGAGTGAGTGAGGGAGAGAGAGAGAGAAAAGCCCCCATATTTACCCTCAGCAGTTGCCGAGGGGGTATAGAGGTCGTCGGGCTGGAAAACGCTCAAATGGGGTGGTTTAACGCGAACCTCGCCTCGTCGTCGTCGTAGTCGCGCATACAAGGACCTCCCCATCAACTCTGCTGGCGCTGTCTCTCTTTATATCTCACGCCGCCGTGTATATATATGGCTCCTGCTGCTACTGCTACTGTGTATGCAGCACCGCAAGCAGGCAAGCCTGAAGGGAAACCTCGTCTACCTTATATAGCCTAGCTCTGCTCTACGAGTCGCTTCTGTCTATGTGCTCCGCTCTGTATACGTGTCTGTATAGGTAGTATTCCTTCTCGTCAAAATGACTGCCACGGACGGGCGCGCGCACCAGCGATACTTGTACTTCTGCACGCTCTGCAGACGACGATATCAGGCTTCGTCTACGCGCACCGACGTACGCGTACAACTTACATCGTTCTGTGCTACCTTTCTTGCAAACACACACGCACCTGTTTGCAACGTTTTCTTCCCGAGCCTCGCACATATACACACACACATAAAACGTGCGTGCATAGGTGAAATTTTTGATTTCGGTATTATCTTCAACTGTGCAATTCCCTCTCTTTCTCTGTTTCCCGGCCTGATGTATATACGTATTACTCAGGGCGTTATAAAATTCAAATGCATGTACGGCATAGTATACCTATACATGCGAACTACGCTGCAGAGTTTTATTATACAAGCAGACGTTTCAATTTGTATTCTTACTCGCAAATGCATATACTGCACTCGGCAGCAGGGAGTCGCGCGAGCTCGCACCAACAGACACACACACACACACACACTCACGGAATAGCTCGAACGTTTTTGCATTTTTGATTTGTGAAAATGTACTTGCCTGAGCCGTCCGCATAATATAACACGTATATACATTTATCTGCATTATTATATTATAATGGCGCCTGTTATTCTTAGAGCTCGAGTATAATAATGCAACTTGCGCGCCGACGTGTGTGCAGTCGACTTACGTGTAAATGTGTAATTGACTTTGAGAGTTTACGCTATTGCAACATTTGTCTCGCATTGTTTCTTAATGGCTTTCCTGTCTTTTTTCACTCTCTCTCTCTCTCTCTCTCTCTGTCTCGCTCTCTTAGCAGCTCCTCGCATCGGACGCATCGTTAGCTTGTAAATTTGTTATAAATTCTATAAATAACGCAGGCGCGATCTCATTCGGGCGATTTTTTTCTCTCTCGGCCGAGCGAGCGAGCGAAGCAACGATTGCTTCGAGACGTCACCTATCGAGCAAGCATCGAAACATCCCGAGCACACGCATATATACATCGGAGCAGAGAGTTACAAAAAAGCTTGCCGTACGCGCCGTTTGCACAACCCGAGTCTGTTGTTGGTACTTGCTCGAGGGGCGCACGAAACGAAAAAAAAAATACGATACATTTCCTAACAATAACATCGCATTTATTTGCATATTTCATCATTTATTTATATTAAAATGAATGCGATATAAATATTTTTGTTTTATATCGCGCTCGTAAACTCGGTTATTTGGCTTTTATACTTTTCAACGTCATGTGAAACTTGTGCGATAATTTTTTTGTACACTCGCGACCTCCCGACAACTTGTATCGCTTATAATCTTCGATTATCCGAAACTTAAATATAGAGTTCAAAAACAAGAATGTTTCAAAAGCTTTTACTCGACGATTGCATGTTGTCTCTTCGCTGGGTCTTTGGCTTTGCACACATACACACACACATATTACAGTCGTATACTGCACACACGCACGCGAATCGATATATAGAATTCCATTGGCACATTTTTCTTAATATGATACGTATGTATAAATTTTTTTTTGCCCGCGCACTCATCATCATCATCTGGCATCGTCTTTTGAACCGTAACGACCGACAAAATTAGGTAATTCAGTCTCAATAATAAGCGAGCGCGCGAACGACTGCGTAAGAGAAAGAGAGCGAGAGAGAGAAGAAGAGCTGCCTCGAGGGATTGTATACACAAAAGAAAGAGCATCGAAGCAAAAAATCAACCCACTCTCGGGTTTGCTGGTAATGGACCGGGCGCCACACAGGCCGAGTGGACTAAGAGAAATTAGGCATCCGTTGCTGCCGCCGCCGCAGCCGTGCTGCTGCTGCTGCTGCTGCTGCTTCTTCTCTCTCGACTCGATTCTTTCGCCTGGCACCTTCTTTTTTTCCGTTGTGGTCAAACCCCTCTAGTTCTATAGAACACGCGTTCTTTCGGTCTTTTTTTCGCTCTCTTGAGTCTTCTTCTTCTTCTACTTCTTCGTCGTCGTCGTCGTCGTCGTCGTCGTCGTCGCCGTAGTCTTCCACGTCCGTTACCACACTCGACTGGCTTCTCGTGCGGTTGAGCTTTCTTTTCTTTTCTCTTGTTTTTTTTTTCATTCTTTTCATTCTCTTTTTTGCTCGTATTATTACAGTCTGCGGCCACTGCATTTTCATGAAAGAAAAAACTCGCACGATTGAGATGAAGGGGAGGATTGAAAGGAGGAGCACAGCATTACAGAAAATTACACAAATCGAGTGTTTAGTATTTTAGGTATTTCATCAATTATCTTCTGCTCGTCCCTCCCTTGGCTCGTCGTCGTCTTGGTCGTTTTTTTTCTTCCTGCCTGTTTCTCTCTCCGCCTCCTTCGCGTGTGTTGCCATTACCTCCCTTTTTTATACTTCTCTCTCCTTTTTTTTATTTTTACACTTTTGCATGGATGCGCGCGCGAGTATATAACACGCTCGGCCTCGACGCTACTCTATATCTCAATGCCCTATCGGCTCCCGTTGCCTTTACTCTTTCTCTCCTTTTTATGCTCTCTCTCTCTCTGTATATACGACGAGTTGGGCGCATCTTTTTCCTCGCTCTTATATGTTGCTGCTGGCGTTGCTGTGCTTCGCGCACACAGTTTTATGACCATGCGCGCGCGCGCTTTGATATAAAACTTTTCCGCAAGCTCTTCAATCTCCCATCACTTTTCTTTCTCTTCTCGTTCTCGTTTTTTTTCTATATGCTCCTTTTTTACGGCATTCCCTTGCTCTCTCTCTCTCTCTCTCGCTCCGCTTATATATACGCCCTCGTCGGCGCATAATACGTGTATACTTATATAAATGTCCTCGCGTGTTCCCTCCTCTCTGTCACGTGTATTTATATCATCTTCGCGCTCGCTTATGCTCGTAATGATATATAAGCATTGCAAGCGCGCGCGAGACCGACTTTGTCCGTTATTGTTTCTTTATTTTTTATTTACCTGCAGCGGTTTTTTCTTCTTCTTTATTTTTTTATTTTTCTTTATTCTTTCGAAAAAGTTTGCGGACGATCTGCTTGTGTATATAGCAGCTCTCGCGCGAGCGAATTATTAATTACAATAAGTCGAAGGAAAAGATGACAACGGCGAGCCGCGGCGCAAATAAATGGCATTATGAAGCGATAAGTCAAACGCGCGCATTAAGTCCGCGCGATAATAATTTCGCGGCAAAAGATCTCCGAGCCGACTCCGCGCGCACAAGTGGCGACAATATATTTCAAGGTTCACTAACTTATTTAATAGCCTTGCATCTATATAAGCACTCGAGGCGCACTTTTATCTCCGCGGGGTTTTTTTATTTTCTTTCTCGCGCGTTTAACACGAATAGCAACACCATCGCGGCGCGGCTGCTGCTGCTGCTGCTGCTGCTGCTATGTACGCGACTCGACTTTCCCCGGGATAATAATGTTCTTTTATTTTTCATCAATTCTCGTTACAAAATGCGTATCCTCGCCACTGCCGCCGCAGCACGTACACATATGACTCGAGCATTATATACACACAAACGCTTTTATCCCATATTTGCGCTAGCCGCACACGTATCTGCTTGTGTGCCGTACACTATAATGCTATGTGTGTGTACATCTAGATAATTGTGCAAATAAAACGTGCGTGTGCGCTCGCGTCGCGGCTGCCCCGATTATCATTTTTCTCCTCTGCCGGCCGATATACGAGATCCACGCGCATTATCCGCGTGTGTGTACGCATGCTGTTCGGGCTCTCGCTCTCCTGCGCGCACGTATACGCATTAAGGTAATTCGTAATGCGCACGCACACTTCAACTCCATTTGCAACATTATCGCGTAATCCTTTTCGCGATTTTATCGCCGTCGGTGTGTGCGCGCCCGCGCCTCGATACACATACCTATTGAATTGATCCGCAATGTTTTGCTCTCCATATATTCGAGATATTCGAGTTGCACATACACGCACACGCGAGCACACACACGTACGAGTCAATGCCGTATCGGAGCTTTTTTACGGTCGTACACGCGCGCATCTAATGTAAATCGCACACGTGTTACCGTGCGTGGCTTTATCGATTCACGCGCGCGCCCAAGTGTGTTGTGTTGCGTCGTTGTGTTGACGCCTGCTGTGTTATGTAGCGCTCAGCTATCTCCAGCTCGCCACTATGCGTATGCGTCTATAAATGCCTGTGTGTTGGTGTTGGTGTGAGAGTGCAGATCGATTGCCGCAGCTATATTTACCAACGTAGTTAAATTACACGTGCACAAATGTAGAGAGTCAATTAAGCTTGCAGTACACTGCGCAGCTTGCAGAGTTTCAGAGTGAGGGAGAGAACGAGAAATTCGACACTCGATTGCGCACAATATCGCTGTTGGCCTCGAGCTGCAAGCTGCTTCTGCTGCTATACGACAGTCGTCGTCGTCGTCGTCGTCGTCCCCGAGTCGACTTCTTTCGCTTATGGCTCGAGCTGTCGCGATGAAATATACTTATAAAGTGATACATAACAAACGATCCACTATGTATGCGTATGCAGTTATATATTATACGCTACATCGAAAAGCTGCCTTTTAAGCGCGCAGCCCGAGCACTTTGGCTATTACGAGCGATTGAGGTGATTAAGGACAATGCTCGAGACGTTACGATGGAAAATGACGGATTGCCTTGAGTCTGCAGCTCGCTTCGATATAAATGTGCCCGCCTGTCTGCGTTTATGTACCCCGAGACAATGGCTACATTTTTTATAGCGCAGCGATGAGCTTTTTTTAAACATATTTACTCGCTACACTCATTAGAATATTACTGCTCTGGAGCTCGCCCAGGCACATGTTACAATTAAGATATATTACATAGTTGTTGAAATAATTTAGCGCCAATCCTCGATATTAAAAGCGAAAAATTGCAACAACATGCGAGTGAGCGACGACCAATTGCTGTTTTCTCATCCGACGAGTGAATTTTAAAATTCAGAGATTACAAGCTTTGCATATTCGTACGGAATCGAAAAATTATTTACAGTTCTTAAAAAAAGTTTTATATATTCAAAAGGGGTGTTGACTCACTCGAATGCGAGGCAACAATTTTAATGAAAAAATTTTTCCTCTACTCTTATCACGTAAAATATACATTAAAGAAGCAACAGTAGAAACGTAAAAGTATCGGAACTTTTTTTAACGCGAAAAAAAAATTTTTTTTTCGATACACAATTGATAAAGGCAATGATGTCGATAGTTTTTGTTGCGAAGCCGATATTTTATCTCGTATTTCCATATCGAATCTCCAGCTTACAGCTCGGCGAATCTATACGTTCCGCACGTTCGGAAATATATAATTTTTTTTTTCAAGCATTTTTTTCTTTATTTATTCGCGAGCAAAAGAGCTCGAAAAGCCTCGTGGGTAATATTATCGATGTCTCGCGTCTACGCACACACACACACACACACACACTCACGTCTACATGCACGTACACATTCGAGTACAGAGGACTAAAAGCAAGGGAAGTAGCGAAGGTATATAGGGTGCAAAAGCTTCATATCGACTGGGACGATCGCACTCTCCCTCACTCCCCCTCGTACAAATTGTCGATCGCCGCATGCTATGTATACGGCCAAGTTCTCGTTTACTGCGGGGCTCGCTGCCAGTGTGTAGTGCACAATTGATATAACGAAATGTCAATTGATAATACACGTTACATGCACGTGTATATATACGCCTACGCTGCTGTCGCGTTCCATTGTTTCGAGTTTTGCGGAAAGTGGCTTTGATTTGTACCAGCATTAAGTCTGTATAACGAGTTCGGTAAATTGCAACCCTCGCGCGAAGATAAAGGAAAACTCTCGCCACGAAAAAAAAATACTAGAAAATGTTTTCGCCACTCGATTTTCGTTCGCAACTTTCGAATGAAAAATGCAAAGCCGAAGATTAATCGGCGAGTCTTTTTTATTTTATCGACGTGGCCACCTACTTGATATATTATACCACCGCGCCGGTGTCTGGGATTTTTTTTTCATATACTCGCAAACTTGACTTTTTATTTACTAATCTTTTTTTTTCTGTTGTGCGAACTATTTCAGCTTCTTTCAAAAGTGTGATTCACCTTATAAGACAGAAAATAATTGTGAGAAAATGATAGATTACAACAGTTTTCCTAATTTATTAGTTTTAACATTATTGAATAAAAAAGGATTTTCTACAATTTTTTTAAGTTTTTTAATGTTTTAATCAAAAATCATGCAGATAGTCATTTGACTTTTGAGTCAAAACAATTGATGATGATCCTTCGAAAACAGCATTTGCCAAAAAAAAAACTTAAACTTTTGACACATTGAAAATTTGTATGCGCGCTTAACGCACCCTGAAGTTACTATGCGCGAACTTTGAGTGGTTTTAAGAATCGATTATTCCGAAATAAAACTCCAATCGTATTATCGTTCAATGAATATTGCGGAATCTGAATAGCTTATGAATTAATTATATTTTCTCACTGCCAACAAAACGATCTGGAGCAGATAATTAAAAAGTTTAAATACACTGATATAGAGAACGAATTAAAGTGAATGGAATAACATTTTGCCCTCGCCTCTGTATACATATATATAATAATAAGTAAAAGCCTGATTTATCTCTTTTTCCACTTTCTCGACTTATCATAATACTCCACTTGTCATCCCCTGAGCCTTATTCTCTACAATTTTCCACTCCTTCGATGCAGCTCTTTTTCTCTCTCTGTCTCTCTCTCTCGCCGCAGCTGCACATCTGATTGTTTCTTTTTTTCGTCCTCTCGTTATAAAACTCGCCCTCTACAAGCTCGAGCGTGCATCTATCTATCGACAAACCAGGGGCGGTAGAAAAAAAGCGAAGAAGAGTTTCATCGAGCAAAATGGCCGACTGTATTTATGCGCGTGGTTCAACGAGGGGCGGAGCTGTCCCAGCTCTTCCGTGTCGAGAGAAAAAGTACAAAAAAACCAAGAGGGAAATTTCAGTGCAAAGAGAGAAAGTGATTCAAGCGCAACGCATAGCTGAGATAGAGAGCTTTTGCATAATAAAATAGCCTGTTTCTCCCGCCCTTTTTCCACGCCTGGCATGCCAAGCTTTTCCAGTCGTTCTCTCCCTCTTTCTCCTCTCTCTCTCTCTCTCTCTCTCTTTCATCGGCCAAAGCAAAGCATCAGCTCTCCATTTCCTTGGGGGTGGAAAAAAGTATAATGCGCTGCTCTACAGTTGCGTTGATCCGAAATGTATTTGAATAAGCTCGCTCGGTCTACTTCTGTACATGTACGTGTGTGCGTAAGCATATTATAACGAGATGAGGCTAATTGGGAAATTTGCACGTAAAAAATCGAGATACAATAAGAGTTTCGGTGCCCTCTGAAAATAACGTATACTACTTAGAATTATTGTTTTAAAAATGATAATTTTTAACCTTACCCGACATTTTGCATAAAAAATATGCGATAATCATTGTATCAATTGTACCATCATAACGTTTTTTATCAATATACTTTACTAGAGTCAATAATTATACAACCGTTTAATAATTTTTATTGTCTAAAAAGTAGCTACTTTACAAGTGTCTCGAAATGTTCAGTTATACATTCTCATTATTCAGATCACACTTGTGTGAGATTTATCACAAATCATCGGATACAAAAGTTATCTCAAAACTCACATAAATTTTGTACACATTTGGAATAACGTGACATTTGTCACAAGTCATATTGTCTTAAGAATACACTCAAAGCTCACATAAATGAAGTACATCAAATCCTTCAAAAGTGACCTGTTTGTCACCATTTATGTAGCCACAAATATTTGAGCAATAAAGTAATCTTGAAACTCACATTATCACATAAATACAATACATGATTTTCAGAACGTAACCAGTTCATTTTGTAGAACGACAGACTGGGTTTTATCCATATTTTTTTCGCTTATCTACCGACTTCTCGGACTATTTGGACGGAGGGCGCCGCTTCGATACAGTTGAATGGAGCAGGTAAAGGTAAGTAGGAAAGCGCAAAATATTGCTAAGAAATCGAATAATTCTTGTTACAACCCCCACGGGTTTTTATTTTGAATACACAATAGTGAGTCTCTGTGACGCTTGGGAACATTTACATTGATTCTAGGATTTATTGCATCACTCCTAATGTATTCTTAAATAATACCGATGTTTTCAAATGTCGCGAAGTCTTGTTATGGAGTATTTAAAATAAAAATGCATGGGGGTTCCATCAGCAATTATTTGATTCTTCCGTGTGAATTTTTGGTAATATGATTAAATTTTCTATCTTTGTATAGCATAGAGTACTATTATAGCTCAATGGTCTCAACCTTACGTCAATGTTGCAATTTATATGCTACTAATTTAAAAAAGTTGAATAAAAAAGTTTTCGGGGTTATCTTTGAAAATTTGTAAAATATATTTTTTTATGGTCTTAAATTATTTGAAAAACAAACATTTTTAAAAACAAATCAAAGTATCTATTTAGTAGCCCAAAAATAAATAAACTTCATATGAAGCTGAAGAGACACTTGAAAAAGTTGTATAAATTCATTTGAGAATTTGAGCGAAGCACAGTTATATCAAGAGGCAAAGGTCATTAAATTCCTTGTTAATGCAAAAATAAGTGCATGCATTTTCTTGTTCTACATTTACAAGTCAAAAAATCTCAAAAAAGAAAAGACTGCCATTCAATTTTATTTAAACAAGTCCGCAATGCATTATTATGCTGTCGTGCTTAATAACTCGGAAAGTCTGACGCAATAAGCAATTAACTTCTGTGATTCTCATACAATTCAACGGGACCTGATGGATTTTTATATTTGTGGTTAGAGGACTTTTTCAAGTTAAGTTGACAGGACCGTGGTTTTATTGCTTATAATTACATAATGGCTGAATTACAATTTTGATGATAACAATCGTTTTTTATAGCGATGATTATGACTTTGTGTGAATGATTAAGTTTAAAAGATTGAATACGTGGCCATTGATATAATTTGTATATGTAGTGACTGAATTGCTAATAAAAACGAATTTACGATTTTTAAATGCATAAATTTACAATTACGAGAAATGTATATGACATTCAAATATCTATAAAAGCAATGAAAATTTAATGTTTAAATTATAAGGTGGTAGGAAGTATACCTTGAAAATATGAATTAAATTTCTTGCAACGGTTTCATTTTTTAGCTTTATGTAAAACATGTCAGTAGAATAAAATATTAGCTTGATACATACTATATTATATATACGTAACTAAAATTTAAATCAAAACTTATTTGACTTTTTAAATTAAATCACTTTTATGATTTCATGAGGTATTTAAATTGCTCTAAACATTAAGTACTAAGCATGACTTTTGACACGACGACATGATGTCAGATAAGGGCGAACAGCGTAACAATTGTGCAAAATATCAGTTATTCTCGTCATGAAGAGTGCCATGATGATTGACGAGTTTTCCAACTCTCTATCAATATACTCGGACTCAATCGATCGTGTTTTTATTCCCTCGTACAGAATAAATATGATTAAATCCCGATTGAAAGTCCAAGCGTGCATGATGATTAATGTTGGTGAGTAACAACAGCCCGGACATTCCTGCCACGTCAGTATTTTCGCTCATGATTGTATTTTTATGAAGCGGTATGTCTGCTCGAATCATATTCATGGCAGAAAAAGAGAAAGAAGGAGATAAAAATTAAAATGCATTGCTCTCTTGTACCGCGTGTACATTGAAAGGCGAGAGAGATGACTCGATGTGTTTTCATAAATGTACGTACACACATTTTTTTAAGTAGACGATCCGCAGTAGTGCTGCTATTGAACCTGCTACGAGCAATTGAATTACTCGTGAAGTTTTGTTAAAAAGCTCGCGCCTCTACTCGGCTCTATTCGACGCGATTCCATCATTTCTCTCGAAAGATATGAAAAACGAAAAAAGAAAGAAAAAAAAAGAGCAAATCTATCTGTTCCGCGGTAGCAAGTTGATTTCAATTTCAAAGTTGCGGTGTTCACTAAGCATAGATCAAAACTCACCGCCACCCGCCTCGTCTCTCTCTCTCTCTCTCTCTCTCTTTTATGCCTTTTTTTCTCGTTTCTTCTCATTCTTTCGTTTACTCGATCGCTATTCCGCTAATCACCCGTCCGTTTTTTTAATGCCGCTCGACGGACAGATAAATTTACTCCGTCTTTTTTTGTTTTTCAATTTCTTTTTGCGAGCGCACGCTATCGGTCTTTTCGCATACGTGCTCCGTACGTCTTCTTCTTTTCATATGAACTGCGCGTGAATACTTTAGTGTAAGGATTTTTCGTCTGAGCGAGGAAATTTTATTATCAGTGATTTCTCTTTTGGATATATTCTGTCTGTTATATAGAGTTGAAATGTATGTCGCGATATTTCCGGGTTTATTGATCAAAATTTCCTCAACGAATGAGCTTTGAAAGTCATAAAAACATACACAAAAAATCGTCATTAACCTCTCAGTTTTATTTTAAATATTATAGATTATAATAATGAAAGAGCTCATAAAAATTATAATTATTAATAACAGATTCATTGTGATAAAGTCTAGCTTTCATTGATGGTTCTACATATATTGAAGTTTGCAATCAGCCTGTCATAGTCACCATCATTAGCTACTACTGCTTCGTCGATTGCATGGTTATTAATATAATTACAAAGTAAGGATCTATGTACTCAGTCGGAGATTATTATTGGATTTTGACTTTCACCTTTTTTCGCTACTTAAATTTTTTTATCGTTAATACGGAGCAAAAAATTAGCTCCAGAAAAGTCTATACGATGATCTGCAAACCTGTCATTGCATATGTAACGAAGTTTATGTTGTTTCATACCATAACTGTAATAAATTGCTCAGCTAATGTCATTTATTCGAATGTAATCTACAGAAATACTTGAAAATATCAAATCTTCAATTTTATGACATTAGATGAAAGTATTAAAACCATATTCGTCAGAAAAAATCTAGATATAAGTTATAACATATAGCATGCAGTGTGCTTAAATTACGTTCAGTGTATACACTTATGCTTACGTAGCTCACACTTCTGCATCGTTAGACATACTAGGGCATATACATATAAAATACCTAGTGTAGAAAACCTAATAAATTTCAACGGTACACGCAAACTTTACCGCATACCTAGATACATAAAAATGGAGTTGCAGAAAAAAAATCCTCGTGCCACTAAACGCTTGATTCTCTTCACCTCGGTTAGTGTATACCTGTACCAACGAAAAGTATACTACAGTAGCTGTTGCATGGTGGACTGTATAAAGAAGCCAACAACGTGAAAAAGGGAAAAAAACAAATCTTTCCTCGCGCCGCGAATAAATCGCCGTTTCCATGTGTACATAATGTAGAGAACGGTGCTTCTCTAAATTGCGCTAAAACGTTGTGATGCGCAAAAAAGAAGGAAATAATTGCTGCGGATGATAAAATTGCTTGTTTCTTATAAAAGAAGAGGACTTGCATGTGTAGGAAAAAACACGTGCGATGCGACGGTGAAAATTAATCATGATTTTGCGGTCGTCCAATTTTCGTATTTCCCTTTTTAAACGTAAAACGTAATTTATTTTTCAATTTTATGTTCGAATAAAGAGAAAAAGTAACTTATAATTGTTAAATATTGAGTTAAAGGTGTGTATTCAAATTTTTGAATTTTTAATCATATCGATTTTTTGGGAAAAAATACCTTTTACTTGTATCATAAATATCTCTAATATTGAGATGCTTATTCATGCATTGATTGAATCTACACGTCATAGAAACAAAAATTGGCTCTGTCAAAACAATTGGATTTGTACTTTCCTTTGTATGTGAGAAGTGTATTAAGGTGCACATTTGTACATCAATTTTATCGATAGCCCATGGGATTAGATGAAAAAATCAGTGAGCTGTCAAACTTAATCAAAGTAAGCTACATTTTCCACCATGATAACGTCAGCTATTGCGGTGAAAAATAAGGTAGGAGAAATAACATCTAAATCGTATTTAAAAGTGTTATGATCTACAAAATGAAGAGATAACCAATGAATAACAAAACCTTAAGATAATTTAAGATTTTTTTTGAGTTTGTAGCGTTTGTTCCGAAATATCTTTCACTTATTGGATACGCGATGTGTTTTGTATTTAATAGGTGTATATGCGTGGTTGGGAATCAGTTTAGGGAAGATTGGGAATAATTCTAGTGTCAAGGTAAGAATTTTTTTCTACTTTACCGATAGAAAGGAGGTACCCGGAAAAAATTGCTTTTATTTTAATTAATGTAAGAGATATAAATAAAATGAGTAAAATCTCTCAAAATTCAATAACTTTTAAAAACATTTTATTGTTGATCTGTACGAAATTGAAGCATACCATGTGAAAGATTTTCTAAAATTACGTGGTGAACTCATGTGATTTTAAGTCTTTATTGGGTCCCAATGTTTTCGAATAAACCTTACGCTCCTTTGGTTTGCTAAGTTTATGAATTATCAATTTATGACTTTTGAGTACATTCTGTTATCCAAATGATTTGTGACACATATCATATTTAAAGAGTTAGTTACGATCATGAATAGCGACAAATCACATACTCGAAGGGTTGGTTTTCATCGTGTTTATATCGTGTACTTATGTGAGTCTGGAGGTGACTTATTTTTCCAAATAATTTGTGACAAAACTAATATTTGAAGGGCTTTCTACGATAATGTACTGTCATTTTGTGTCTTTCAAGTTTATTATCATATATAAATTATTTAGGATAAATCTTACATTCACATGGTCTACTGTCCTTATGAATCAAATTGATTTGTCTAATCAAACTTGCTTCCCCGTTATAAGTTTACGATACAAATAATACTTATGAGATAATTTGGCATTAGTTTTTTTATCAAATCTTTTCACTTCTTTAGATTCATTAAGTTTCAATTCAAATTTTTCTTGGAGCTGATAGTTCTTATCATAAGGGGTAGATAACTTTGATATTTGCACGTCTTCTCTCGGACTCCAACCAGGGCACAGCAGGTAGTCACTCTCCGATTCTCACCGAAGCGCACTGCACATTCGTCATCGGACTCTGCCCTGAATGAATCTCCGAGAGTGTGACCTAGGATCGATTTAAATTCAATAGCAAACTGAATCAAGTCAGTTTTTTCGTCCTTTTTCATTCAAAGTTTCAAGGTCGACCGCCAGGTGGCACAGCACCGGAAAAAGACGTACCCAAAAGAGATAAACCATTCTTCAAGGTATTAGTACAAATCATCCGTCATCGCAACAGAATTTGTTCCTTTTTCTTCCTCTTTAGTGCTTTCACATTTGCAATCAACAGTTGGAAAATGAGCTTGAGGAAGTTGAGGTGCAGATAGAGGTAAAGGCTTCTCAGGCAAATCAACTGAATCATTCAATATAGCTTCCAGATCTTTTAATTGTGAAAAATAAAATAAATTATTTCATTCTTTAATGATTATTTTTGATAAATTTTAATAAAATATTCTATTAAATTGTACGTGGAAGTAGTTAAAGTTGATCTTATGCTTAGCTTGAGGTTGCGTTGATGGATAATTATCCATAAAAGAAAATGAAATGACATACAACTTAGTCGTGTCATGCAATCACTTAGAATCTTACGGCAAACAGCTTAGATATTCTCAATGGTCATCGCTGAAGGGTCATAGGCTGATACAAGTTAATTTGAGTGTTTGTAAGTATTTAACTGGACAAAGTACTTTCAAATGGGGTATTGAAAAAGGCTCTTATGCCTGTTTTCAGAAAAAAATTTTTTTTTCACTTTTTCAGCTTAATACTATAAATAGAAATATATAATTATTTAAGCCTCCTTTGATCCCTTAATTTACTACCGATAACTTTACAGAAATGATTATTCAATATTTTTGCTATTCGCCTCGAGCCGCTGATAGTGATTTTCTCGGTAGACTAATGAACCAATAGAGCATTGATTCATCAGACTGCCAGAACGATCATCGCAGCGGATTGAGGCGGATAAAAACTCATGTAGGATGGAAGCGATTTCTTTTGTTTTATGTTTTATTGATGCATAAAAATGTAAATAAATAATTTTTCATCAGCATTCACTTTTACACTACGTTTCCTAACCTCCGAAATTTGTTTGAAATACCAATACAATTGATTTGAGTACAGTTAATTCAAACTTTCACGTTTCCAATAATGAAAAAATTGAAAAAATTATCAGGTATATCAATTTCCTTGCCTTTTAGAAAAAGCACGAACGTTGTGTAAAACCAAAAAGTCTTTTCATCAGGTTCAACCTGGCATTTATCACAACATGCTTTACAGTCATTAATAGTTGCATGAAAATGGAACCATCCCTGTCTAAAACACGACTGATTTTACGTAAAACAATCAACGATAAGCATAAAAAAATAGTTTATTATTTCAACCGAAAGAATACAGATGCTTTGCGAAATCTATAATGCCAATACTTTTTGCATCAAAGAACATCGATCTTGACTTAAAAAACCACAATATCAGATGGAGTAGCATAATTTCTATACATTCACATAGAGCTTGCTCCTGCTTAGCATTGAATGTTGGCAAGGTAAACCATGGAGTTTGGTCTTTATATTTTGAACGTAATTACTCAGAGCCATTTTTTGTTCAGGTGAAAATGTTCTTTTATATTCATTTATTGAGAAATCAGAAACATTAGTACTGATGCTGTTCTGGAAGTTAATTCTGATTTCATTTTTTTCTATATGTATAACAGTATAATAACTATTGATAGTTATTTGTTTATAGTCCTGATATTTGTTAGTCGCGTTGTATTGCGTTATTAATCGGGGTTAGATCTTGGTTCATTGAATTTTTATTAATTGGTTTGCAATACAACATTTTTTTAGTTATCGGTAGTGAAAAAGAGTTTTAAAGATCTTGGTTTGATTTGTAACTGGACAATTGCTTATTAATAAGTATTTTGCGTTGTTTTATTGATATTAATTGAAATTATAAAAATATTATGTTGTGTTTATTCCACTAGTGATTTCTTGCATACTGAGTACTAAAATAATTTATAAAGAATGTGTTTGCTCTGGTCAATTATAAACAGTTATGTAAGATGTAATATAGACATAATGTTAATTTGAAAATTGTATGTGAGAGTTTTCGGGTATATAACGCGTATTATTTTTCAGTGTTAGAGACGCATAAAGTAGCTGCTGCTTACTTCTATTTCTTTCTCTGTTGCGAAAGAAGAAAAACTGGGGGGAAAATAAAAAGTTTCTCGTTGTTTGAGGAACCCCCTTATCGTTCCTCAAGTTTTAGTCCGCAGTGTTAGTGTTACATTATAATTTTGATTTTTTAAATGTGCGAGTGTTACGCTGATTCTGTTAAATGAGAGTTTTCGGGTACATAATGCGTATTATTTGTAAGTGTTAGTGTTACATTATATAAAATATAACATTTATTAATATCAACTTATAACCTTAATCATTTAACAAGTTTGGCACTGGCCTTGAAAACATTTCATTTTTAAAATTTATGATTACGCATATTCTTTCTAAATGTTCAGTACCTATCACAGAGTTGGTTGAATTTTCAATTTCTTCAATTGTGAAGAAATTTGAAATTCGAAAATTCTTTTCCGTTCTAATACTTTTAAAATTTTTTGAAACTTTTATTTTATTATAAATTGTCAGTTCAATATCATTGTCCATGTCTACATCAAAGCTTATAATCCTGATAAAATCTCCATTTTTTAATTAAGCAAACGAATTATTTGATCACATTTTAAAATTCAAATAGGATTCATACAGACATTTATTTTTTATTAATTTTGTAAATATTTTTGTATTTTCCGAGAGTCTATACTTATTTAATGTATCTATTTCTGCGTACTTTCTTTTCCCAAAGTAAAATATTTCCAGAATCATAGAAATTTATTAATTTAGGGGTTAAAATATTTTGGCAGTAATGAACAATATCACTGTCAGCCTCTTCAAGTACTTTTTTCTTAATCAAACGAAGTTTGGGATTAATGCCTACATATCGTACAACTTGCTATTTAACCCTTTGAGCACATTTTATTGAATTTAAGATGTAACGATTTGCAGATTCAAAAAAAAGTGGACTGGGTAAACAACGGTCCCCAATTAAGTACACTTGAAGCTAAATGTAGCATAATGTGTCAGTTGTAAGTCATTGCTTTCTTTTCTATTGTAGATTGGGCCTTTGATACGAAATCTTTTACAGGCATACCTCCTTATACGCGGCTTCGGTATACGCGGTTTGACAATGGTTCCAGATACTCCGAAAATTTTTAAAACTCCAATAAAAAAAAGAAAAGTTATGAATTTGGCTGAAAAATTGAAAATTCTAAATTTAATCAGAGAAGGGGAGTGTATTGCTGCTATTTCTTTGAGGTCAATGAGTCGACTATTCGAACTATAAGAAATATATTTATACAAAATAAGCTTTTTCCCTCATTATACGCGGATTTCGCCATGCGCGGAACTTTTCCGGAACGTTACCCCCGCGTATAACGAGGTATGCCTGTAGAATATGATCTGTTGCATCAAGCTCCTCTTTTGTTATTTGATCTTTTAATAATATATATAAATTTTGAACAAATAAAATCCAATGCTCGAATTCAGCTACACTCAAAATACTTTCTAAAATAGGAATACTAAAATACAATACAAAATTTTCCCAGTCACGGGCTTTCCAATTGTTTCTCTCACTGAGTGGCCTACTCAATCTTTCAATTTTTCTGGGTGCAGTGAATTCTTTTATTGAAGCATCTAAAATTTTTATATCATCTTCACTAAAAGATTTTAAATAGTAGGGTACCATTTGCTTAGCCACTCTCTCCAACCAGGAATGCATATAATCTGGAACAAATACATCCACAATGTTGAACGATGGTAAATTTATCAGTGGTGATGCATATTTGACCCCGAAATTGATATGGTCGATGTCCAATTGTAGCATTAATTGGAGTGTATCTTCGTGCGTTTGTAAAGAAACTGGACCATCTTGCAATGTATACATCACGACACCATCATGCTCACCAAGCTGCAAGCACTAATTGCATCCATAGTATCCGTTAAATTGTTTCATATCCTGCATAGGAGCTCGAGCCACAGAGTCAACACAACATGATACAATGTAAGGGGTTATAGTTATTTCTTCATTCTTTATATTACAACGTATTCCTTTAGAAGTGATATTATTGAACATATTTTTATGTAAGAAGAGAATCATGGCAGGTTTTTTATCGTTTAATCATAATCCACAGCAAATAAGGTTATTCATCCGCTCCTGTTGAGGTAATTCGTGCAATATGAGGTATATCGGTCAAATAGATTTTTTCGAATTTTCAAACTTTGGAGCTCCGTCAGAATTAAAAATTATTGTGACGTATTTAGACTGCTGTTGCAGTGGTAACGAACCCACGAATTTTGTGTATAAGTTACCATCGTATACATATTTCATAACATTGTTATTTGGTATTCTCTTGTTCATAACATAATCGTAATGATCTTCATAAGTATGTAAAAGATCGGCTATTTGCTCAGATGGATCAATTAAAACGAAGTAACTTTCACTAGGATTTTTCAATTCAGTCTCAGAATTACAATTTGTACAATATTCATATGGCTGATCTTTGGAATGTTCTAGAATACATGTTCTGGAATCTAGAGTATGTTTTGAATTAGTCAAAATAGGAGTGTTAAAAAAATTATAACTATAACTAAATAAAAATTGAATAAATTAAAACTAAATAATAAATAAAACTTAATAATTAAAACTAAATAAAAACTAACTAAAAAAAACTTATAACTAAATAACAGGTAACAAAATCAATTAATCATTTTCCCCCTCTCGCCACAGCTGAAGCGGCTCGACTGAGGCGCCACAAATGTACATGCAGTTCACAGCTCATAATAGACTGAAACGCTCGCAGGTTATACTCGACTTGTTTACATACTAGGCAATGTGTCCGAAACACATCAATAAAATCCGCTAGAGGGCAGATGCACCGGGAGCTGTTCTCTCCTGCTATTGAGACCAGTGACGATGCTCTCGGGGAATCGGGATTAATCGGACGGAGCGAAACGAAAAAGTTGAGACCGTAGTCATTAAATAGGAAATTATAAATTCCAATCGTAAAGTTATAAGCTAAGTGAGTAATTGTACTTCACGCCTCCTCTTCTAGATCACATGGTAGTTCAGTTACTCACGTCAGTGTTGCAACGCTTTTTAAAGTAAAAAGAAACGAACTGGCGCGTCCTGTCCTGCTGCGGCGTGTCCTGCTGCGGCGGAGCGCGCGATCCTCATTCGTCCCAAGTTGATAGATATTGCCATGATGATTCGGAGAATCGTAGGGTATGAACTTAAGATCTATGGGTATTATTTAAGGGTGGGTGTGATCCAGAGGAGGAGGCACTTCATACAATTATAATCGAACTTCGCTAGGTAAGCTCGTTCAATTATTTAATTGTACTTCGCGCCTCCTCCTCTAGATCATATCGTAGATGTTGAAAGCTTGTTCATGGCAATATAACAAACTTTTTTTATGGAATGAATCATATTTATTTGTATAAATAAGTTTGAACACTTATCTAAGCAGACATATTATTGAGTATTGACAATGCATAGGTACTCGGGTCATTGACGATTTCTCTATCGTAAAATTTCGCAAAAGATGCGGAATTTTGTGTCCATCCTATGATTTTTCTTATTCAAAGAAAAGTCAAAAAATGCCAAGACAAGAATGCAAATTTCTTGGCTTCATTTATAATTCGATAAAAATGACACTGGAACTCCCGGAGGAAAAAAGAAAATCAGTGTCACGAATGATTGACAAGTTTTGAAAAATGTCAAAATGCAAAATAAGAGATTTTGCCAAATTTATAGGTTGCATTGTAGCTTGCTGTCCAGCAATGAAATATAGCTGGTTATATACCAAAGAACTTGAGAACCGAAAATATGTTGCTCTAATGAAAAATGGTTATAATTACAATGCAACTATGAGCCTAAAGCCGTTCATAAAAGACCTGGATTGGTGTAAATCAAAAATCCTATTGCAAAATAATAGTATTGAGAGCTTGCCATTTCATACAGAAATTTTCTCTGACGCATCACGAACCGCCTGGGGAGCTGTTTGCTAAAAAGAAAAAACGAATGGTTTTTTGGACAAACATGAAAGATTCGGGAGCATAAACGCGCTCGAATTAAAAAGCAGCATTTTGCGGGCTCAAATGCTTCGCTCACTCCTTGAAAAATTGTAATATATTATTACGCATAGATAACACAACGGCTGTGTCTTACATTAATCGCATGGGTGGAGAACGGTATGTACACCTGCACGCCATTGTCAAGAAAATCTGGCAATGGTGCGAGAAAAGAAATATTTTCATCTTTGCGTCGTATATAAGTACGAAAGAAAATCTCGAAGCAGACGCAGAATCGAGAAAATTGGGGCCTGAAACCGAATTTGAGCTAGCAAACTATGCATTTGATAAAATCATCGAAACTTTTTGTCAGCCCGATATAGACCTATTTGCAAGTAGAGTTAATACAATATGCAAACGATACATTTCTTGGAAACGAGACCCTGGGTCTGAGGCTGTCGAGGCATTCACACTTGATTGGAAAAGAGACTATTTTTTACGCATTTCCGCCCTTCAGTTTAATTTTGAAAACACTTCAAAAAATAAATAAAGAAGGGTCGGAAGGAATGGTCGTTGTGCCGAAATGTCCAGGACAACCTTGGTATCCTCTTTTCCAGTCAATGTTGGTACACAAACCTATAATATTTGAATCTCATGTAAATCTGATTTTATCTTCTAATAGGCAACCACATCCCCTCTTCAAAACACTTACCCTGGTGTGCGGCAGATTATCAGGCAAGGATTAATCAAGCAAAACATCCCGGAAAAATCAATGGACATAGTAATGGAATCAATTTCTTAGTCAACGCTAAAAATTATGACCGTGGATTGAAAAAATGGTGGGCTTTTTGCAGAGAAAAAAAAAGTAAATTGTACGAGCCAGACATTCAAGATGTGCTCAATTTTCTTACAATAGAATTCGAAAAAGGATTATTAAGCAGCTCAATAAACGCTACAAGATTCGCTATCTCGCTCATCTCAAAAACGGACGTAGAAAACAACATATAAAAAGATTTTTTAAAGGCATCTATAATCTCCGACCAGCTCGCCCTCGCTACGAGTACACGTGGGACCCGAGCGTGTTACTGAAGTATATCAAAGCTCTTGGACCGAGCGAAAAACTATCATTGAGAGAATTAGTTAAAAAATTAATAACTCTCATCGCCCTTATAACTGCACATCGTATGCAGACATTTTCCCTCATTGAACTTAAAAACATAATCAATGAGAAAGAAAATATAATCATTAAAATTCCCGCGAGGATAAAAACATCGACAAAAGACGCTTGCCAACCAACGCTATTCTTGCCGTTCTTCAAAAATGATCCCACCATATATGCTGCATCAACTCTTTAAAAATACTTGGTGAAAACAAAAAATATCCGAGGTGAAGAAGGGAAGCTGTTAATTTCTACAAACAAACCACACAAAGCAGCATCTAAACAAACACTCAGCCAGTGGGCGAAAGAACTTCTGCAAGAAAGCGGCATAAATATGGAGATTTTCAAAACTCACAGCACTCGTCATGCATCGTCATCAGCAGCTAAAAAGCTCGGCGTAGATATAGGTCGAATAAGAAAAATCGCAGGATGAACACAAACTTCCGCAACTTTTGCGAAATTTTACCATAGAGAAATCGTCAATGACCCGAGTACCTATGCATTGTCAATACTCAATAATATGTCTGCGTAGATAAAGTTTTCAAACTTTTTTATACAAATAAATATGATTCATTCCATAAAAAAAGTTTGTTATATTGCCATGAACAAGCTTTCAACATCTACGATATGATCTAGAGGAGGAGGCGCGAAGTTCGATTATAATTGTATGAAGTGCCTCCTCCTCTGGATCACACCCACCCTTAAATAATACACATAGATCTTAAGTTCATACCCTACGATCCTCCGAATCATCATGGCAATATCTATCAACTTGGGACGAATGAGGATCGCGCGCTCCGCCGCAGCAGGACAGGGCGCGCCAGTTCGTTTCTTTTTACTTTAAAAAGCGTTGCAACACTGACGTGACTAACTGAACTACCATGTGATCTAGAGGAGGAGGCGCTTCATACAATTATAATCGAACTTCGCTAGGTAAGCTCGTTCAATTATTTAATTATTCACAAACAAATATCGAAATTGAGGGGAAGTCGATTAGACTCGTAAAAACATTCAACTTATCTACTAGTAAGCATAGTGCTAACCTCCAAACAAAGCCACCCAACCCGTACGGGTCGGCTAGATAATATGGCCGCGCATAGCGCTGGCTTGCAAAATCAAAAAAATGATGGAAATTATGAACCAATGGATACAAATAACGGATATTCTGATACAATTATGACTCTAAATAAAGACACAATACCGACCTCACCTGGAGGTAATCATCATGATAGAAAAGATAAAAAAAGAAAAAAGGGTGCAGACGAAGTGGCTATAAATTCAAAGAAAAATGCAATTATGGTTGAAAATTCTACAAACAATTCAGATTCAAAGAGTCCCCAGGACATAAAAGGAAAAACCCAACTGAAACCAAAAGATGATTCGAACATTTCAAGCCACAACACTGCCATGTACAAACAGGGTACCCAGGCCCATAAAGCGTCTGGATAAGAAGCACAGTCGCCAATAAACAAATCAGTCAATTCAAAGTAGGCAGCTTGATTTTCAACAAATATCCAAATATTACAGAGATTAAAAGGAGAAGCAGATCGAAGGTAGAAGTTATATTTATGTCTCGCTCTGGAGCAAATAATCTTGCTGCTGACGTTTCTTTAAAAACTTATGGTATGGAAGCATATATACCTGGCTTCAGGAAGACAAGAAATGGAATCATTAAAGGTATTGATATCGAGTTTTCAGTAGAAGATCTTCTTGAGGGAATCAAGGTCCCTGGGTCGATTCAAGTTACTGGTGTAAGACGTTTAAACAGGAAAGATAGATCACAACAACCAGAAGCGAGTAACACGAGTAAATCCCAAATAATGCTACAAATGTTGGCTGCTGAAAAGAAAAAAGGACTATTCGTAGTTGCTGATCCTGAATATGAACAAACTATAAGTGTCATTATTTTTAGACTTGAATTGGAAGAAAAATTTTTAACTGCTGTTTTGAAACGAGCTATACAATTTTGGGAGAAAACGTATTTCCTAAATTATGGGGCACTTTTCAGACGAAATGATGACCCTGTGCCTGTGTTGATGAAATATATAAATAATATATTCCTGAATAATATATACCTGAAATAATGAATGTGTTTAATTATTCACAAATAAAATCAAGTTTTTCAAAAGAATTTTTATTAGTATTTACATATGTTTTACATAGTCCTTATTATACATAAAAATTTTAATCTTAACCATAAGTATACACAGTGTAGCGGCATACTCGAATGCGCTACAAGTCGATGAAAGTCACTCTTGAGCTCACGCGTAGAAATAAGTATTACGACGAGACGAACACTATACACTATGCCCCTATCACACATCTATGTTTTCCCACATACACTTTAGCACCTGAAACCTGGAGAAGAAAGAGAAGCAAGCGACGAGATCAAACCAAGACGACGAGACACTTATCACCAGACATATAATATAAAGAACGATATGAGCAAAGAGGCCACTAAACATCAACATCACTTGACAGGTGACAGGTTAGTTCGACACCTGCACCTCGGCCGAGACGAATCTCAAGCTAAACATCAGAATTACTGCGTACGAAAACTCGCACCACACGTACGAACACGAGACAGTCCAGCGAGATCGCACAAACATCCAGCAGCAGACGAGTAATGAACAGTGAACACATACCAGACAGACGCCCACAGCGTCGACACGTGAAATGAGCAGACGAGAATCATCGACCTATCGATCAATAATCGATCAGCGCTCGCGTGTCGCTTCAGACGACACGTGAGAACGACGAGTACGACCACGTAGGAGTCGGCCATATTATTACCGCAAGTCTGCCTGTACGCAACGCATGTGCGAATCGTGTCGTGTTCGAGCCAAAGATAAAGCAAAGAAAGTAAAAGTGAACGGATCTTGAGAAGTGTGTCTCCATCTTCGCCGTATCCCTGGTGACGACGTTCAACTTCGAGAAAGCCGGCCACCAGAAATTGTCGACGAAGAAAGAAGACTTATCGTAAGCTAATTTAAGTATAACCTAGACGCATAAGAATACGAGCTCTCTCGCGCGCGTAGTAGAATCTTCCCCCCCGTGACCCCGCGTCCCTCCGAGACTTTTTCGCGAGTGTTAATTGCTCTCCGCTAAGCTAGACGAATAATTGATTGTAAAAGTGACGACAAGAAATATTGTATATGAAAACAAAGACGAAACCAGTTATCCGAATAAGATTACTAAATTATTATTATTTTATTACTTTGTATTTTTCGGTCCACGTGCCGCGTTCACGTGGTGGCGCCCTTATTATCAAAACCAAAGAACTGGCATCTATTTGTTACTTTCAATAAATTATTATCTTTTCATTTATTATTTAACATAACAAACAGTATTATAATTATTTCGAGACGCCCAAAAACCCCCTTATAACAGATAATCTAAATTATGTCCTTATCACAGGTTTTTGAAGATTTATTGACGCACAAGCAATGGTAACAGCACAATCAATATTTGGCATAATGTTCAAGTCCAGAGAGGCATGAGGTTCTAACAACTTATATTCTCTAATTCTTCTTATGACTCTTTCAACATGAATCCTTATGCTAGCTATGCGTTTAGTTAACAGAACTTCACTCTTAGATGGTTTAACTGTTGGAGAAACGCTAGCAGGTCTAATCAATTTACACTTAAATTGATTCAGGATGTTATCAATCTGTTTGAATCCTCTATCCGCTAAAATTCCACATCCTTCTGGAATTATTCAAGTAATTCCACATTTTTCAAATATTAAAACATCACTGATTCTTCCACCGTACCCTTAAGATATGTATGCAATCATACCATCACATATGACAGCCACAAGAAATTTTAAAGTGTTACATTTTTTATACTCAGACAAAGTTAAAGATTGATGTACAGGATCTGTTGGTTTGAGTATTTGAATTTCATCTATAGGCATCTATAATTAAATAAACATCACTGAAATTAGCTCTAAACTGTATTGGCAAAAGTTTTTTTACTCTTTCTTGACTTGGAGCATAAATGAAAGTTTTCAGTAGGTGTGCCAATTTTTGAACACTTTTATTGAAAATCCTACCAGCTTGACAACCTAAGTAGGAAAATGCAGGTTAGGCCTGGTGTCCCGCTACCGGCCAAGAGTCAATTTTTCCATGCCGAAAGATGGACACTGACAATTTGAAAAAGTAATAATTTTTACTTTTTTTTTCAATTTTTATTGAATTAAGAATTGTTTATAGATTCTAAAAAACTTTACTTCGAATTAAACAAATGAATATCAAGTGAGTAATAGTCTAAAGACTGAAGTGCAAATTCTTTAAGGAAAGCAGTAAGGCCAACATGGTAGTCGCCTCGGCAGTCGTCTGACCATTTTATCATGTATATTTTAAGTAAGAATAAAGAATTTTTCACGTATTCAAGTGTGAGTTATCAATGTAATCGGGTCCTAATTTAATTTCTAAATTATCATAATCATGAAAAAGGTCATATAATCTTATTTTCAGCATATTTCTGATAAGGTGTCCAGCAGTCGGTCGTGTCCAGTATTGGGGACGTGTACCTTAATTATTCAGATACATTATAACTGGTATTCTCTATTGAAAAAAATGTTTGCAAAATTTATACTTTCAACTTTCATTAATGAAATAACATATAAGGGAAATGATGCACAAGAAAATGAAGAAGTTTTACCCGTAAATAAAATTAGTATAATTAATAATATATTCGGAAAGTTGTTAAACACTATTGAAATGTTTAGTATTAATGCTTAATTATATTATACAATTTGACTAACGAAAAATTAGTTCAGTGAAATTAAATTATATTAATTTATAAATGAAGTTTCATTCCCTAGTGAGTTTTCAATCACTAGGGGAAAGGAGCATTTATGGCCTAGTAACCGCAGTAACCCAAGTAACCCAACTAATCGAAAGGAGTATTTTTGGCCAAGTAACCCCAAATAACCCAAGTAACCCAAGTAACCCAAGTAACCCCAGTAACCCAAGTAACCCAACTAATCGAAGGAAGCATTTTTGGCCAAATAACCCAAGTAACTCAAGTGACCCGAATAACCCAAGTAACCCAAGTAACCCAACTAATCGAGGGAAGAATTTTTGGCCGAAGAACCCAAGTAATCTAAGTAACCCTAGTAACCCAACTGATCGAGGGGAGACTTAAATTCAATTGCTTCCTCATAGAGGAAGTTCTGTGGTAGGCTTGAAAATGAGATTTGGAACGAGATCTCGTAGGACAATTTGGTTTACATATTTGTAAACTAGATTGAATTCTCAACAAATGTTCGTATGTATGTATGTGTGTGTGTGTGTGTGTGTTTTTTTTTCTACTCCACCCCATTCGGACACACACCCGTAACCACCGCTAGGTATTGCTTCGGTGAGGCCGGGGTTAGTTGAGCATTTCTGCTACATAGTGATATGCGACGATTAGGGGTTCAGGGACTTATTCTTCTCTACTTGGTGAACCTCTGATCCTGCGCGATGCCGTCTCTCGATTGTCGTATTCCCTTTTTCAGAGCCGTATCTTTGCGTGGTCACACATTGCTGGCGTCTCCTGAGTTAAGTATTAGAACTCGCTGTCCAGTGCCATCTTGTGAGTGTGGTTCTCGCTTCTGTCGCAGCCCGGCCGGCAAGTGACCAGGTTGCCAGGTTCACGGGTTGGCTTCATCTTGTGAGTGTGGTTCTCGCTTCCGTCGCTACTCTCCGAGTCTCGGTGAATTATTGATACTCCGTTCTGTTGTCGTCTTGTGAGTGTGGTTCTCGCTTCAAGCTCCAACATGCGGCTCTCAGATGGGCCTTGCGTTCGTGCGTCCACGAACGGGACCCCCGCATCAGGCGCCATCTTCTGAGTGTGAATTTCGCTTCTGACTTCATCATGGGAGTGTTGTGTTTCCCGTCTATCTCCAGCCTTGTGAGTCCTCGCCTAGACCTCCTACTTATGGTTATCCTCTTCGTTTCCAGCTCGCACAGTGATCGGGGTTTTTTACCGTTTCGGAGGCTGATGACGTAGCCCAGGTCTTCTTTTTGAGTGGTACCCGCTCCACCTCGGCCACGGGCTCTACCACATCAGGCGAAAAAACGCCATCGAAAATTCGCCCAGTGGGGAACGAACCCATGCCCTACGGCACATCCTTGTATCAGCAGGCAAGACCTATACCCACTGAGCCAAGGAAACCGATATGAGTGTGCGTGTGTGTGTGTGCGCGCGTGTGTATGTACGTCTGGTGGTTCGGAAAGAGCGTAACTTTCGAACATAGACACGTAGTGGGAAGTTGTTCGGCTTGTTTTGAAACATTTGTGTGTCCTAAGAAGCAGGAAAAACTTATTTTAGGATCCGCCCAAAAGTTAAAAAGTTATGCTTTATTGTATCGTATTGTAAACCGATTTTTCTGAACAAAAAATTTTTTTGGCTTTTTTTCATGAATAAATGAAGAAATTTTTATACTATTTTTTCGGTACAATGCAAGCAGAGCAGCCAAGCTTAATCCAACTAATCGAGGGGAGTATTTTTGACCAAGTAACCCAAGTGACCCAAATAACCCAAGTAACCAAAGTAACCCAAGTGACCCGAATAACCCAAGTAACCCAAGTAACCCAACTAATCGAAGGAAGAATTTTTTGCCAAGGAACCCAAGTAATCTAAGTAACCCAAGTAACCAACTGATCGAGGGGAGACTTAAATAAGTTTGACCCTAAGAAAACTGTGATAGGCTTGAAAATGAGATTTGGAACCAGATGTCGTGAGACAATTTGGTTTACATATTTGGAAACTACCTTGAATTACCAACAAATGTCTGCATGTGTTCATGTTTACTCGGCCTTTTGGCCAAGATAGAAGTGTAGATCAAAATTTGAAAAAAGCGAATTTTTCGTTTAATAACCAAACCCTTTCATTGATATAATTTTTTACGAGAAGGCTTTTTGCCAATAAATTGGCAGCGGTTTTTTATTTACGGAAATGATGTTTGGATGTTAGTTTGGCTTGTACCTATGTAAGGGAGTATTTTTGGCCGAGTAACCCAAGTGACCAAAGTAACCCAACTAGGCGAGGGAATCATTTTGGGTCAACTAACCCAAGTAATCCCAAGTAACCCAAGTAACCCAACTGACCAAGGGGAGCATTTTTGGCCGAGTAACCCAAGTAACCCAAGTAACCCAACTGATCGAGGGAAGCAATTTTGGCCGAGTAACCCCAAGTAACCCAAATAACCCAAGTAACCCCAATTAACCTAAGTAACCCAACTGATCGAGGGGAGCATTTTTGTCAGAGTAACCCAAGTAACCTAACCAGTCGAGGAGCCATATTAACATTTCGGAATGATAAATATTAGAAATTATGAATATTCGGTATGTTTGAAAATCGGAATATTGTAAAACGGAACATGAAAAATTTGGAAAAAAATAATTTTTGAATAAACAAATTTCGGGATGAAAAAAGTTCGGAAAAATTATAATTCGGTATGCACAAAATTTTTTGTGGAAAATGTAGACTATAAAATCTTATTTTTCAAAAATTTTTATTCCGAAATTTTATTTTTCGAAATTTTTCATGTACTGAATCCTCCTCAATGAAGCAAGCCTAAAGTCCTAAGAGGTACACATGTGCCGTAGCATTCAGCTAGCACCAATGCTTCAATCATGGTCATAGGGGTGTCATTTTGTTCAGTAAATGGAAAACAATGACAAACGGAAGCACTTTCAAATATTTTAATCAATTATACACAATTTGACAGCCATATATACACTTTTATTCATTAATATAATATGATAAAATGACAGATTATGCTAGCATATGGTCTGAAAAAAGTGCTAATTTGGTCCAACACCTATGAAACTGCTTGCGTTTGTAGCCATTCTTATGTAGAACAACCTCTGAAAATTTCAGCTCATTTGATCAAACGGTTCACATGAAAAGTTACGACACAGACAATTTCAAGATGAAACGTAACTGTCCAGGAGTTGAATGATACAAAAATACTCCAATATATGTAATAAAATTAGTCTTAAATCATTGAGGCCGTTTCAAACTTTTTGAGCAATGGAAAAACAGCAATTAAATATACATTCTCAACCTATCAGACCCACAAGGATTATTTTAACTTATTTTAGACAGCCGCACATAGTAAAATACGCTAAGTTCATCATAAGATTTTATAAGTTTCACTTGAATGTTAGTACACACTAGTCTTGGTTTCTTGTGGTGACTGGTGACTAAGTTGATGATAAAACTCACTTTATATTACTCATATTTATTACATATTTTTTTTCTTTCTATTATTTGACACTGAAATTTTGATTGTAAATAAAACTAAAATCACTATAAATATATCACTAATTTAACGAAATAATTGGTAACGAAATTTTTTAATTAGTTAAAAAACAATGGTAACTGAATAATTTATCCATCAGTTACTAGTTTAGAAAAAGGTAACTGAATAATTCAATTATCGGTTATTAGTTAAGAAAATAGTAACTGAATAATTCAATTATCAGTTACTAGTCAAGTAACTCGTAAATGAATATTTCAATTATCAGTTACTACTTGAAAAATTAGTAAGTGAACACTTCAATTACGAATTACTATTTTAAAAAGTCACAACTTAATTATTCAGTTGGCTGTTACGTGATTAGTAGCAGATAATTGAATAATTCAACTAGCAGTTACTAATGTAGTAATTGATAAAATTTGCAACACTGTTGACAAGATCCTTGACGTGTTGAATACACCCGAAAACGAAGAAACAGATCATCTTCTCGCCCATCCCTTTTCTTATGAGAAAATATCATTAGCCATAGCGTCATCCAACTCCAAATCGAGTCCAGATCTCGATAAAATCTCGTATGAAATCTTATTAAACCTTCCTGAATATTATATCAGATCTCTTTAAGACATTCTGAATGAAATATACCACATAGGAGTTTTCTCAGAATCCTGGAAAACTTATCTTGTAGCATTTATACCAAAAAGTAATGGTAAAAAGGTTCGTCCCATCTAATTACTTAAGGGGGGGGGGGGGGGGNCATTTTTGAGATTTATTTTTTGAAATCTAGTAATGAAAATGTAGTAATATCGATTTGTACACTAAAAAGCATCACTTCAAGAGTACTCAGCTAAATTTTTGTTGAAAAATATTGAAAAATGAGCCTGGGGCATCGGTTTGAAGAAAACCCGTCGAAAAATGCGGTGTACACGATAACTCCTCGCAGAATCATCAGAAACGAGCCTAATGACATTTTTTTATTAGTTTAGAGGATTCTGAAGGTATTGACGTCGAGTTTTTTAAAATATTTTCATTTTTGAAAATTTGGCGTGACTTTGAAGTTGAAATAATGGGAAAAAATCAAAAAAGTGCACTTTTTTTCGGAAAATTGTTGAAAAAAAATGAAAATTTTCGCAAAAATGAAAATATCTCGACGTCACTACCTAGTAAAATAGTTAATAAATAACCGGTCAATAAGTTTTT
Organism: Trichogramma pretiosum; assembly: GCF_000599845.2. NCBI lineage: Eukaryota > Metazoa > Arthropoda > Insecta > Hymenoptera > Trichogrammatidae > Trichogramma > Trichogramma pretiosum. The sequence continues at coordinate 509,081 of NW_019641665.1, forward strand.
GAGATATGATGTACACCGTCTTTGAAAATGCTATTGTTCAGGAAACGCGTTTAAAGATTTTGAGGTCCAGTCCTTCTCCCTTTTTACACGTGCGTTAAAATGGCCATATCTTGGTTAATTTTGCTCCGATTGGCTTAAAATTTTAACTGAATACTCTTGAATGTATATAGAATTGAATAAGACAATAAAAAAAGTATCGAAAATTTTTGCGAAAAATACTATACCCCCCCCCCCCCTTAAGCCCCCTTAGAGCTCTTAAGAAAAACAAAATTTGTAATTGGCGCAACACGCCATGTAATGAGAAATTATGCCAATAAAAATCTACAAAACTCAAACTCTCCTGCTATTTCAGGATATCTTGTAACGAATATATTATTCGTTATACTCTCTCCCGCCTCTTGGGCAAAAGCCTATACAATATTATTTATTATGCATATTTTATAATATTTATTGATTGATATTTGGCTGTTGCCATCTATAATAATTGTCGCTTGCCGTGCGATGGACCGCGGAGTGACGAGCGAGCGCTGGCAGCACAGAGAGAGAGAAAGAGAGTATCTTTAAGGCTCGTAGCCACGTGACGAGGGCATACGAGCTGATTCCTATTTCGGCAATTACCGCGAGCTGTACATTAGAGTAAACTCACCTGCTTTGATTATTTGGAAAGTCATTCTTAGTGAATTAAACTCGTTTGGCTGTTACTTTGTTTTGTGCCTTACGAGCCCAATGATTCCTGGTTGAAGGACGTGGTCCGGTAGCCGAGCTAGGATCGACGAGTCCTTGGTGAGTACCTGTTTGTCGATCTAATACTCTCTCTCTCTCTCCAGCGCAAGCCCGTTAACGCTCGGTTCGGTGGAAGCCTTATAGTCTTGTATTACCGGCCAGAAGGCCAATATTCATTTAAATACCAATACCAATTTACTTATTTACTATTTAATAAATTCATTTCTCTAGTTTTAATTTAAAATATAGACTATTGGTTATTTTCGCCCAACCCTAGCGTGCTAGTGTGTGAATGCATTATTTTGTAATCTTCTTACGTGGCAATATTCCAAACCCCCGAAGTTAAACATTACAATCTACATTGCCTCATATTACAAAAACATTTGTTGCTTTTCAGCACTTGCCTGCGGCTCGTAGTTACTTTTACGAGTTACAGTCATAAGATGGCAGGTTCAGGTCACACATGCTATAAAATAACATACGATACTCGTGACTTAAGCAGACCCATTATATTACGGTGGCTCGCGGCGCTCAGGCGCTAAAGCCATCGTGAAATAATAGCCTGCTCAAGTCACTCGTATCATAATACACTATTTCGTAAATCGAGGTTAGGTACGCATGCACCGATATCAACAGGTGCCAGGCGAATGTCGTTGCGAATGAGTGTGCCCCGCTTTGGTTGCCAATCGTGCCTCATTTTTCAAATTTTTTCAAACTAATGAAAATAATGTTTAAACGTAAAAAATGGAAAAATAAAAATTTGCCGGTTCAAGTTTAAAAGTTGTTCTACAAAAAAAACTTTTATCATAAGATTTCATTTATTTTTGGTCAAATGGCAAACATCGAATTTTTTAAATTATTTTACTATAAAGTAAGCATTTAACTGACAGTTAACATTTTTTTAGATTTTTTCTCGGCTAGAAAATTTCTTATTTAATGTCAAAAACTGCCCGCAGTTCCATACATGTCGCAGTCTTCCGTACTTGCCAGAAGGAGCACGAATCGCGCTCCTTGATTTGATAATTTTGATTTATTACCTTCGCTTGTAGATATTTTTGAAACTACATTTGAAATAATGAATCGATACGTATATATACCATTCCTTATTGGTTTCATTCATCAAAAAATGAGTATCATCAAATTAGTAAACTCAAAGATAACGAGATCAGCTATATTCGCTTTGAAAATATAATTAAGCAGAGAGTTAGATAGTGCTGCAAGCCCCGAGAATCCGTTGAAATTTTGCAAACCTTGTATACTTTGGTGCAAGTAAACGTTAGAGAAAGGTTTAATGAGCTATAAATGATGGTTTGCTTAAAAAAGCTCAGAGCACAGAAGAAGAAACAACATAGGTGAAGCGGCAGCAGCCACGACAGACTAATTGAACGGAAACCAAATAATATACACGAGTATTTATACGTTTTTGGCAAGTTTAAGAACTTTGTTGCGCAACTATGTACGGCCGCTATTTCGCCACTTTAATACGCTCGGCGCTCGTAATAAGTTACGTTTCTCACGCCTAGCAGCTACCGTACAAATGAGCTATTTGCGTGCCAGCTCGTAATATCGCGCCGCGGCTCTATTATTTGCCAAAGTTCGAGATCCGTTGCTATGTATTGCTATGAAACCCAAAGAATTAACGGATTCGAGGAATTCTCGACTTTGAAAAGTGAATTTGGTTACAATTATTTTTTCTTCGCACACTTGAAATGAGTGAGTATAAGAAAAAATACAAGCTAGTTGATTTGCGTTTTTTTCTAAACGCGAATCATTACGTTCGCTACGCGTCAAGGGGGATTCACGTCGATATAATGACTGCTTTTAAAGCGACTAGAAATGCAGTTATAACAGTGATAATTACTTGCACTTTATAATTTTGCGGTACGCGCGCTGTTAATATAGCAGGTGAAATTACACGGCACAGCGGCATCAAGGAAACATTCAGTAATAAGTAACTATGCCACAGGCTGTATGTATGCGTGTGCATATTTTCTCACTCACTTTCTAAGAAAATCAACGCTTGAAATTCCACATATTAGCACTTGTCTATGCATAAAATATGACTCGAGAGAGTGAGAGAGAGAGAGAGAGAGAGAGCGAGAAAAAAGGATCAGTCGAGTATAATCCATGCGCGCTTGCGCCCGCGAAACCTCAAGTTTTACCGCACTTAAAACGTATATATAGCATATCGCTTTTGTGCGCGAACTCGCGTGTACGTTATATATGCACGCACATATATACGGTATTATATAAAGGAAAAGAGGAAGATAGAACGCGTGCGGGTAGCTGCGACTTATTCAAATTCCAAAACTAATCTGAAAGCATAATTACTTTATAAGGCACGTGCGCACAAGCGCGTTGCAGTGTAGGCAAAGCGCGCCCAGTTATACTTATATATACGCGCTCTCGTGAAAGAGACAAATTCAACTTTCTCGAACTTTGTTATCGCGCGATGCGCGCTAATATATACACGCGTGCATATATATACGTATATAAGGTGCACTCTTAATTTGCAGTTGTACACGCACGCGCTGCTGCTCGTGTGTATGCTTGGCATGTATACGAAAGGGGCTAGATACTACTCTCTTTCAACGTGGCAGTAGTGGCGGCGGCGGCAGCCCTCCACCCATATAACGCAGAAAGTTATACCACCGAGACATATAGTCGTACAAAGTGCCCGTAGGGAACGAGAGAGAGAGAGAGAGAACAGAAAGCGAATCACGTTGCAGTGCAGCAGTAGCGCAGCCATTATGGCAACTGTCGGCGTAATAAACCGCGATTCCTAATTAAACCGAGTGCTGGCCAATTAGCGCAGTTATTAAAATACGTACTGCATAGATATGAGCCCCCTCTCCTTGCCCCCTCTCTCACTCGTTCCCTTTTACGTGTCCCCTTATCCTCATCTCCATAAATGCTATTTTGCATGCTTATGCACTGTACGAGCTATTCCATGTATATACCTGTACCTATACACGAGATACCTTACTTCATATAATAATATCCAATTGAATTACGCTAGGGCTCGAGCGAAATGTATTATGGATGCCTCTGCCACTGCTGTTGCAATTCACTGACGCTGAGTATACGAATTATCGAGTCCATCATTTTCCAAAGATATACAAAAGTAATAATAACGAGGCCTCGATTATGGAAGCATTTGCTTCCTAACGCCCGCGAAAAATCAATTCTGCAGTGGCCTAAATATTAAAAACATCGCGCTTGGCTCAAGTATATTGGAATTCTTTTAACGAATTTCACGTAGCTTTCTCGGAAGTAATATGAAATATTTTCAACTCATTTAAGCATGAATCACAAAGGTGTGATTTGTTGAGCTTCAAAGAAACAACATTCCACGCTTCGAAGCGTTTTCTGTAATAGCGGCAGCAGCAGCAGCAGCAACAGCAGCAGCTATTACAGAAAATGACAAATTGCCGCTGTTGTGCCTGCAAAGACGCAACGCGCGGTAGAAGCTGCAACGGTGATATATATGCATACACACAGCGCAGCGTTGTTCAGGCGCGCGCGAAAAAAAAGAAGCAGTCACGCGCTCGCGGCAGCTCTTTTAACCTCACTCCTCTCTGACCCGTGTATAATGGAAATATCGAGATGGATGGTAATTGATTCCAGAACGCCTGAGTCGGAGCTTTCGTTTAAGGTCACGTGCGCCCTAGTGTGCGACGAATGGACTCGAGTGACGAGCGACAAAAAACTTGGTGTGCTACTGTATGATGGATACGATATTTCTTTGCCTTTTTTATATGAATTTAATAATTATTTTCTTTGTATACGTGACGTTATAATTATGCAAATGTTTTAAGACTACCTATCGTTGTTCGTGGTCCTTCTTGTAACTTTGAAATAGGCTCATTGTTAAAAATATTTATGTTAAGATTAATGTCGAGGGTCAGAAACTTTTTTCTTTCATATGAAAAAATTCAATTTCATGCGTTAAAGTATTTATTTAAAAAAAATTTTTAAACTATCTTTTCTTACTCATTTGTTTTTCCTTTGACACTTACAGATTTACAAATAAAGGTAAACTTCATTTAGTGGAAGAGACTAGATTCAAAAATGATTTTTTAAGCAATTAACGCAAAAAAAAATTAATTTTAAAACATCAATTTTTAATTAAAAATGTTTTGTTCATTTTTGCATTAAAAATAATGTGTATTAATTCATGTTCATACATTTATGTGTAATAAATATCTTGAAGTTAAATCCTTGCAAATAATTTTTGCATTAAGGAGGCTCTACACCAGTCATAACAATAGTACAGCGAGGCATCTGTTTGTCTCTTTCTCGCATTAGGCAGACAATCGCTCGCACTATTCGAAATCAATGATTTTACGCACATTTTGTTTAATTACTCATTAGTTAGTTCGTTAAGGGATAATTTTTAACATACCAATCGAAAGCTTGGAACTTTCTCTTTCAGAAAATATATTTTTTATTAAGATGTTTGATCTTTTAAATTAGTTATAAACAATAAAAGACAGCATCCCATAAAAGCCCGTGTTAAAATCGCACTTGTTTATCTCGAAAGTTTGATCGTCAACTACATGTTTTTTTTTGGAATCTTATTTTGAAGATCTAACAAATCGATTGATATAAGTTTTATCTTGTTGGATGATCTTTTGTATTATGTGTAGAGCCTCCTTAAAAGAATGGTTTTTATTGTCAAAAATATTTTACTCTGAGGAAAATCACATACGAAATTTCTATCCTTTCCAGAGTAAAGTTTTGATATTAGGATTGAAAGTATAATTTTTGCTTTATTGCTCCATCTCGGTATAGTTTTATAAATGAGTCGCGGTTGCAGTTGAGACAGATTTAAAAGTTTTGAAAGTCTTACTGGTTTCTTCGAAGCCAAACCAGCAAGCTACTATCCGATAATCTTCCCTCTGCAAATTTCGTATGGCTTTTTTTCGCTTTTTATATTCTTCGCAGTTTTATCGTGATTTTCAAGAAGCGCCTCCGAAAGAAATACTTTATCATCTGTTTCCAAAGCTCGAGTATTTGGCGGAGTTCTTGAAAATTTTTTCACTTGGAATGTATTTTCAGACTGTAGGCTGTATGACGGATAGTTAATCGAACACCGCAGTCTTAATATTCTTTCATTGGCGTAAAATCGAATCACACGAGCACTAAATACACAAGAAAATTGAGCACGCTCGTCTCGCATCGCAAACCTAATCTGTAAGGAAATCGATATGCGAGAGCCGAGCATGTAGCGCTAGCCGATATATAATATACATGACAAGTTCATCAAAGCAATCTATAGTACAGCTCGTAAGAGGGCTGAATCAATTAGCAGCAGCGAAGCGTGCCATTTTCTTTTTTCACTCTCGAGAAACCTTTTTATTTTTATCAAAAAAAAAAAGTATCAGCAGCGAAACGAAATTGAAATTTTTTCACGCTCGGCAGAAATGAAAAATTTCCACATGCAGAGGGAAGAGCAGAGCGAAACCTTTTTATGCCGGGCAAACGAAGCAGCAGAGGAGATAGGGTAAGCTCGTGTCAGGTCGAGCTCGAGAGCACAGGTGATTCGTTATAATATACCGTAGGACTGTCGGCAAAGAAAAGCCTCGAGATTAAAGGTTATTAATTAAAGCTGATTGTTGGCGCGCGAAGGGTTGGATTCACGGGGAGCTAGCTTAATCGAAACTGATGGCTGCTACGCGTGTACGTACGTAGGCACGTATATATACGGAGCTTATATAAGTGCAAGCCCAGATAAGTATAAGCTCTAGTTAAGGGATCGCGAGTTCTTTGTGATTATAATGTGCTTGGAGATGCTGCGTCATCGTTTGATTTTCAGCTCGATGTCGTAGCGATCCCGACAGGCGAATGGGCCCTCGACGAGTCTCCCGAGCTCCTCGCATACACGCGCATGCACACGAAATAACCTATAGCAAACGCAGAGTACAGAGAGGTGGTATAGGTAGCACTTGGCTTTTGGCATCCTTGACGCGTGCAAACGTGTTGCCAAGGAGTCGCGCACACGCGCACAGCCACATGGGGATCGTATAGCACTTGAGTCACGCAATATAACACATGCATGCAGAGAGCGAGAGACGCATCGGGCATGAATACCCTTCGTCAGGCGTGGCTCGGTGTATATAAGGCTCGGTGCGAGCGCGCAACCCAGCACAGCACACGCCACGAGTATTATGTGCGTCGCTGCTATACACCACGATGCCTATAGGGGGTAGACTTATTATATAATCGTCATCTCCCGGCAACGAGGGTGCTCTGCGACGCGAGCTGGATGTTGATGAAGGGTCTCTCTAACAAGATGTAAAATATATTCCAACAGATTGCCGATCGCACTCCCGCCGCCACCCCCTTCCTTTCCCGCCGGGCTTTTCGTCGACGCTAGCGCGACAAAGTTCCGACCTGCGTGAAATATTCGAAAAAATTCTTGATCCAATGGCGATAAAGCCGATGAGAAACTTTCTTTCTCTGTGTGTTACGTTGCGATAATCGTGGTGCAGGTTACGCAACGGTGTACTGCACTCGTGCGTGCTCCTACGTGTGAGAGACGTGTTAATTTGAAAATCAAGAGAGCCGAGAAGTAGCAGAAGGTATTATAAAAAGACCAACAGAGTTAGCGAAACTTTTTTCCACCTACCGAAAGTAGCTGGCATATATGCGAAACCTCTGAATATACTTTGCTGGAAGAGAAAAAAAGAAGAAGTAGAAGAAGAAGGTGTGACTGTACTTACGCGCCGGCTGAAAAGAACCCCCCAAAGAGGAAGCTAGATGCCAGCTTTAGTGTAAGAAGACGACGACGACTACAAAGAAGAAGATGACGACGACGACGACGACGACGACGACGACGACGACGAACGAAGAAGAAGAAGCAGAAGAAGAAAAAAGCTTTCACAGCATAAAAGTTTCAAGCTCAGGCTCTCCTACCTCCAGCGGAAATCGTTCAGTCGCGCATAATACAGTCTTCGTAGGCAGCCACCGAGGATGTGTGCGGTGACGAGCACAAGACGCTTATCTACTTCTCGGCTTTTACTCGCATCTTGATTCCGAAGCGCTCCTCCTCGCTCTCTCCCTCTCTCTATATCTCCCATTCTCTTTTCGCTTTGCCAAGAAAAAGGAGAATAATCTTTGTGACAGCTTATTTTTCTCGCGCGAATGAATTTAGGACGAGCCGGAGCTTGCACGAGAGCTTTTCATACTCATGTATTTGCAAAGATTCATATTTTATGAGGGACCACAGCTCTGGATTTCAAATTCAGGGAAAAGAAAAGCGGCGACTGCTCAGGCGCATACGTCCACGAGCGTACGTCACATATATATATATATATATCGCAAGTAGTAGAGCAAACGTTACGTCAGACGCTATAAAAATATATATGCACGCTCGAGCGCTCGTGTTTGCGAAGAAACGCGCGTATAATATTATACTTACACGTACAGCTCTGCGCACATATGTATAGATAACAGTTCGAGACAGCGAGAGAAAGAGAGAGAGAGAGAGAGCGAGTCTATGGTAAAGAGAATAAAACGCTCGCGTGGGAGCAATATCCGCACAACACATACGCACGCACACTGCGCTAGTGTATGCGAGCTCGGTCAATATTTGCTCGACGGTTAGGCATAGAAGCAGTAGTAACGGCCCTTTTTCTCTCTCTCTCTCTCTCCCTTCTATGCGCCCGTTTACATTTGCGTGTTTGCCTCCCGGGCAACTCAAATATTTCGATGTTGACTTGAATGTCTATAACTCCGTCTCTAAAGCTCCGAGTTACAAATACATGTATATACGATGTGTATACGCCCACCATGCACTCGTGAATACCGGATACGTGCGTTTGAGTGTGTACAAGTGTAACTTAGCTCTCTTGTATGGTGCACCAGAATTTAGCTCCGACCAAGTCGGACGGGAGCTCGAGCTTAATGGCCAATTTTTTTTATCGACAATTTTGTAAACTCTCTCGAAAAAGCCGAGATTTTTTTCTGAAATTTGTGAAATAAAATTGTATGCTTTTACGCAACACGCGCCCCCTGATATCGCTCCAAATGAGCTTTGCGCTCCTCTTGTTTCCTCCTATCTTTTACTCGCTTTCTTCTGATATTCGCGTTCGGCTACCAAAGTCTGGCTCTTTGACAACAGAAATGCTCCACTGAGTGCCTCCTCTTCCAAAGCGGCTGTTATGGACTTTCCCGGTTTCTGCTTTTGTTTTTTCCCCCATCAAAAAGAGAAAGAAGAGAAGAGAGAGGGAAAGAGAGATAGTATCGAGATTTTTTTTATCTCCTGTTTTCCCTTGTTAGGGGAGTCTCGTGAAGTTCACGGTGCTCGTATAATTTTTTTGCTACTACTCCCCGGTCGTATAAGTTAAACAGGCTATCGCAAGCTTTTCAACCTTTTCCATCTGAATCGTCGATTAGCGAGCAGGTGTATCAAATGAAATTTCGACTCTTTTTTTTTGTATTATTTACCAAAGCAATTACGAGCACTAATTTATGCTTTGCGTCTCAATTTCAAGAGCCGTGAGTCGTGAAAAAAAGGCAAGGCAAAATAATAAGACGTCAAGAATCATACCTCGAGCTTCACCGCGCCTAAGTATTTTTGTCAACAATATCGAGTTTCATTTCTTAAAGGGGGAGCTGCTCGGGCTATAAAAAAGCACGACGCGTTCGCCATAATATAATATAATAGCTCAAGACAAGAATTCGCTGGCGTCTTTTCACGCAGTCTTAGCAACGTGACGCATACAAAGATTCCGACTCGACGAGTAAACATAATGAAGCTCCGCTTGTTGTGTATACCGCGCGCACCATCCTCCTCCTCCACTTCGTCTCCCTTTTTTCCTTTCTTCGCTCCGTGGAGCTTGCGCAAGACAAGTATATATGTACGTACGTATTATATAATAACTAACAAAGATGATGAAGCGCAGTAAACGAGCAGTCATTTTCTCGCATAAAATGCAAGCTTTTATTATTATTACGCCGCTGCTGACTCGTGTATAGTCGCACCGTGAGCTGCTGCGCGAAATTTCAAGCTGCTGAAACAAGCTGCTATGTATTACGTTTAGTAAATATTTCATGCATTATTTTACACCCTAATATCGCTCCTTCGGTTCCTTACTTTTCTTTTCTAACAACGCGCTTCGCTCTATATATACGTATAACGTGTGTGTTGCCAGTGTGGGTGCATGAATTTTGCAAGGCAAATTAAGTGTGCGGTTTTACGAGGACGACGAGGGGAAGGTACGATTGTTTGCTGTTTGTGTATGCGTGTGGTGGTAGGGCTGGAAGGGGCGGGATCTGGGAGAGAAAGAGAACGAGAAAGAGAGAGAGAGAGAGAGAGAGAGAGAAAGCGAAGTTTGAGTACGCTTAATACGTGAAGAGAGCGAGTGTGTTGTACGGCTATTAAGAGTTGAGTTTCGAGTACAACACGCTAAGCTTTTCTCTCCCTCTCTCTTTCTCTTTAGTTCTATCTTTTATGTCGGGATCGATTTGGTAGCCGAGCTTTTGCATATCCTACTCGAGCTTTTACGGCGCAGAAGCCAAAGTTTGTCGTTTGAACGCAGGAAAATTTTCTCTCTGCTCGAGAGCTTAACGGGGACGAAATTTTTGACTTTTCGAGAATATTTTTCTGTTGCTTATTTATCGAACCACGATGTGTGCATTCGAATATATCGAAGCATATGAAAACAGGCCATTCAACCCATGACCCGACGCGATGCCACAAGCGTTTGTCGTATTTTCTCTCTAGTATGCACGTACATATAAAATATATTGTACTCTGGTCTATGCATACACCCGCCGACAGGCAAACTAGAGAAAGAGAGGAAGAGAAAGAGAGAGAGAGAGAGAGAGAGAGAGAGAGAGAGAGAGAGAGAGAGCACATTATACGGTATAAGCAGCGAGCGTCTTGTGTATTACACGTATTCGAGCTCGCAAAGAGGGTGACTACTACCGCCGCGCACGATACATATTTAGCCAGCATAAATGTTTTATAAACGACGAGGCGAGCGAGGGTAGCTTACTCGCACTCGCGCACACACGCACTTATGCCACGCGATTTATTTATACACGTAAAAGTGCATATAATACAGACCCGCATCTCTTCTTTTGCTAGCTCTCTCTCGCTTTCTTTGCAGCTATAAATGTTGGATAATGAAGATGTGGTTATGCACATGGAAGACTCATTATGCTATAAACGCAGACACAGGCTATTAAATTGCTAAACTATCATCCGTGCAATTATAGACACGCGTTCTGAATGACGAATCCGCGCTCATATACTACATACGGTGCATTCACAATTCATGATTTTTCAGAGCAGAGCGCAGCTGTCGTAAATAAATGTTTCATATAATCGATTGATTGACGAAAAACGATCTCTAATCCAGCTTTTTGGATATCTGCGCTCATCAGCGAACCTGCAAGCACGAGCACAAAAATCGAGGTAGACGAGAGAAGAGCCTTAGAGTATGTCGAAAGCGACATTCGATGAATCACACACAAATCTGGCCGCAATCCTTGCGACACATGTACGCATATTCATATTTAACGGATTAATAATGACACCGTATCATTATTACCATTGCTATACAGACTCGTCGATCACATTTTAATCAGGCCACTACTTCCCCTTTAGCAGCTCGTGCGGCTATATCGGATGCGAGTTTGCGTTTGTCCGTTGAAATATTAAATCCCACCAAGTCGAGGCATCGCGAAAAAGCTATAGTCTCATTTGGATTTTATCCCTTTTTGTGTTTTGCGCAGTAGCAAGTCTGCCTACCGAGCGAAGCAAACAATATCTCAACTTACCCTCGGCGTGGCTGGGTGTGCGCGCGCGAACGAGTCGAGCAGTTGGCTTTATTTACGCTGGCGTGGCGCGGCTCGAGTCGTGTCCCCCCCTCGTTGCCTGGCTCGAGGCACTTTCCACGCGGATCTTGCTCTCTCTCTCTCTCTCTCTCTCTCTCTCTCTCTATTTTTCTCTGCCTCCCTCTCTCGCTTGCTCGAGGTCGAAAAAGAGACTCTAAGCTCGCATTAGCAACGGCGCCGGCCACACGCACACGGCATAACTAGCGACTCTTCACGACAGATTAGTGTAAATTCAATACGATGTTGGCTGAGCAGCAGCCCCCCTTTGCGCTTCTCTCGTTGCGCGTCCCCCTTTTTCGCTCCCGAGTTGCTGTTTGCCCCTCTCCAGCAGCAGCAGCTCGACCATATAGCGCGGGGGCGACGTTACTACCATCCTATAACTCTCACTTACTAACTCTCTTTTCGCAGTATAGTCTAGAGCTTCCATTTAATCTTCTTTTCTTTCTCGCTTCTTTCTCGCGTTCTATGCGTTGCTCAGTGCTGCTGCTAGTACTGCTACTGCCTATATAGATAGCTCAATCGAGCTGGTATATATATAGAGCGTTCCACCCTCGGCGATTCTTTCTCCTCGCCCACCGCAACACGGAGGCTCTCTAGCCAATTAAACTTGAACGACCGGTTGATCGTCAAATGTACACAACACGCTCGCACCTCGGAGATTGCTGTACAGCTACTGCGCGTCGCCCTCCTAAAGTATATATAATGGAATTATCCGATTTCCACTTTCCAATATTTAGCCGTGATGACTGGAATGAAGGGCGCGAGTGATACATGTAGCACGATTAGCTATGCCGGGTCGAGTATTTCGTGTATTTGGCTCTTTCTCGCTCTACCCCCCTCGGCTTTCATTTGTATATGCTGTACAATGTGTATATGTCTGCATCGCATTCGTGTTGTTTTGCTTATCGTCGCCGCCACCACCGCTGCCGTTGCAGCCGCCGCCGCCACCACCCGCCACCTACCACCACTGGTCGCACACTAATACGGGAAATAGGGACGAGCGAATTTGATTTCTCTCCATGAATATAAATCTCGGTCGCGCCGCCAGCGCAGAGCTGCCTCGTGCCGTTTAGTTATATACGTACGTTTCATTGAAATTACCATGATTCGAACTCTGCCACCAACGCTGCTGCCTCGGGATCGAACGGCATTAACGAAATTAATGCGTTAAGGTACATCCATCAAAGCGAATCTAATGAAAATCGACCAATTATATTTGGCACAATTGACGTTCGTATAAAATAACACGACCGTGTTTTATTTATCACACATGTTTGTACGTATCCAAAGCACGAGACGAGGAATAGTATTTCATAGAATAAGTTGTTCTGGCAGCTATTAGCACAGGCTTTGATGAGCTCGGGGTAATATATATCATCGGAAGCTGTAGCCGCATAGGCGAGCAATGTAGACGCTGTAATACTTTGAATCACAGCTGTTCGTGTACATATAAGCTGCTGAACACGGCATCGGGAGACTGCACCGAGTCGAATCGAGTCGTGTGCATGGTTTATCGTACATTCAACACGCACAGACACACGTTGATGCACATATATATATGTGCAGAGCATCGGGCCAGAAACTCTCTATAGCTCTAGCTCTTCCGTTTTCTATCTCTATACAAGCTTGTACGTGTAGCTTCGTGTATAGATATGTATATATACGGCAGGGTGCTCGCACGCAAAGAGCTTCTACCTCTCTGGATTGTATGCAAATTACGTTACCACGTGCAATTACAAGCTCAGCCACAGCAGTAGTACTTGGGTACAACTAGTGGCGCTGCTATTGCCACTACCACCGCCATATCAGCCGCCGCCGCCGCCGCCGCCACCACCACCGTCGCTAGTAGTAGCAGCATCAGACCTCTTTTGCTTTGAGAGACGCTACCTCGTATCTTTCAAACGCGGCTGTGCACTTAAAGCGCTCGAACTAGCTCGTGCACTGCGCCTCACTGCATTACACGATATACCAGGCTACTCTATCAACGTGCGTAAGTATACACCTACAACGCCTATGCTGCTACTGCTGCTGTCGGCTGCGTAACGATCCGCCAAAGGACGACGAGCTTTCAATTCATTTTCACCAAGGCCACTTTAAAAGTAGTCTCTCTCTAGTCTCTCTCTCTCTCAATAACTGGACGTGCGACGAGCTGAGCACTTTTCTTTTTTTTTACTCTATCGCACTTTCTTTTTTTGTTACGTGCTTTTTCGAGCTTTTGAGCATGCGAGAATCTAGACAAAGTGATTTTTTTGGTTACATATAGCTCAACCGATTTGATGATGAGCAGATGTAAAATAGAACTTTCTTCATTCGGCAGCGAGAGGACAAAAATTAAGTCTGTGAACAATGAGCCAGACATGATTAATTGCAGAAACACAAAGACGTGCCACGAGATGCTGCTGCTGCTGCGCGGTGCTGATTCATTAATTCTTTTTTCTTTTCCCTACGCAGGGGGGCGTACTACGCCGCCGCGCATATAAAAGCACTTTTACGCGTAAAGCGTGCAGCACATCACGTCGCGCCTATATATATGCTGTACGCCAACAGAAGCAGCGCTGATATATATTATATATGTATATGCGTATAATAATATAGGCTTGGGAGTGAAATTATCGTCGCTATTATGAAATAATTACGTTCATAATTACATCGCTTCCTCGGCACGTATAAACGGGCGCCGTGCATAAAAGCAGCTCGACGGGCGCTCTACGTACGTATAACACGCTGTAGTCAGTTTCTCTTTTGCTCTCGCAAAAACCTTTTTTCTCCCTCTCCTTCTTCTTCTTTTTTCATCGCAAAATCGCACGCGAGACATCAAAATGCGCATACACACGTACATTCGCCCGCGTCGCTCTCGGTTTTTTCCTTTTCCATGCATACTCTTGCGCGCGTTACAACACATACAGATATAGCGCGGCAGCTCGCGCTTTTTTTTCTCTCGCTGCAGAGAGTGAATGATAAAAAGAAAGACGTGTTACTACATGATGGTGGTACGAGGCGCTAGTGTGAGAGAGAGAGAGAGAGAGAGAAAAAAGAGGTGTAACTTTCGCATACAGACATGTAAAAAAAGCTCCGGCGCGCGCACTGTGTGTGCGAGTACATAGGGACTCTGTGCGGCTGCTAAAGAATTTGCTCGTGCGTCTGTGTCTGTGCAGCTGTGTGTATGTGTGTTTTGTCGGGCCACTGCTCTGTAGTAGTGAGAAAGATTCCCGTGAAAATAGCATTGAACGAGAGAATATAGAGACGACGTCGACGACGACGACGACGACGATGGCAAGGTTCTCGTTAGCGTTTGACAATTTTACGGGCCGTCGCCGCAAGCGAATATAGATATATGTGTGCTCACTGCGCGCCAGAACGTACAAAAAAGAGTTTCAAGCGCGCAAAAGGGTGAAACGCGCGCGTGTGTGTGTGAGTGTGTATGTACGCGTGTATAGAGTGTGCAAGCTCACCTTTTTTTACCACCAGCGCCGACAGCGTCGTCGCAGCTTTGTCGTCTTTCATTCGCGCCCCTGCATCTCCACATCCACGCACACGCGCACACACTCACGCACACACATACACGTATACGTAGGACACACAAACAGGCAGCTGAAGTTGACTCTTTTTACGCCGACTTTTTTCCCTACGTACATACGACCACCAGCACTAGTCGTACTACTTCTGCGCTATAGTAGCGTAGTATAGCTGCAGCACTGCTACTGTGCTCTTTTAAGCTTTTCGAACGAGCGTGCGAGAGAGAGAGAGAGAGCCGCAAACACGCTTTTACGCAAAAGTACGCGAAAGCAAATCTTTTCGCTAGCTCTACATGTTATATGTACGTGCTGCGCGCTGTGTTATGTACATGTATGCGAGTGGCATAAAGCTTTTTTCAAAGAAAGCCCAGTAATATTTCAGTCGCCATATTTCGTACTTGCTCTCGTAAAAGAGAAGAGTGAGAAAGCTGCACGTTTATATACGCGCACACACACACATAGAGCAGTAGCTGTAAAAAAAACTCCTGCATGCGTATGGGCTACGTATATGCACGTGGATTTTCGAGCCAGGTGTATAGAGTTTTATACCCCAGTTTTCTCGCTTGCCAAGCTCTGGGGTGGCAAAAATATACCTTTTGCGAAGTATATATAACTCACATACACACACACCGAAACGCTTGCATATGCAGCCAAACGAAAAGAGAGCGAGAGAGAGAGAGGCTATGAACCGGTCGCTTTTCAATCGCTGATTTGAAACGCGCCTGTTCTGCAGCGCGCATATCTTCGTTTCTTCTTTTTTTCTCTCCTCCTCCTCCTCCTCCTCCTCCTCTCGTTTTTTTCCTTTCCCTTTTTTCTTTTTTTTTATTCGAACGAGTGCGCACAACCAACATCCCCTGCGGCACTCTTGCTGATTTCTTTTTTCGTTTATAGTTGGATATGTCTGTGCGGGCGAACTTCTTTGTATATGCCTATATGTATCCACTAGGGGAATTTTTTTCGATATTGCAAGAGCAGCCTGGCATATCTGCGTATCAGTTATTTTTTTACTCTATATACACACCCACACACACGCATCCGTAGCAGCTTTGTTCAAAGCTCAACTTGTTCTAGCATCGTATCTATGCATGCCTACGTTTTTTTCACCCGTAGCTTATATGCTGTACGCAGATCCAGAGAAAAAGAGAATCACTTTAGAATGCAAAAGGGAGAAACGTGATATGCTTTTTCTCACTTTCGACTCGCTTGCGCCGCGCAGAACGACTCCACCAGCAGAGTTCTGCATTTTAATTGGATATATGCAAAAATGGCAGAATTGGCTTTTCAAATGGTGTTTCTGCGGAAAATTTTTCTGTAATTGAACGTATTACACTTTTCATTTTTTTCATCGTTTTATACATGTTTCACGTGACTGTATCTGGTTCGGGCTTAACGCTTTTAATCACTCGTACAAATTTTATAAAGAAAAAATCGTTTAAATTCAACATTTATGGTGATTTTAAGAACATCAAAATAAAGGTGGACACAGAATCTTTTAGAAGAATATATAAGAATAAAGAATAGATTTTTTAAAATTATTAACGTCATTGCCATCGTTATTTTATCACCACCTGCAACTCTAATAACTAATTCTACTTCATTGCTCATATTGCCACTCCAGAAAGAGTTTTATGTTAATAATGTAAGGGTGTTGAAGGTAAGAACAAGAGTCTCGCACGACAACAATTTGAATTGTCCATTGGACAGATATTTACTTTTCCTCGTCGAGTGACTGATCAGTGATTAGTGTAGTGTGTCTATCGACATTTCGATAGTTGCCATTATAAGTGTAATATGATTAATTACAGGAATTCTTTTGTCGATTGGTTTAGGCAATAGGTAGAATAAAACAATGATGATGCTTATGCAAAAGCCAAGTTCGTCAATTTATTCTCGTATAGGTGCGACGTTTCATCGAGAATTTTCTCGACCTCATTAGGCTAGTCATGAGGATGGTGAGTACAAAACTCGGTGATTACCTTGCTTGCTCTATTTATACACATACATCAACGTACAATACCGGATATTTGTACTCATACCTTACGATAACATGGACTTGAGACATTTTTCTTTAAATTTAAAACAGATACGTTATTGGCGATGTTTAAATTAAATTCCATAAAAACATAAGTTGAGGTGTACCTGGCACGATGGATCGTGTCGTTACATTGATACGTTACGTTGTGGCAACCTCCGCTTGTCTTCTCAAAAAAAAATTTCTATCAGTTCAAATCATTTGCACCTTGCTTTATTTTACTTAATTTTTTTATAATTTTCATTTTTGATAACCCTTTCAGTGCGAAATTTTTCACAAATAATTTAAGAGGAAAAATCAACTCAATAACCACATGACTGCAGTACATTATTACAGTAAACACTTCAAATTTGAGATTTTTAACAAAACATTTGAACAAAAATATCACCCTAAATCTCACTTCAACGCTGCAGCCTGTAGTATACCAATTTTACCGACTCAATCAGAATTATTACTTATCATATTCGTTATTTTGAAAAAGCGTTGACAATATGATTTCTAATTATCTATTTATTTTGTTTTTCAATCAGTTTTTTGTTACGAAAATCACGGTATGATTTCATTCATTGTTTCGATATTAACTACATGTTGATATAAAAAAGACGCCAAGACGGTCGAATTGATTCGAAAGATGAGGCTTGGTTAAAAGTAATAAATGTTTATTTCTCGATATGCCATATAAAATAAGCCATTCTGCTCTTCCGCGGCGGCTACTTACAGGTGTACTCACATCAGTCGAGCCTATTGGTTCAGATCTGTACTTTAGATGCTCTGCGTCGTCTACGAACGATAAGATGCACAAAAGTCTAACAGCTCTCGACACGACTGCGAGAGTACGCCAGCTTGAGAGGAAAAAAGTTCGACTACGCGACTACGTGCTGAACATGTAGGGCGTTATACAGACAGACAAGTGCGCGGAGAAGAGCATCCCCTACGCGAAAGGCGCAATAATGATAGAATTCAATCTCTTCTCGGTGAATGTGCGATTGTATGTAGCATAGGAGGTACTGGTGCTCAGGAAGGATACAGCTCGAAGGCAGGAAATTGAGATTGGAATGCGCCGCTCGTGCCCGTGTGCGTGTGTATATGCGCGCGCCTTCGAAGCTGTATCTCGTATGGACGCAGTGCACTTCGACGCCACGGCCTAGGTGTCGGATGATCCCTGGCTTAATGTGATTTGTGGTGATTTGTTAAGGTGAAATGGAGATTTGAATTATTGTGACACGTATACGACGCGAGAGCTTTTTTAGCTTCGATACTCGCACGTGCCTTGATGTATCGTACTCGGCTCCGCTCGTTCATCCATGATGTATGTTTGTGGCTTGACATACTTGTACGACATTGCGAGCATGCAAGAATATAGTTTTTTTTTCGTTCAAAAATGTACGCGTATTTGAGGGAAAATCGTCGAGGCAGGCAAAAGATCGCATTATAGGACATAAAACGACAGTGTGTGCTTGTATCGTACATATGCACTCACACTCGCGTGTTTGTGCAACGCCCAGCCATGTACATTTTGTAGCTACGCATATACTTATGTGCACTGCAGCTTTTGAAGATCAAAGAGCAACTTTGGGAGTTTTACGCTTTCAACTGCACCAACACTGCAATGAGGCATTAATATTTCAACGGAGTCGTCGTCGTCGCGGGAGTTTTCATATTTTGGCACTGCACACGTGATATGAGGAGAAATTTTTCTTTGCAAAATGTTCTTAATACTTGGGATACATTTAAGATATACTATTTTTACGCTCAGTTGTGAAGTAAAGTCTTGATCACCATTTAAAACGAATAATGATTAATATTAGTATCAAATTGCATTTGCAAAAGATTAAATCTTTAAACCGAGCTTATTATAAAATGATCAATAAAGCGAAATAATTTTAATTTGCTGTATTGACTTCCTTAATATTTTATCGTTATTGTTAATCATATAATAATATAACGATTTCAAAATTTTTTAAATTTCTTACATTACTCTTTCACTCCTCTGATGGTAAACTTTCTTTGTGCAAAACCCGCATTCTCGTTATCCATTATTTTTCTCTATCTTTTTTCACTCACGTATTCAAATTACGTATTCTTATTTTGTCTTAGCTACTCGTGCAATCGAGTCAATTATTAAATAAACAGCCTCGCAAAACCCAATTGCGTAGGGATCATTTATCCGCACTCGGTTGTGACCTTTACCTCGACGTAGGTGGGTAATTTTTTTCTTTGAGAGTTGTACGCATATTCCATCACATGTATTGATAGTGAACAAATTCGATGAGTGACCCTTTTTACGGTAGGTGTAGATGCAGCCAATTTCGATAAAAGCGCCATGTGCGAGTTTTGCAACGCGGGTAAAAGTAGAAAAAAAATATAAAACATGCGTACATGTGTGGGGTGGAAGCAAAAAAAAACATTCACTGTGGTATACATGTATATTAAATACACATAGAATATATGTATATACAGATAAATGAGAAAGCATGGCAAGGTACCCCCTGGAACTTAATTCTAGCGCGTAGCCCTGACAGAAATCCGAGCCGAATGATCAAACGAGATTCACAGGGGGTAGATACGTACGTATATACACCCGCTGTTGACATGGAGTTTGCAAGTTTCGCAGGGGTGGAACGTGGAAAGCCAATCAGTACGATGGCCATTGTCATTTATTGCCAATTCGCTAAATGAAACGTACGCGCTTATATTCTTTATGTATTTTCTCTCACTTTTTCTCTCCCTAGCCGTGTCCTATCTCTGCTGCCCTGCACGGATCTTTCAACCCCTTCTCACTTCAACAAAATATTTCATTAACCCGTGGATAAATGTGAAAAATCGACTTTCGATATTACGTGATAATGGATATCAATATACACGCATCACTGCAAATCCAAAAAATAAAATTTATAGGAAAAGGATTATATAATTGTGTACTGGTTTGAATCGATCGTGCAATTAATTTTGTTGCTGTATATTTGTATGAGTTTGATAAGTTATTGCTTTATAAGTATCTTTAATTGTATTTGAAAATATTGTCTAATTTTTTTTTCTAATTGTAACTTGACCAAAACATATTCAAAAATGTAGCGGTTAAACAAATTATTGACAGCCCTGACAATATCGTTTTTTCATCAAATATTTCAATCGCACAGTAAAATGTGATAAGAAATGAACAAAAAGCTCTTTATTTCATCTTGAAAAAATACTAAAGGCAATAGACTACTTGCCAAGCGGAAAGAAACTATTCAGCTTCGACAGTGATCAAATTGTCGTCAAAACACGTCAAATGCATTATAGTTACGCTTTTACGAACCCGTGCCTTTTTCTCAATAAAAAAATGAAGCGGTTCGCTCATATGATACAGAGCTCTGCATATAAATGTTGAAAAGAACGACTACCTATATCCGCAGTAGCTCGATTCGTCCAATCGTAAAAAAAACGAGGGGATTAATATCGTTGGCAGAGTTTTTTTATGCGCGCAATAATCTGATCGAACGATTCTGTCGTAGTGCGCAGTGCAGCCGTCGAGTCCCTTTCATTAAAAGGAGCGCGCGCTCGCTCGCACACCGGCAAGGGGAAGCAGAAGCTGTGAAAGGGTAAATAACGAGTCGATCACGAGGGCACATACATACGGGTCGCTGAGCGCTAGAAAAGTTTCGCCTCGATTATTCGATGAATTCGACAGGATGTAACGACGTTCGGTAAAATGAAGTCCGAATTACGATGGAGCTCGACCACACATTCGACATTCCTGGAATGTTGCAGGCGCGCGAGACGAGCAGCAGTGCGATGCACAAACGAATGACGATGTTATTTTCGACGAAGAGAGCCTGCAGCGCTCCACAGTCCGCAGTTCACAGTAGAGAGAGAGAGAGAGAGAGAGAGAGAGATACTCGATCGAATCGATCGCTGATTCGGCCGGTCGCGCGTGTAATATACACACGTGTATATAGCTCGTTGCAGTGCACAGACAACAGCAGCAGCAGCAGCAGCAGCAGTAGGCCTTGGATATAGCCGCGCGCGCGCTCGACATACAAAAATTATGTACGACAGGTTTCGGCTCTAATTGCTTTTCCGAATCCTGGTGCTGCGCGACCAGATGTCCTTCACAAGTGCGACGGTTGCGCTCGTCGAGCACGAAACTTTTTTTGTCATTTTATTCGTGTACACGTAGAGCCATGTTCGTATGTGTCTGTGCCGGGGTGATGCTTGTGCACACAGAGAGAGCCTGCTCGTCGCTACTATCGTGTTTACGCACTTAAGCGGATTGTTTGGCGTTTGTGTGTCTGCAACGAGTTGATATTTTTTTTCCTGCCCTTGTTGTCGCGCTAGACTTTTTTTCTCTCTCATTTCTCTCTTGATGCTTCTCGTTATGTCGCGCAGCATCTATATATGCTATATATATGTACAGTCGAACCGTCGAGGTTTAATTTATCCTGCATCGCGATGTTGGTGGTACGTTGTGCTATGCGCGACTCGTGTCATTCGCATTCTCTTGAGAAAGTTAATGGTTAGTGCTACAGTCATTTATCGATTTAGCATCTCCATCGTAATTCATAACAAAAAAGTCTACTTTTTTACGTCTCTTTATTTTAATGCCTTTTTCTCGGATTTCATCAAGAGCTCATGTAAGGGCTCATATATTTTAAACATTATTTCAACATTTCGACGCTAAAGTCAGTGCCATAGAAAAGTCAATGTACTAACAAGTTACCGAATACGTTTGTTAAAACAGAAACTTCATTTGCGACAAGCCCTGGGTAATAGAATTCCAATAGGAAATTGAGTGTTGATGAATTTCTCACAATCAAGCCCCTCTTATGCAACCTTTTCAGACATTTTTGAGGAAAATTAATTGTAAATTTGTAAAACCTATGTTTTCGTATTTTTGCGAAAGATCCGTTAAAAATCTATACTTTTTTTCTTAATTAAAATCTTACATTGGGATGATATAATAGACAATCGGTAAAAACGATAGCTACGTAGCAAGCGAGAGAAAATGTACAATATAATGTGAGCGCAATTAGCGTGCACAATTCAATCACTTCAATTGGGCAGTACTCTGTGGTACGTCGATAAAATCATCCCTCTCTCTCGTGGCCACGTACATACTATTGTTCGTGCATCGTTTTTCCACACATGCCGTATGTGCACTATGTGTGTAGTGCCTTGTTAAACACATATGCTGTGAATGACCAGTCGCTGTGAAATTCATTTGATCTGTACCAATACGTGTTCATATGTAAATATAAATATATATAGGAGGATAGCGTAGCTGCTTCACGCGACTGTACAACGTATACGACATCTATTCCAATGACTTGTTTTGCGGTTACCTAATTCAGTCTACACACAGGCTATGGCTTTGAATAATTAGCTACTTGAATGTAGGTGCTTTGAAACGTGCGTGTGTCGATATACATGTTTATGTGTAGAAATATCTATTGAAACGATTTGACTGAGATTATTTTGAATTTGCAACTTCTATACGTCGTTCCGTAAATCAATACCCAACATGTTTTCAGGCCTATCGACGAGGCGTATGAAAATATTTTCATTATTTTACCGTATGAGCGGAATCATTGTTAACACAATGAGCTAACGATAGTCAATCAACTGAATTAGTTTCAGAGCCCAAAAATAAGCTGAGCAAAATATGGCTCTCATCGAAACGGCTTTTCTAACCAGTATTAGCTCTTACCTAATTTTTAAACGAGACAAACTTGCGTAATAACATATGGCCATGAAATTGATCTATGTCATGATGTATCATCAAATGAATCGTTGGATTTAGGTAAAAGAGCGCGTTCGATTGGCGATGAAGAAATACGTAACAATCGAAATCATATTCACTCGTCGAGGATGAAAAATAGCAGGGGAGCTCTTGTAGGCTTTTTCTCCCCCACAAGCGCGTATAGTTATTTATCATAGAGCACGTCGTCGTACACTCGACGCCGAGAGAGTCGCTGACTTTCCCTCTCTCTTTCTCTCTCTCTCTTTCTTTCTCCCTGTATATACTATATACTATATAGGTGTATATGTGTAGCAGAGGCGGCCGCTAGAAAGCAATTACGCGACGCGCCACTTAATTTGTTTGAAGTACCCACGCTCCGCTCTCTTTCTCGCTCGTGGGCTCTAAAAGCGAGCTGCGCGCAAGGTGTTAATGACATATACATAGCGCGGACCCATACATGTACGTACTATACGTTCACGAGCCATGCCTGCCGAACCCTCGTCGTCGTATGCTCGTGATCCGAGGCTACAATAATAAGGGTGTGTGTGCGCGCGCGCCAGCTCATATGTGTGGCCGCCCCCCACCTACGATCGTATTATATGCGCGAATCGCTGTTTTATTTTATTGCCGCCGACGCGCATAATGGCCGGGCGTAATTTGGAAAAATGTTCTGCTGCTGTGCTATAATGCGGTGGTGTAGATAGGAGCTAGCACGGCGGCGGTGGCAGCAGCTTTGGCTTCGATCCGATGGCTGCGCCGCAAAGCCCATCCAATGAAAGCCACGTAAATATCGATGAACTACGAACGCCTCGAGTGAATCAACCCCAACAAGATAGCTAAGCGAGAGAGAGAGAGAGAGAGCCTCTGTGTATAATACTTGGTGTACGCTGTATAGTCGAGCTTCTGTGCAAGTGTGTATATATACAACTACATGGCAAATTCCAATATACATCGGTGTACACAGCATAAGATTGCGTGAGAGGTTTGGTCGCTTGAACTCGAAGGAAGCTCCTGCGCAGCTCGAGCTACATAACGTACGTAACTGTATATCTGTATAGGTGAGCGCGGAGAGAGAGAGAGAGAGCGAATACGAATCCGAGTACCACACGAGCGTGGCTTTACGAGTTATACAAGTTGAGCCAACGCCTCCCTTGTTGCTAAACTCCCTCTTCCTCCACTGCCTCTGCTTCTCTCTCGTTCTCTTTCTCTCTCTCTCTCTTTCTCTCGCTCTGCGCCGGCAAGGGAGGAATTCTAAAGCACCGAGTTATATGCTCGATATTTTCTGCTTCTCGCTATCTGCTGCTGCTGCTACTACTACTACTACTACTACTGTGCGTTGCAGAGCTTTGCGCGCGAGCAACGAGACTTTTATATATAAAAGCCGCGGGCGGATATTATCTTCCTTCCAGAATATGATAACTCCGAAGAAAAGCACCCTGAACCCTTTAGGTTTCATTACTCGGATATCGTGTTTCTTCGATCCATTCACATCAACCTCGGAATATATACTTTTTGACAGTGTGACTGTGAACGAGAGACTTGATGGATCTGCAAAAGAGCAGTCAACGACTCGAGCTGACGACACGAGGTGAAATTCAATATACGCGCGAGCGCGCAGGTGACTTTCCTTATTGACAGAGACGCGTCGTGCGACCGCCACATTTTTTCTTCATACCGGTATTTAATTTCATCGGGCAAAGTATTAAATATGAGTATGATATCATTGAGCTGAATAATAATAATATCATTATTAATTCAAGATTCGAGCTCGCATAAATTATTTAATTCTTGTGTTTTAGGATGATTTTTTTTTTGATTTCTCTTCGTAAGATTATGTAATTCTACATTATCTAACACCAATGATATGGTTGAGCTTGAATTTTATTTTAGATAAAAATGTTGTTGAAAAAAGCATCAGACGCTCGCGAGGGGATATGATTAATGAAAACGAACAATTAGTTAAAGAGACACGAGGGCATCTGAGCCGCGGGGGTGATGGAGGGAAAGTTCAGTATAAATCTTTGTCTGCACGCGATCTTCTTTGCAATTTCATCCCTAATTCAGTGTGTAACGCCCGCGGCACGACGAACGACGTTAATTCTTAGACTCTTCGTTTAAACTGGTGCTTCACTTGGATATATATCACGTACACACAACACGGCCAGCGTCTGTGTCTGTGCGCGCGGGCATGTAGGTGTATATATAGAAATAGGGTATTAGTAAGTAAGAGAGCAAGAGAGCGAGAATCGTCGACATCGTTGAAGCGACAAACTCTCGCTCGCCCTCCCTCGCCGACTATAGTCATATCCGGAGTCGTCGGGTCTTGCGCTTGCTCTTCGGGATGGGTGCGAGAACTTGGGGAGGGTTCGCTCGAGCGAGTCTGTTAATTGGACTAATTACAGTAATTACTGAAAGTTTCAACGCTCGAGCTTCTCTACAGTCGTATATACCGCTGGATGAGATGGAGAGAGAGAGAGAGTGAGGCTGGGGGTATATATGGGCTTTCAAACCGCATGCTCTTATACGAGAATGAGGAGAGGCTAGTGTCGGCATTTCGCTTCTCTCTACTATCCCATCATCCGTGTGTCTGTGTGCGCGCGTCGGTGAGCGCGCGTGGGGGAGAGCTTGCGAGGTAGAGATAGAGCGCTCTGATGCTTGCTCCGGCGCATTATCGTTCCCGTGCTACTGCCTGCTATACGTACGGCTTGCAACTGTAAGCGAGCATCGAGCTGGATATTAGCGCCGCCACCGACTATAAGACAGAATCAGCTACGATGCGCCGTAGATTAGAGATTATTTTACTGGAAGTAATACGCGACTCGTTTGCTTAAGCCTCTGCTTCTCTCGCTCTGTGTCTGCGGATAATGTTGAGAAACAATTGCCTTGCCGAGAAGAGAAATTCCTGCGAGACTCCGATGACTTTCTCAACAAGTCTTTTCATTGCCTTAGAACGATATGACTTTTTACGCTGTTTGCCACCAGTCTTTCTTGCTCTCTAACTTTCATTTTAATTCCTGACTATTTCATCCTATTCTCACGCACTTCAATTTTGAGAATTTTAAAAAGACAGTTTACCTTTGCCTATTTTAGTTTTAGTTTATATCACGATAAAAGACTTATTTTATGTATACCTTGCTCATTTTAACAATTAGTAAAATAATTAAGAATAATCGGCTATATCATTTATTAAATGGTCACCGATTCAGCTGTGAATAATTTTCTTACTTTGTGCTACAACATTTTACGTGTAAGAAAGGCTCTATAATTTTTCAAGTAATATTTTCAATCTTACATAATAAATCAAGAACGTATTTTGAATTAGATTTCAACGTCGATACAGAATGTATATTTATATAATATTCCAAGTCTGTTGTGTGAAAAGTAAATCACGTGAACCGGCAGTCTCAGTAGTAACATAAACATACACGAGGCTTAACTAGTACACTCAAGTTATGTTTTCACGAAAGACAAAAATATTATCGATGAAGAACGGATTCTTTTGTAAAATTTGTTTCCTGGATTTTCCGTTAATAGTAGAAATATTCTGTAAATACATAGCGTAAAATCGGAGCTTTAAGGAAACCTCATACAACTTTAAAACCCACGATTTAACGGTAAGTATTCGAGATTTGTTGTCACTTTTCTGATAGTAAAACAGCCACTGTGAATTTTTTCTTGTAGTTGTCGATAATTTTGAGCCTGACAGTAATTGGTTTATAAATCAACGAATCATTGTAAAGTTTCTTCGCTGATTTATATACCAAAGTATGTCAAAATCAAATATTTTTCACTCCTCAACTATTTTCTTCGTCCTTAAAAAATCTATTTCCATTAAAACAAAAAAAAATTGTTTTGCTCTTGTTCCTTACTCGATTTTTTCGGCTTGAGTTACATTTGACCATTGCGTCTGACGATTTTTAATTATATCCACGACAAAGCAATAGCCAAAGAAAACCAAAAGCCGCAGCGTCTTACTCGTGAATTGTTATCTTTGCACGATGAAAATTTAGATTATGGCAGCATTTGGTGAAAAATTCAACGTCTAGTTTAATATATTCACACGTTGAACATTACACCAAAGATTACCACAATTTAATAAATAAACCATCGACGATCTCCAGTTGCAAAGTAAAAAAATCTTTGTAGAAAATAACGAAAATACTCTGCGCGATAGTAAAGCTTTAAGAATAAATAAAACTAAAAGCCCATCCTGCCACGCAAAGTATTCACGTCCAATGTTCAACTAGTAGCCTTATTACACTGTGACGAAACTTTTACTCACCTAACTAAGAATAATACATGAGTAGCCAGATAGAAATTAAAATTTTTCACTGTGAACGCCTCGATGTCTCGGATACAAATGATTTTTCGGGCTCCCATGCCGCCTTTATATTGCTTTGATGATCATTCAATTTCTGATTGACCGTTACAGGCTCAAAATTTTGAAAAAGTGGGGACATCGTAGACTTTCTTCAAGCACGTGTGATGAAATTTAAATGTTTCACCAATTTGATGTTTTTTCTAATACACTTTACTTGGTTTAATTTCAAATAAAATTTTAAGGAATTAAACTGTTATGATTCTACTTTTTTTCTTGACATTTTTCAATTTGTTCAAAAGCTAGATGAAACTTTGCTTTGAGTAATATCGTAGATAATTTTAAAAAAATTACCAAAAAGCATCAAAATTACAATTTTTCGAACATGGTTATCTTGGAACTAAGTTTATAATTTTATTTGTTTACATGCTATCAGGATTACGTATAGAGAGTTATCGAATAAATCTTGTATACACGTAGGGCACTCGTTTACCCTTTTCTGTAACAAATTTCTTATGAAAATGACTGAACCTCAAGATTAATCTAGATTTCTAAATTATGAACTTTTGAAACAATTAATGTATAGGTGTTCCAGAAAACTTACATACATTAAAAATAATTATTCCACACCAATTTTAATATATATTACTAAATTTTTTGATACATTAAAACATTTTCTATGCATCAAAAGTGAAAATGACCTAGCAATACAGAAAAAATAAATGCTAGATCTCAACAAAATGTTCAGCTGTTCTAATTATCACGTGTCTCGCGAGAAAACGTGTAGCATAGAAAATTTTATTCTAATTCATCGAATTGTATCATTTCAAAAATTCCAGAAAGTCTTATAACATGCATTCATTTGTATGCATGTACAACTTTCTATGTTTCAGTTTATTTTTTTAATCTTTAAATGCCCGTTTGATTTTAGAAAATATGCATAACCGAGCATCTAGTGTGATCAAGCCGATTTAACATGTAGCCTTGGAACTTGCCCACATCATCAGTCTCGTTTAAAATCAGGTTTTTTGATGACTTTGAAAACTGAGTTTCACTTTCTCAAATTTTCAGACTCCGCCTATTCTTTCAAGTGAACTCGATTTTGGAGCTAATGTTCATTGTTTTACTTAGAGTTCACAGCTAGTGTACCTCATATTTATAAAAAATGAATGACTACTAATTTAAGGGAAGGAAAGGTATTTACAAATCAAAAATTTTTTATTTGATTTTCAAGTAGGATTTTTCCTCTCTATTCCATTGCATTTTTCAAAACTCCAAAACTTCGATTTTTAAGTTATGCTTTTAGTCACTTGGTGCAAGATTCAGATCAAACCTTTTGAGCTACAGCAACAGAGTGGCATACACTTTTTCAAAACATCATATTATACAATTTTTGATTTCTAGGTAGCTTTTCCCTTTCAATGCAACTCAAGTATCGATTAAATGAGACGTATAATAAAGCTGAATATTTATGTCATTTAATTTCAAAGCGCACATTTTATAATATGTGTAACTTGATAATTAGTTTTGGAAATAATTTGTTCAATGTGAGGAAATTTCAAATTTTTCACCGATTTTTGTCAATGTTTACATTTATGGAGCTGAAATTTAATATATTCGTACATACACGTGAATTACTGTCAAAATCAGATTTGGTAGTGGTCTCATGGGACCAACAGATGGCTTTATTTTTGTGCCCACTAAAACACTGTTCGATTCGATTGAATCGAAAAAGATTTTTTGAATGTGTGACTCTGATTCAGCTGAAAATTAAAAAATTAACTTGTTCTATTTTTGAAAAAATGTAGTAAATTATTATTTCTTTCAGCTTTAGCAATTGAATATTTGCTCTTTGAACCAATTATCATCTTGGAATAGAAAAATCTTCGTACTGCAAAATTTTATCATTTTATTTTCATGCAATATTTACCGTTGCTTACATTAAGTACTAAATGCATGAAATTAAGCAATAAAGCGTAAGTAGTACGTGTCAATGATTTTCTATTTCAATTCGCGCCGTCATCATCATTGTCGCTGGGTGATCAACTATAGCGGGCTTACACGGTGTGCATATACAGTACTTGAGCCGACTCATCAAGCACTACACTGCACATAGAGGCATATAAAGCTGTAGTTGCAGAACAGTACACTTTACAAGCTGCATTCATCTCACTTTACCAGTGTAATTGCATTTCTCTTTCCGCATGCTCTCTGCATTGTGTATTATGTGTGTAAAATATGAACGACACACTTGAATGTAGAACTGCACACACATCTATACGCATAATTATAAAGTCGATGTATAGATAGCAGATAACAGTCAAGCTCCTTTCTTCGGTAGTAAAATGAATTTTTTAATAACTTACTATAAATAGCTAATATTATTTTGTTTAATTATGAGAAATAATAATTATATCATATAATAAATAATATTTAAATTGAATGTAATCAATTTAATCGCATTTCTGTGTTTGATTTTTTATTCTGTAAAACAAGATAAAACCTTAATTTATAAGTTTTAATTAATTTAAGTTCTTAACACATGATTTGAATTGTAATAAGTGTATTAATATTCATTTATAATGATGAATAGAGTAGACATTTGAAGCTGTATTTTATTATTTACACTAAAATTTATTATTGAATCAAAAAAAAAAGAGAGGATATTCATATTTAATTTTGATAGTATAATTTATGGCTACTAGTACACTCATACATTTGAAACGCCAGTAACTTTTTTGAAGATATCGATGTCAATATATTTTCAAAACTATAATTTTATTACAATAATACATTCAAGTTGTATTGAGAGTGTCTTCTTCACTCATTTGTGTCCAAGAAAAAAGTTGCATACTTTAATATCGACGTGAGCGAGCTTTTGCGTATAGCCGAATCTCGAATCTGATGGAGAAAGAAGGTCGGGAGAAATAAAGCTACTCCCGCGATATCGATTGTATATATGCATCAGCGGAGAGGGATGTAGTATACAAGCCGCGCGTGCTTATACACACCAATACACACACGCACACACACACGTGGTGTGTACGCAGAACATAGCAAAGTTGAAAATGCTTCTAGCGTAAGCGATGCTATGTGTATTATGCGCAACTCTCTCTCTCTGTGAGCTTCCTGCTTTATATAGAGTCATGCATCGCGAGTATGTGTACGCGCCACGCAGAGTTTCACGAGTCTCGGGAAATTGAAATATTCATATACACACGCCTTGTGCGGCTTTCACGCATACATGTGCAGCACTAGTCTCTCACTCTCTCTACATTACGTGCTATATACGCACGTGTGATGCTCAAATACAAGTACTACTGCGACGTAATCGTACAAATGTGTTTGTGTATACGTGTAACTATCTTCGCATGCATATGCGTATGCGTGCAAACGCTTCGTTTTTAGTGGTGTACTTGCTACCATATTTATTCATGGGAAAGGGTAAATTATGAAAATTTTCAAAATAAAGCCCAGAAAAAATGCTTATGTGGCTTCTTTTACGAAATGAAAAAAAAGCAAATGTTTCATCGGTTATTTCATTCAAACTTCTTTTATTATTTCTTCATGATTTAAAAAGGATAAAGAATTTTGCAAAGCTTTTGAACAAATTTTAAAATACTTATAAATATAATAAAAATAATTCTCAAGATATTTTTGATTTCAGAATTAATGTTTAACCTTTAAACATAAACATGTCTATGAAATGAATCTAAATTAGGTAATAAAATGTTATGATTAATATACTGTTCGGTTATTTATGAAAAAAAAATTTTAAAATGTAGGCAGAAGTGAATTTCGTGCCAATCAATGAGATAAAGAAAATATCTTATCGTTCTACGTCATTTTTTTTCTTACAGCAAAAGAGATTTTCGTTGATGTCATTAGGAAGACAATTTATTTTCTTTCTTATGCATGAGCTGCTTAGTCTCTCGTTTTTTTTCTGCAGATATCTATGTAAAAAAAAGTTCTTGAAAGCTAGAGCAGAGAGAAGGTGAAGAGACATAAAAGATAGCTCCAGATCGATTTAACAGAGGCTTATCTCGGAGTTTATATTGGACAAATCTGAAAAAGAACAGCTGCATTATATAGAGATTTTTCAAATATTATATATTCTTTTACTTTTTGTCAACATTGTGAAAACTGAAATAATTGAACATTTTTTTAGAGTTTTTTGCTTTTCGATCCCCGTCTTATTGCAGTGACATTTTTTAAAATTTCAGCCCAGATTCTTTAAGATTTGTCGAAACTTATAGATATATAGCATTTGTGCAGTCGTTGGAGCTTCGATATAATACGACATAGTCATATTCGTTAGAGACTGGATGATAAAAGACAAATACAAAAGAGATACCGGTTACGTTTGACGGCACAATAAATCGATTCTTAGAACCAATCGACAAAAAAGGCATGCATGATAATAACATCCGTGATTTGCTCACAGAGAATACGATATTGTTATATCGAGATAAAATAATCTTGAATTAATACGGTACTCATGTACTGCGTTAGTGTTTATTTCGCGAATATCATTTATTTGCTAAGTGTGTGTGTGTGCGTACAATGAGAGAGTACGGACTCGTATTTACAAATTCAAAGTGCACCTATCTTATATTGTTTTTACGCCTCTTTCAATGCTATCTATCACGTTGCATATTCATATCAATATGCTTGTAAGTTAAAGACTAGTTTGATAAAAAAAAACAATGTCATTTGAAATATAATTTGGTAATAATTCTTTCATCAACTCAATTCATTACTTACTGCCTATCATTTACATTAAAACTTGATATGAAATAACATCATATTTAGTTATTATAACAAAAAAATCATCATCCAAAGGCACCAAATATGAAATTGTTATTTTAAAAACTTTTTATAATTATTTAATAAAAAAAAAAGACGTAAGTTATGTTGAATTCCATGTGTTTTCCGCATAATCACATCGATTTATTTTAAACAAACTTCATATGGTATTTCAAAAATTCATCTAAAATCAGCGGTGTCCAGAAAAAATATTAAGTTTATAATCTTGGCAACAATGACTATGAAATCCTAGAAAATGTTTTATGGTACACCAAAAAGGCCTTAGTTCATTTTACACGATGAATATACAAAAATGCATACATAGAGTTTAAAATCGATTTTCTTGATAAAGAGGATCGTAAAAGAAATCACAAATAACCCATTAAAAAAGTTGATCGTGAATATCTCGGCTATTAATGCAGAGATAAATAATTAAATTATTATAAATATTATTATTAGATAATTGTTTTAAAATTTATATCTAACAGAGGAATTTAAATAAGATAAAATAATGTCAATTTATCAATTTATCTTGTCCTAATTGCCAAGGTATATTATGGAAAATCGAAAAATATATGCTTGTTGAGATTGTGACGTGTGAAAGCATACGTAATACTCAAGCATTCCGGTAAATATGCTTCCTCACACGCTGTTGACTGTGATTACATGTATGAATTCTAACACGAATTAAAATAAGTAAAAAATGATACTGACGGGCTTCTGTTTCATTCATTACATAGCTATATTTACAAGCAATTTTTACTCACCTCAAAAATTGAGGTATTTTAAATTAATATATTTCACAACAATTTTAATTCTTTTAGTTTTACTACGTTTGGTTAATTAATAATTCGCACTCTAATTAAGTTACATAAAAATATCATAAAGTAAATGACAAAATTTCATTAGATAAAACATTACTGAACTCAAGGCAAATATTTTTACACTGCTTTGTTCTCAATTATTCAAAAAGTTCACCAAAAACTAATAAAATATCTACGTATAATTTTCGGATATAAAAATAATCATTCCCACGATTAGTTGTTAAATGCAAAATTATTTCGGTATTAGAATTTTTCAGTATGCAATGTCTGTAAACTATCTACGTCAATTTTTGCATGAAAATATTTTTCTGCATTAAACCAGTCTGCAACGAGCGGCAATGATACAATTTTGTTAACAAATTGATGAGAAATTAAGCCTGCTAAAATAATGTAAAAAATATGTTGCAACTTGGCAAAACAACAACTTTTAGTTTTCAAAAATTACAAGCGCATAATTTTGCTTGAACCTAAAAAGTTGATTTGTGAATTCATTTCACAAATAAGATCAAACTATTTCTTGGCACATCGATCGAAGTGTGCAATTAATTGAGTATTTCTTGGCAATCTTATTATCTTTTGAACTTTTTATACTCTCCAATTTCTTTTCATTCAGTTCATATTGTAAAGTGGTTAAATAGTTGTTACACCTTTTTTTTAATAAAGATTAAAAAAAGTGAAAAAAAAAACACTTTTTTATAAACTCGCACGTCGTTTGCAGCCCTGTAAAAATAAGGACGAAAAATCTCTAAACTCAGCCTTTTCGTATTTATATTTCTGGTTCTTTCTCTTTCCCTCAAAGTCTAATTAAGCCTCTAATTATTAATAAACATACTTTGTGTCCACTTTTGCGAGCACGCGAGATACGAGCATTGGCTATTTCTTGAAAAGGCAGCCTCACGATTGGCTCGCTCTGGCGTGGATGAAATATAATGCAGAGGGTCCAGAGTCCGCGCGGACTCTTACTGCTTCTCTCGACCCTTTTTTTGCCAAGGCTCTCGCTTTCCCTCCTCGATGATCCTTCTTTCTCTCTCCCCTCATGCAGCTTATATATACACGTAATCTGTAAATCCTCGTAGAACACACAGTGTACTATGTATATATCTATATGTACTCACACACATATAAAATCGAGGATATATACACAAAAGTTTGGTAAGTCGACGAATACAAAAAAAGTCCGGCCTTCGTAGCCCTCTGTGTGCGTTTTCCTTCTTTCTCTCGCAAAATCCTTGTTGTACACAATTTTTTTCTGTCTGCTCAGGCATACTCGTATCTACATATATACATTCGTATTTCATGAATGTATATTTCCTATATTTCTTTTTTAATATTTCCGTTATCTTGGAGCAGTTCTCTTTCTACAATTTTGCATGATCTTTATATATTTCGCAAGCCAAGTGACTCTGAAGTATGCTCATATAGTAAACATAAAAGTTAAAATATGTGCACATTAGAGGGCAAGTGTTGAAAAAATAATAGCAAGGAGGAAATGCGGTTATTCAGATTAATAATAAGTAATATCTCATCAAAATTGGATTACTGAATGAAATTTTAAATAAGTAAATATTGTAATTCTGTTACATCAATTACTTGTTACCAGACATACTTCTACTCGATCAGCGATCGCAATGCGAAATCCTTAGTACGTCGTAAATGGTTAAAATAGGATTTGATTTACATGATTACATTTACACTAGACTAGATACTTTATTTATGAAAGAGTGTACCTATATATGAACTATATGTTCAAAACTTGAATGAATATTCCCATAAAGTGGACATCGATGAAAACAAGCTGTAAAAGAAAACGAAGTGAATTTCACATACTTAGGGGTGCCAAATGATACAAAAAGGGTCACAGACGAAAAATAAAAGAATATATCCTTGAATAAGTATGAGAATGGCATAAGCGAAAGAGCGCCTTAACGATAAAAGCTCTTAGCTCGCGCATCATCAGTCAATATTGATTCGACCATCTATAATCTGCGGGAACGAGGAAGAGAGGAAGAGAGAGAGAGAGAGAGAGAGAGTGAAAGGAAGAGAGGAAAAGAGGTCCAGAGAGTGCACCGTAGAACTGTCGGATTTCTCTTCATCACCTTACCGACCGAGTAATTATTTGATAAGAAAGGACTTCTGCTTAATATACGTATATGTATATGGTAACTTTTGCTACTAGTATGGATTTACTCTCGTCTTGAGTGGGATCTGTATGTGCTTTGTCTGAACGTAGGATTATGAAACTAGATAAGGAGATTAAGGTTATTGATTCAAGCGAGCGTTTATAAGTAATACCGAGGGTGTAATAATTTGGGGAGATTTCAATGCTTTATTTAATGTTTGGTCTAAATCAAACCTCAATGTTCACAAAAATGCAGTACATGATCATAGCAAACCCTATTATCACAAATTATTTAGATGCCAAAATGAACTGAAAAGCCTCAATTTGAAAGCTCATAATCGTAACAAACCTTAGGAACATGATATTTGTTGAAAAACATTTGAACACAATGAAGACTTCTGCAATCACATGAGTAGGCTACGTAACTTTACAATCTTTCATACAAATATTCACAACTCTGTGAAGAACAGAATTAAAGATAAAACATTAACCATGCTACGCAGTACAATTGTTACTGAATTACTTTAGTTAATTTTATAATATAAACGTATGAAAAGTACAATAAAACATTTGCGATTAAACGATTCTAACTAAAAATTAAGTATTGCAATTCTAAAACTTTTATATTTCACTTTTTGATCCTGGTATCAATATCCTTCCGAACTGTTAATACAATTAGAAATAGATATCAATAATGAATATAATTATTTCAATTAATTTCTATAAAAATAGTATCGAATACGTTGATTAAGCTTCCGCAAGTATAAAATCGATTGGTATTAAGACTCAAAGGTCAAAACCCCGTAGGGGTGATTTAGTCTCTTATTCCATACTCCTCTTTCTTTTACTTGTCATTATTCCACTTTATTTTTGTATATAGAACCAACCCACTCGAGTCTATGTATATACGAAACTCTCACGTGCCTTGCACGCGAAATAAAAGAGAGGACGAAAAATGAGTGGTAGTGTTAGTGGCAGTCGTTGTAGTAGTACGAGTAGTAGTAGTAGCAGTGCGAACCAAGCGGATAAGTAGATACGTTCCTGCGGGCGAGGGAGACGACGAAGGAGACGACGTTCTCTACTCCTTGCCACCCCTCTTTCTTTCTTGAATTTTTTTCCCTTTTTTTCATACCTCCGCTGGGATCTCGTAATTTGCCAAGCTCCTTCGTTAATCTTCTCGAGAAGCTGTGCGAGTAGAAAGAAAAAAAAAGCTCAAGAGAGAAAGACTTCCGTTCCGCAATTGAGAGGAGCAAAAAAAAAGAAATAATAAAGTAGACAAAGCGGCTGAGTTGGGAGTTTTTCTGTACATATATATATCGCAGTCTTCTTTCTCCTGTGGGATAGAGAAGGAGAGAAAAAGAAAAAAGCTTGGTATATATAACAGAGTTATTATAAAGTTGACGAAAGGAACTTTACTTTTCCAAAGGATATCACGTTGAATGAGAAAATATTACTGAACTTGAGAAACGATATGTATATACGGATATCGTGTGGGCGAATACATCTATAGACACACATATTTTTATAAAAACGAGAAAAGAAAAAAAGAAAATAGCAAAAAATTATGTAATTGGGTAAAAGATTTTAATATTTTCAAGTTACGATGGTCACTATAATACAGTAAAAGTAAGAAAGGGAAATAGATTTATTCGAAAGAAAGAAAGGAAGAGAGGGAGAAAGGGCGAGGAGAGAGCTTGCACAAGTAAAAAATGGAAGAAAGAAAAAGTAACTGAACAACTTCTTTGCTTGCGTCGTAGATTTTCATGAGAAAAATTTTTCTTCTTTTATTCCTTTTCCTCTTCTTTTCTTGATGCAGTTTTTGTACGCATCCAAGCGGCTCCACTGCTGCGATTAGTCACCCTTTTAACTTGTCAGTGTGGAAAATCTCGCGCGAATGGAGCGCAGTGAGATCATGAGTAAACTTATACAGGGAACGCAAAAACGGATCTGTAATACGTCAAACCGTTTTTTCCGTCAATTCATCCACAACATGCATATTTATATTATGGTGGATATTGAAAAAAATTATTCAAGTGAATATGTTTTAGGACAGTGTTTATTTACTTAACTACGACGAATAGAGTTTGTTATCATATAGCTTATTCGTAATAATTCTCGAGAATGTAAATATAATTCATTTCAAATTAGCATTGCTGAACTGTACAAGCAATCCAAAATAAGAACATCCTTTACATAAGATTGGCTAAATAAGAATTCGGTTCGATATATGCTTTGTGTAAAAACAATCAGTCGGGCCTGATCGGCTCGCCATTTGCTATGAGAGATGATGTATGCACGCAAACATATGCACACAGGTATACAACGCACACTTGCATATAACATATTCACTGCACCTGACTTAAGTTAGGATGCGTGCAGACCTCGAATCAATTTAACGAAGGCAACAATCAACCAACTACCACACAATATAACCACTGCCCATTGCAATATACATGTATGTAGGAGTTGTAGTAATAGTATCAGTAGATTGTAGCAGCGGTGCAATAGCAGCAGCAGCAGTAGTAGTAGTAGTAGTAGTAGCAGTAGTAGTAGTAGTAGTAGTAGTAGTAGCAATATTAGTAGTAGTAGTGGCACTGCTGTTTCGTTGCCGAAACTCACATGACGTGACTTGTGGCCTGTAATAATAGCTTATACATATGCGTGTGCGTGTGTGTCTGCGCATACGATATGTACGTAATCCTTTCACAGAGTTAACAGTTGCAACTGCACGAGGGAATGTGATTATTCGGTATACCAAAATCTAATCCAACTCGATACCACAATTATTTTTACCGCGTTGATAGCCTTTTTGTAGAAAGAATGACCATTGGATCGATTGGCTAGAGAAAAAATGAATCAGTCAAACAATCGGTCGGGAAAATAAATCAATTTTTAGCGCAATGATTATTGAAAAGAAAAAAGCTTCGAGTTAAATGAGTCGCTCTGAATGATGCACTGATAAAATTACTCTCAGGTCAAATTAGACAGAAATTAAAGGGAGTCAAATAATCTTTGGCTGCCAACACGAACCGCAGTAAAAAAACGCAATAATACAAAATTTCAGTTGCGCAGTGTAGTACAACAGTGCAGCTTGTCCTAAGCCTTGAAAGTTTAAGAGAAAGAGAAAGTCCGCTTACTTTTTATCGTTTTTTTTCTCTAAGCGTCTCTGTGCGAAGGTATAGGCAGGTCGCCAAGAATTGATCGAGCGAAGGAGAAGCTGAAGCAAAGGCGACAGCGTCAGTAAGTAGCGGAAAATTGAATTGTAATGCCTTTGCTCTCTGCGGACGTCAGGCACACACTCACACACTTATACACAAAATTGGATTCTTCTGTGTTTCTCTTATATCTAGGTTGTTTTCTGCTATATGCATTTTATAATACCATTTGTATTCTTGGCCATCAAAGCACGT
The DNA here is from genome assembly GCF_000599845.2 of Trichogramma pretiosum. Classification (NCBI taxonomy): domain Eukaryota; kingdom Metazoa; phylum Arthropoda; class Insecta; order Hymenoptera; family Trichogrammatidae; genus Trichogramma; species Trichogramma pretiosum. The sequence goes on from NW_019641665.1 coordinate 547,398, forward strand.
TTTTATTTCTTTCATTTAGATATTTACAACTATAAGTGATTAATACGATGAGCAGAATCTAAATTTGGCAAGGTTTGACAAGTCTGATCATCAATTCATAAACTATTTTTTTACTACGCTCCCACTTTTAAGAATTTATGGACGATTTTACATCAAAGCTCCTTCGGAAATGATATCTTTATAAATCGAGTTTTTTTCATTTGATGCTTATAGAACCATTCGTAAACTACAATCATGAATGGCTAATATGTTCATTTTACTTTTTCTGCATGATATACATGTACTCAATCCCACGTAGGTGTTTCAATGACACATTAAACTTGCAACTGGCAAATTTATTCATTATATGATCAATCGATATTGTAATTCACTGTCATTCAATTCAATCAATTACAGCAAAAGTTATGTCATTGCAAGTAATAGTTGATAACCCAGTTTTTCATCCCTTCAAATGGTAATAATTTCCTCAAATTTCATGCTATCGAAAGCACATACACTCACAAGTGAAACTCATACACATTTTGCGAAAAGCAGACATGCATGTATTCAATTCTGTCAATTCGGGTGATCGTGGTAGTACGGAGCATGACCTTATTTCGCCTCCTCTTTTTTGGTCTCAATGATCAGCAAGTATTTTCCGTTTTATGTGTAGTCGATGCGGCTTTTGCTAGAGAAGCATCCGCATGCACGAATGCCTGCATCAGCATGTATCGATGGAATATCTTTACATAGAAAAGCCGATGCCTTCATTTGCAATGGTATTTTTTTAACGAACCGAACTTCTTTGTATTTTTCAAAGTTCACGCATATGAAAATTCTTTATTGAATCTCTACAGCAATTTTTTGTGTAGTTTTCAAGTAAATGCAATATCAACTTTACAATAAAATTATTTATTAAAAATGCCGTCGCGTATTTTCTTAATAACTAATTTACCACACGAACTTGTTTCTCAATAAAGCACTAACAAAAGGGGTAAAATTCTTTTGAGTATATTTGCCCTTTTAAATTTATTTTCGCATAATTGGTTACAATATTTTAATTTTACAATTTAATGTGTCTTTTTAAATTGAATGTATCCGGATTTAACTTGATATTATCACACCTTGTAAAAGGTCTATGGATTTATATTGAGAAAAGTTTACCATCTTATTTTTATTTGTAACGAACGTGCCATATTTGGGGAAATTCTCATATTTTTTCCACAAGGAAAGTTATGAGATGTTTAATTTCAAAGTTCTTTAAGTTAAAATGCATTATTATTGAATAATCGGGTTCAAAAAATATTGCGCTTTCATCAACATGGGTTCCAAAATAAAACGCTAAAATACTTATTCATTTTACGTATAAGAAATCAGCTTTTTTCACAGCTCGTAATAATGACCCAATACCAGTATGATACCCCTAGTTAGTAGGATAAGCCCACACACGTAAAGTCCCTTCCCGTATACTACCATTAAAAATATCGAAAAGTGTTTGTAGTGAATAGATTTTTTATTGTTATTAAAGAAATACTCTTCTTTTCTGCTCAATCACTCATAAAATATTATATTTATATATAATATAAAATATTCATTGAAAATATATCAATATTTGAAAGAAACGATGGGAATATAATAAAAAAAAACCCCTGTGTAAAACACATTCCTTGATGAAGCTTTAAAAAATTCGATGCATACCACGAAAACCAAAAGTAATTGCTCGAACTAAACTTTATCGCGCTATGTAATAGCTTATGACGAGTGATTCATGACACCATCAACCAATTATTCCTAAGAACTACGGTTCACTCATTGCTTACATACTAAATTTTAATATACTTTATCACTAAAAAAGAGTGAACCATGTATAGCTATATGGATTAAATCATATCAACTGAGGCGAAAGTGAGGCGAAAAATGGAATAAAAACCAAGTATGTACTCTTAGAGATTATATTGTACTATAAAATGAAGAACTTGACAATTTTGAGAGGTCTAGGTACAATTTTACAAGTATCATTTATATATTTTATTCAAGAAGAACAAGATTAGAGTAATCATTGATAGATTTCAAAATATGTATTAATTGCAATCCATGTTATCCTCTTCCTAATTTCAAAAAAGTGCAAGGAATACGCATATCATCATTGTTATTTTGTTTATACATTTTTATTATTTGTTTAGCGCCTTCGGAAAAAATTTAGCTTTGGGAAATTATTTAAAACTTAGATTAAACCTCGAGATATCAAGATTAAAAAAATAAAGCATCAAATATTTTCCAATTTTAAACTTGGCATTATTGAAAGTTTCATCGATTAAATTTATGTACTTTTACGAGTATCTTATTTTGTATTTCACGGAAGGTATAGCAGGTAGAAATTCTTACGAAAATGAAACCCCCCTCGCAGGAAATAAGGCATACTCATTAAATGTAACTCGTATAATGGACAAACCTTCCTTTATATATTATAGTGGCAATTACACGCTGCAAAACATTGAGAGGGCGGGTGGGTCATTCACACGTGTCGTGTGGTCACTGCCGCACGCACATCTCGATTATCGTAATCGCCGTCTTTTCTCTTTTCGGCACGCACGCAGTCGGACGCACACGCGTATGCCTTAATGATACACCCGAAGCTAGAATGGCACCTCTTCTTTTGATTGACTCTTGGGGCTGGAGGCATCGCTTATGCGAAAAACAAATTGAATGTCGGGCTCTCTTCTTCTTCTTCTTCTCCTTCGCCAAAAGAATCGCATATGCAATTTCAACACTTTTTGTTGGCTTCGCTCGTCAACGCGCGTCGAGATATCGACAATATTACCCGGAGATAAATCTTAAGAAGCGGGCAAAGCAGCTCGCGCTGTTTTCAAACGAAAATGCTTCATCATGCTACCGCAAGCCGTACGTGTATGTGCAGTATTTATTTACTGCAGAGAATCGATCGATACGATTAAGTGTTTATTTTCCTTTGTTGTTGGTTTTACCAACAGAAGTTTTTATCTCGCCACTGAAATAATAAAAAATGCCGAGCAACAATAAAGCTTCGATCGCGCAGTGGATATTTTGTCTTTTTATCAGCTGGCTTTCGTCGAACCCCATGCAGCTCAACGCGCAACATTTTGATTGGCAAAATTGCCTCGGAAAAGTGAATCGTCGCGATCGTGCTCCGAGTCGGATAAATGATTTTTACCAATTGTAGTAGAATATGATCGTTTCGATTGGAGTCGCCGGAGAGAGCAGAACGAGGACGGGTAAACGACTGCTCATAGAGTTAACGCGCTCGGAACGCACAGCACATCCAGTCGCATTATCGTGTCAACTCGTTCGAAGCCATCAGTCATAATCATCCTTATTACAGCGAATCAAAGTCGCGCGCGTTTGGCCAGCTCGCAATATCGAACGACAATATACTCGTGTATATACCGACGTTATGTAGCATGTGTATACAGCTATACAGGTAGGTGTGTTCCATCAAGCGAGCTCGAATTAATCGCGCCGACTGAGACCATTAACGTGGTAATAAATAACAGCGACGGTGGCGCGGCTGCAGCGACGGCGACGACGCCAGCAACGTCGCACACAGACATAAAAGTAATGATGACAACGATACTCTGTTCCTATTTTGCCGACATTGACGCGAGCAGCGGCAAAACATAACACGTGTGTAAATAATATACACGCCCTCGATGCTCGAGAAAACTCAATTAATCCTCTTTTGATTATTGCTTCGACTCTGTGTGTGCCGCTGCGCGTTCTAATGTCTACTCGTTACATCATGTTAATTTCGCAGCAACTGCAATTTGAACTAGTGTCGGCGATGATGTTCTAGTAGTAACATTTTAATGTGTATCATTCATTGTATTTCTTTCAGAGGGGTTCATATTTATTGCATTGAAAATAAGATTTTTCATTGAGAAAATAAAGGCAACGTTCCTCTCTTTTCGATGATTACACATTTACTGATCAGAGTCGATTATCTTCCGCTAAACGAGGCAGTTGAGTATTGTGAGATATAATTTCAACGGTAAAATCCAGTTTATCCTCTTATTTCCGATGAAACCTTTACTTAAATAAGCGAAGATAATGTATTGGTATAACATATAAACTGATACAACTGATCATTTTCTACCATTTCCTTGTTTATTCTGTGAAGTATAGTTGGTGTATATAATTTATATTCTTTACTACGAGGGAAAAAGAGTGTAAGACTGTTAATTTCCCCATTATTGGTCTGTGCAATTTAATTTTTAATCCTTCAAAATATTTGTCTTATAGTAAGTATTATTATTTATGAAAGGGAAAAGTGTTTTTTAATATTACTTTTATAGCAGGTCTGCAAGACATTTGTTCTTGTTAAATACAGTAAAGAATTTTTTAATAAATAAATATATATTCGTCAAATCTGAACAATAACATTCAAAGTAACAAATTATAACGCCGACATAGTAAGATAAAAGAATTAAATGATGTAAAGCACGTTAAAATGTCCAATCTTAGAGCAATGTTGCTAGCTGCATTGAAGCCACACGCACGTATACGCGAATAGACTTCATTATTGGTCCGTAATAACCGTCGACCCTCGAGCGAATCTCGCATTCGCAACATCTCCTCGCATCTATAATCCATTTGCAAAAAAAAGTCTCAAGAATGAAGCAAGTTCGCGGGACGCGTGCGAGCGTGTGTATGTATTATCTTTCCGACAACATCAGTTCCTTGTGTATCCCTACATCATTAGCTTCCGGCTAAAATGAGCTGCACTCTGTAGCACCTGCATGGTGTATACGTGCCTCTCCTGCAAGTCAGTAATAATCCATTTCGAACGTGCAGCTGGAATTGTGTATAATCTTTTTTTCGATCCATTCGCGTATATGTATGAATAACAGCGATTGGAATTCAATTTCAAAGGGTTTGAAAGTGTGATATTCCTCCGTTTATATATTTATTGACAAAAATTATTGCATGGCAAGTCAATTTTATGGAATCTAAAAAATATTGTATCATCGATAATTGTTGATAATTATAGGACTTTGCTGATTACTATAAAAATTATTTTGGAAACACATCAATTTCACCTTAATAAATAACAAAAGAAAACCTAAAAATCTAGTAACAGCTAGCATTGCTGCCAATTCATAGTTTTAACAGTGTTGCAAATTTTATCAATTACTACATTAGTAACTGCTAGTTGAATTATTCAATTATCTGCTACTAATCACGTAACAGCCAACTGAAAAATTAATTTGTGGCTTTTTAAAATAGTAATTCATAATTAAAGTGTTCACTTACTAGTTTTTCAAGTAGTAACTGATAATTGAAATATTCATTTACGAGTTACTTGACTAGTAACTGATAATTGAATTATTCAGTTACTATTTTCTTAACTAGTAACCGATAATTGAATTATTCAGTTACCAATTTTTCGAAACTAGTAACTGATGGATAAATTATTCAGTTACCATTGTTTTTTAACTAATTGAAAAATTTCGTTACCAATTATTTCGTTGAATTAGTGATATATTTACAGTGATTTTAGTTTTATTTACAATCAACATTTCAGTGTCAAATAATGGAGAGAAAAAAAATATGTAATAAATATGAGAAATATAATTCAATTTCTGATGTGAAATTTTACATATTCATGTGAAAAGTGAGTTTTATCATCAACTTAGTCACCAGTCACCACAAGAAACCAAGACTAATGTGTACTAACATTCAAGTGAAACTTATAAAATTTTATGATGAACTTTTCCTTGTGGGTCTGATATGTTGAGAATGTATATGGGTCAGATTCAGAATTTTTCAAATAAACCTGCGGGCGAGGTTCACGGATTTTCCTGAAATTTTGGTATGTTATAGTACACCCGCCGGGTTAGATACTCGGACCTCGAAAATTTGAGATCGATTTGTTGCTTCCTTCACTGTTTATAAACAACAGCGCGTGACTACATTTTTACGACGGACGCTGCGCAGTGAAGGAAGCGAGTAATCGATCTCAAATTTTCGAGGTCCGAGTATCTAACCCGGCGGGTGTACATGATAAAAAAGTGCCAAAACCAAAATTTTGAACCCCCTCCCCTCTCCTCCCTCCTACCCTATAGACGTCCATTTTCTATCTATATTTTTTCTGAAGGCCTGAAGCTATTAAAAAATCTGAAAAAATTCATGAAGGTACTTTTCAACAATCCGAATAATCTTGAATTTTTTCAGATTTTTCGAGTGCTTCAGGCTTTCAGAAAAAATCATTGAAAATTTAAATTATTTTATTTTCGGTGAAATGGTTCGATATACCAGACCGGAGCATTTTTTTCTTAATTGTGACATCAAAAAACGATTCCTTAAATTTTTTCAGAATTTTTCATTCGTGCCCATGAAAGCCTAGAGCTGAAAAACGCACTACGGAGCCTCAAACAATCTGGAAAATTTTTTTTCTCATTTTCTTCATCAAAATACATAATCTCAAATTTTTTCAGATTTTTTAATTGAAGGCGATAGCGTCTGGAGCCGAAAAACGTTATTTTTAACAAAAAAGGTTCCTGGAATCCGATAGTTCCGGTAAAAAATTTGAAAAATTTTTTTTTGAATTCCATGTCAAATTTTAATAAATTTTGACCGTTTCAAAAGTTCGATTGAAGCTTCCTAGCTCATTCTAGAGCATAACAAAGATTAATGCGAAATTCTGAAGACATCTGAAAAAATGTAATTATGAATGTTGGGTTACTTGGGTTACTCGCAAATAAGGCTACCCTCGATCAGTTGGGTTACTTGGGTTACTCGGTCAAAAATGCTTCCCTCGATTAGTTGGGTTACATGGGTTACTTGGGTTACTTGGGTTACATGGGTTACTCGGTCAAAAATGCTTCCCTCGAATAGTTGGGTTACATGGGTTACTTGGGTTACATGGGTTACTTGGGTTACTTGGGTTAATTGGGTTAATTAGGTTACTCGCAGAAAAGGCTTCCCTCGATCGGTTGGGTTACTAGGGTTACTTGGGTTACTCGCAAATAAAGGTTTCCCTCGATTAGTTGAGTTACTAGGGTTACTAGGGTTATTTGGGCTACTTGGGGTTACTCGGTCAAAAATGCTTCCCTCGATTAGTTGGGTTACTTGGGTTAATTGGGTTGATTAGGTTACTCGCAGAAAAGGCTTCCCTCGATCGGTTGGGTTACTTGGGTTACTTGGGTTACTCGCAAATAAAGGTTTCCCCTGATCAGTTGAGTTACTAGGGTTACTAGGGTTATTTGGGTTACTTGGGTTACTTGGGTTACTTGGGTTACTTGGGGTTACTCGGTCAAAAATGCTTCCCTCGATTAGTTGGGTTACTTGGGTCACTTGGGTTACTAGGGTTACTTGGGTTACTTGGGTTACTTGGGTTACTTGGGTTACTAGGGTTACTTGGGTTACTTGGGTTACTCGCAAAAAAGGCTTCCCTCAATCTGTTGGGTCACTTGGGTTATTTGGGTTACTTGGGTTACTTGGGTTAATTGGGTTGATTAGGTTACTCGCAGAAAAGGCTTCCCTCGATCGGTTGGGTTACTTGGGTTACTCGGTCAAAAATGCTTCCCTCGATTAGTTGGGTTACATGGGTTACTTGGGTTACTCGGTCAAAAATGCTTCCCTCGAATAGTTGGGTTACATGGGTTACTTGGGTTACTTGGGTTACATGGGTTACTTGGGTTACTCGGTCAAAAATGCTTCCCTCGAATAGTTGGGTTACATGGGTTACTTAGGTTACTTGGGTTACATGGGTTACTTGGGTTACTCGGTCAAAAATGCTTCCCTCGAATAGTTGGGTTACATGGGTTACTTGGGTTACTCGGTCAAAAATGCTTCCCTCGAATAGTTGGGTTACATGGGTTACTTGGGTTACATGGGTTACTTGGGTTACTTGGGTTAATTGGGTTAATTAGGTTACTCGCAGAAAAGGCTTCCCTCGATCAGTTGAGTTACTTGGGTTACTAGGGTTATTTGGGTTGCTTGGGGTTACTCGGTCAAAAATGCTCCCCTCGATTAGTTGGGTTACTTGGGTTACTTGGGTTACTTGGGTTACTTGGGGTTACTCGGTCAAAAATGCTTCCCTCGATTAGTTGGGTTACTTGGGTCACTTGGGTTACTTGGGTTACTTGGGTTACTCGCAAAAAAGGCTTACCTCAATCTGTTGGGTCACTTGGGTTATTTGGGTTACTTGCGGTACTTGGCCAAAAATGCAAAAAAATGTAATATTACTAACGATTTTAGACGCATTATAAAATTATGATGCATTGTAAAATGCAGCATAAAATCACATTTTTTTATACTTCTTTTTTCTACTAACTTTCATGAGCTTGAATTCATATGGGTTTTCATTTCTTTAATGATCGGTAAACAAATGTAACAAACTGTAATATGAAGTAAACAAGTGTAGAAAAACGTATCACATGTCTGAAATCGTTGGTAATCTTACATTTTTTTACACTTTTTTATTTTTTATTACAGTTTACAACATTATTATGCACTTTATTTGAAAAAAAATTTTCGCTAGGGAAAATTATGACGCAAATCAAGCTCCGTAAGAACCTGAAATTGGTGAAACCGACGACTTATTATTATATTAGACTCAAAAGTCAAATCATTTAGAGCTTTTACAGAACTTTCCACGGGTGCAAATGCTATTCATACAGCACAACACATTACTACCATCTTCAGTGCCTGTGGAAAGACTGTTTTCGCATACCACATTATTGGACCTCCCAAAATGAAATCGATTGTCACAAACAATTTCTGAGAAGCGAGTCCTCTGTAAAGCCAATAACACAAAATGTTTTTCGTAAAAAAAATATCATTTTATTTTTATGTTTTCTATTATCATAATAATTTAATACTTAGATGTTCAATACTTAGATATTAATGAAAATAAATAAATTGTATAAATAAAAGACATTTTCATGTCATCTTTAATTAACTTTTGATTTATGTATACTTTATCATTACTGTTATATGTGGGTTCCATTTTATAAACATTTTATTCGGATTTTTATGATAATTAACTCAGTAACTGATAATTAATAATTTATTGATTCTGTTACCAGTTACCAGTTTAGTAATTGGTTACTTAATCATGCATTTGTTAATTTATCGATAGTAACTTATAAGTGAATCAACCAGTTACCTGTTATTTATTCGGTAAATAATAACTAATTCAATCAGTTATAAGTTAATAATTGAGTAACCATTAACGGAATTATTAGTTATCAGTTCTTTAATTATTAACTTATAATTGAATTATTCAGTTATCAGTTAACTATGAAGTTTAATTGAATAATCAATCAATTACCTGCAACACTGGGTTTTAATATAGCTCTCTAGTAGATAATACTATTTTTTATGTTCAGTGTATGTAATACCGATTTTCTGAGGAATGAAATTAATTTTTTCACTTATGAAAGTACTCGCCATCTAGTGGAAGAGAATGTCATGATTAAATATGATCATTGAATTTTATAACTTTTTTGTTTACTAAACGCAAAAAGTAAATATCTATCAAAACATTTATTTTCATAATCAAAATTTTTAAAATTGAGTATAGAATTAAATCTTTTTGTTCATGATTGATTCTTCTTTTAAATTTAAGAATTTTTTTTAAAAGTGTTTATATACTTTATTGTAATTTATACTGGTGTACTATATTTTGTCTTGAATGTTTGATGCAATACTTAAATTTGTATACTCATCGTTGATATTAATAAATTCAGTTAATCAAACGTGTAGAAGTTGATCATTAGGAGTACACGGGTTTTTTTTCGTTATCTCTTTCCTATATCTTCAAATCGGATAAGAAATGCGTTGCTTTGTATAAACCGCTTATATATTAATAAAACTTTGTGATTTATCTGTTACAGACATCTTATCCACTTTCGATCAATTTATCGAAATATTATCGTACACATAATTTATAAATTTATTGTATTTGTTACGCTGCAAAATGTATAAATAAGCCTGACGTTTTCAAATTTTCAAGCCCAAAATAAGACAATATTTTATGTACAAATTCATTGAATCAAGGCATACACGTTTTATGTAATGAATCGAACCAAGGTTAAAAACGTTAATGAACTACATGCAATGCGAAACGAAAGCAAAGTACTTATATTAATTACTATATTTGCACCTTGGTAAAACAAAAAGTAAAATAAGTAGTACTACGTCCACGTAGTATCCTGAGTTGAGCAGGTAAATCCAAATACACGCATGAAAGAGAAAAAAGGAGCCTGCGGAACAGGAGGATAAGCCACTGAATGTATACATATATTTGTCGTTATTAATCAAGTGGCTTATCTATACATGGATCTTTCGAAAGACGATTTGAATCTCTTATGTTCGTGAGGAGATTTTATTATTATTGGAAATAAGAGCACAACACGTGCTTGCAGTCGATTTTTAACTTGTCAAACAAGCCTCCCGTGTGCCGATGCCGCCACCGAGCTGTTATCGCGTGGGGCGTTCTTCCTCGTGTTTTCGTTTTGCAAACCCCGTCCTTATAGCGAGCGTATTATGTTACAATTTTTACCTTCAAGGTCGTCATTTAGTTCTCCTTTAGCTCATCGCACGCAGTAATTACCAAATAATTATTGTCTCCAAAAAGCATCTACCTCAAAAGCACATTTTTCCTCGGCTCGTGTCGGATAAATTAAGTTCGCGCAAATAAATTCATAATTTAATAATTAAATAATGGTAGGAAAATTATTCAGTGCACACAAAAGCTTTTTGGAGAACAACGAAAATAGACACGAGCATGATGTGCCTTAATGCGTGTCGTTTGGCTTTCCATGCAAATGTGGTTGTCATTTTCTAGGGGGGGAAATTTGAAAGTACATGCTTCCGGTTAAATTTATGCATAATTTTTCCATCGCACGACACACGCGTTGTAGAGATACTCTTCGGTGTCTGAACAAAAAAAATGTACAATTTTGCGGGCATTCGTGCGCAAGGAACTTGAATTTCGGCATGAAAAATTCAGAACAGTTTGTTGGAATATTGCGCTAGTTTCTCGTTTTTTCTCCCAAGAGACAGAATGAGAAAGAACTAAAATGTTCATTGGAGTTTGATGCGGTTTAATAAAAAAAGTAGCCTATAGAAAATTCAGCTCAATATTTATAAAGAAAAAGTGCATTTTATTGAGCGTAGCACGTCGAAGATATCGAGATGCGAAGTATAAGTTATAGTTTAAATGACAGCGCAAGAGCAGCTCGGCTCGGAGCTTTCATATTTTCTTCGTGTGCTCTGGTCCATAGCAGAGAGAGAGAGGCGGACGGCTGCAGTCAGCGTTAATGGTAGCAGTAGGTATATAAATGTATAGAGAATCGGATAGGTGGGTAGGTATGTATAGGCGGTCGAGCTTGGAGCTCGGAAGCGGGCCAGTGCACGGGTTGAGAGCATCGGCGCGGTTAGCCGCGCCTCGCGACCACAGTCGCGGTTCGCTCCTTCAGTTGCAGCGACTGCTGCCTGTGCTGCCGGTCGAAGGGTCGAAACCGCAACCAGCCGCGCTTCTGTCGCTGCTGCTGCCGCTGCTAGTGTGGTTCAGCCAACACTTTCCGCTTCCTCCTTTTTGCTCTTACACCTATATATGTATAACATTAACGTTGTATATATGTAGTTAAGCTATCTCTCTCTCTCTCTCTTTCTCTCTGTTGTATGTGCATTGCGAGTTTCAATGCTTTCAACGTGCCTCTGCACTGTAAGCTTGCACGTACACACATATATTGTTTATGAACGATGAAGGTGAAGCTAAGGAAATGAGCTGTAACGCGCACATGCCATATCCGCCAACACTAGCTGTCTTTCTCTTCTTTTTTTTTTGCATTCGCATATACCGCACGCGAGCTTAAATTCTCGATCGACGAGTCGAATGTTATTATAAATGGGACGATATCCTGCTGGTATTGCGAGTACCATGACGCGCGCCTCGCTATAATAACGTCGCCGACAACGAGTTTGGGGAAAAAATAACTTTTTCTCAATTAGCCGATACAGCAGGACGATAAGATATTATAGACATGCGCCGAGATAATTTACGACGCCGGCCGAATTCGATAAATCTCCTACACATTTTTCCCTTTCAAAGTAGCTATTACAATTACGAGTAGTGGCTCGAGTGCGCGGCTGAAATATCATTATATATAGGTAGGCTGCGCGCAGGTCACCGAGGCGATAATGCCGATACGATGAGGCGTACATACACGTATATAGTAGCAGTTGGCACGCGAGCGATAAAATGATTAAAATTATGCGCGTCAATTCGTGCGCTCTCGCAGCTCTTTTCCTCTCGCGTTCAATAAGAGGATATTAGACCAAAAGTGTACGGCGTATATCGGCGCAGCTTCGCTCCCCGCGCACAAGCTTATCAATTATAAATTTTCTCGTTTCAGCGTGAATATATAAAGTACGGCAGCGAGTGCAGTAGCTCGTGTTGCTGCATCGACGAGCATGAGTGTGTGTGTGTGTGTGTGTGTGTGTATGGGCTCGGCTGTAGGCACGCGCGTAACACGAGCATAAATTTTCATGGGCTGCGCGTATAATATTGATACACAAAGTGACTATAATACGTCATATATTCGTACACGTGATGAATATATTATTATCGCGTGTGTACGCAGCATCAGCATCAGCATCAGCAGCAGCAGCAGCAGCAGCGTCACTTTAATTAAAAGTCTTTTCACGAGTCATTCGATGTATTCGGTGCGAGGCGAACGACAATCATTATGATTACATGGCACTGTAGCCCAAGCGCGAGGGTATAATAAGCAGCGCGCGCGAAAAATAATGTTTCGTAATTAATTTTTCGCCGCGCACGCGAAAATGTCGCCGCCGACTGCTAGTTACGAATGCTTCGCAAGTATACATATAGCGGCTAATGCTGCAGGCCATTTGAGGACTCGGACAATAGCCTTTATTAGATTGTACAATTACCCTCGGCGTTTATTTTCATTGTCTCTTTTTGGTGCCCGATCGACGTCGACGTAGCAGTATCGAACTGCGCAGTGCACGTCGATGTATGCAGCATACATAGACACACTTGCTTGTTTCTAATTAAGAGTCGTCGAGGCTCGCCCACTACAGCTATGATTAATTACGCAACGCAATTTAGATATATTATTATAATAAAGTGCCTTCGATAACTATCCTTCCATCGCGCCGCGTTACGTGCCAGCCGATACACGCATTGTATTGTATAAGGGGCCGCCGCTACCGCCTACGCGCTACTGTGCCGCATGCTAAATGTTTCAATAACATGATTATTATGTATGTCGACGATACACACACACACACACTCGCAGCAGCTCAAGTTCCTGCCACGCATATCCTGCGAATATGCATGCGCATCTATACAGTTCAACTATCGTCGCGTTTATATATACACATACCGGAGCTACATCATATTTACAAAGATAAACGTGAAAACGTTGATATTTTGAATGCTTCGTGTATATATAGCTAGCTGAGTAACAATGTTGCGCGCACACTGCATATATATTATATGGTATGTGTATAGAGTAGAGGCGGAGGAGGTGAGCGCATGAAAAATGCAAAATACCGCATGAATGCACTTGGCGCCCTTCTGCGAGTTTTTACTCTCTTTTTTTTCACTTTGCAGTTTATGCGCGTCCCCATACATATTCACACAAACACACATACGTTGCTTGAGTCTATATATGAGGCATTTCATGCGAAGTGTCCTAGCGCTTCGCCGCGCGGCCCAATTAAGCGAAATCACTCAGTTTCTAACTCACGTAAAAAGTATCAAAATATACTCAGAAAAAATAACTAACTAATGATTTCGATAGGAAATTTCCTCAGCTTTCCGATGGTGTGGTCAGATTTTCCGAAATTTTCCATTTTCCCCGGAAAAATTTGACATAAAGTTTAAAACGCAAATATCTCAAAAAGCCCATTTTTAAGATTTTTTTAAATAGTCCCAATCGAAAGCTGAGGAAATTTCCTAACTGTATGCAAGTTTTCAGAGTGTGCAATTGATTATTACTTAGTGAAACACAGCTGTGAACATCGGGCGCTCGGCCGCGCGGCGGTATGACGCCAGCCGCCGCGCCGTCAGCCATCGCGCGGCACCCACTGCCCTATTCTTGTGTATGACACGACTCTAATTTCTCTTTAAAAATTAAACAAATACATGATTTCGATGTATTTTTTTCTCAGCATTTCAATGGTGCGGTCAAATTTTCCAAAAATTTTCATTTTCTCCGGAAAAACTTGACATAAACTTTATAACTCAAAATATTCAGTCGTTTTTGAGATAGTCAGTTTTATAGAGTTCTCGACGATTTTCCCGGTGAAAATGGAAAATTTCGGGAAATTTGACCTCGCCATTGGAAAGCTGAGACAATTTTCCATCGGAATAGAGTGATAGTTATTTTTCAAGGGGCACTTAGGTACTTTTCCAGCGAGTTGAAAATTAAACGATTTTTGGAATTAACGAAAATTTTTGGAAAATTTGACCGCAGCATTGAAATGCTGAGAAAAAAATACATCGAAATCATGTATTTGTTTAATTTTTAAAGAGAAATTAGAGTCGTGTCATACACAAGAATAGGGCAGTGGGTGCCGCGCGATGGCTGACGGCGCGGCGGCTGGCGTCATACCGCCGCGCGGCCGAGCGCCCGATGTTCACAGCTGTGTTTCACTAAGTAATAATCAATTGCACACTCTGAAAACTTGCATACAGTTAGGAAATTTCCTCAGCTTTCGATTGGGACTATTTAAAAAAATCTTAAAAATGGGCTTTTTGAGATATTTGCGTTTTAAACTTTATGTCAAATTTTTCCGGGGAAAATGGAAAATTTCGGAAAATCTGACCACACCATCGGAAAGCTGAGGAAATTTCCTATCGAAATCATTAGTTAGTTATTTTTTCTGAGTATATTTTGATACTTTTTACGTGAGTTAGAAACTGAGTGATTTCGCTTAATTGGGCCGCGCGGCGAAGCGCTAGGACACTTCGCATGAAATGCCTCATATGTATATAATAACAAAAGGCCCAGTCGTATTATTACAAAATCGATGGGAGAGGGCTGGCGCGAGTGCGAAAAAGCTTTACAATATCGCGATTGCTGCACAAATCGCTCGTTCGAGTCGGGAATTTTCGGCTGCATTTGCTCTCTCTCTCTCACTCTCTCTCACGCGGGGGAGCTTTTTGCCGGCCAACTTGCACAGTCTCTACCATGTATACGTATATGTGTGTGTATATATACGTGGATAAATTATTAAAAACTGCAGTAACAGCTCGGGATCGATGAATAATTTCAAAGCGCGCCAACGACAACAAGCCGCGCCGCGTAAATATGCACGCCCAGTCTCTCTCTGTGTCTCATATAAACTTGCGTTTGCGGAACTGCGAGCGAGTTTTTCAATAAATTTTCCTCGCGCAAACTCACACGCATACACACACACACACACACACATATATATGCACAGAAATACAGCAGCAACAGAGAGGTATTAACGACGTTCATATTTATAGGTTGAAAAGAGAATGAGCGGAGAGGAAAGGGAGAAAATGCAGTACGGCGTGGCGGCCTCGTTTTACACTGCTTTATTATGTATAAGCGGTGCAAAAAGCAATGTTCGCTTAAATATACATGATGCCTCTCTTTCGATATGTATACGACTATATGTGTATATCATGCAAGTCGAGTTTGTGCATGTGTGTGTGTGTGTGTGTGTGTGTGCCTAACGCGAGAAACGCGAAGAAGTCGATTTAATAGAAAATTAGCCGAGCTCGACGAGTAGGAAGGGGGGAGGCAAAAGCACGAGACGTCGGTAGCATATATGTGCGCGCGCGTATGTGTATGTATAAAGACACCACCAAGGATATATACATGTATTACTGCAGTTTGCAGTACTGGACGCGGACTTTCAGCTCTCTTCGACGTGTATTAATTTTAATGACGACGTACGCGAAATTATGACAGCGGAAAGCAGCCACTTTCTATATCCTACTCGCTCTAGTCTGCGAGTGCTATTGCTTACGTATTATAACGTATGGCTATTGCGCGACTTGTCTCTTTCTCTCTCGCACACATATTATAAACACATAGCGGCGATTTTCATGCCCATATACTCCTGTACACACATTTGCACATTTACAATCAAGCGACGTGTTGTGTATAGTCGAGCGAAAAATGCATTTTCCGTCGCAGCCGCTGCTGCTTTTTTCCGTCTCTCTCTTCATTCTGTTTTTTTTCTCCTCTTTCTTTCCGTTGCCGTCGTTATTTCGTCCGTTATAAGTTGGCGAGCATTGCTCCGCCGCCTGCTGGTGTGTTCTATTTTTCAAGCTGCAATTTATCGCTAATTGGATTCTGTCGAGCTCGATCTGTAGAGGCTCCTGGCCCCCTTCGTTTCTAATAGATATTTGGAAATGATTTGGAAAAATGTACGCGTCGCTACGAAGAAAGTGCCAGCGATCAAATTGTGCCCTGGCCACGAACAAGGATTACTTGAATTGTATATTGTACAGAAATTTTATTTTGAAATATCGAAAATGGTTTCAATAAATATCCTATAAAAATTTTTCTATCCCTTGCGAAATTACAATACTCCATCTATTGATGGAATCAAAAAGCTTACAATCATATGTAGCATAGTGAAAAGACTCTGGCTCTGAAGAGTCAATGTAACTACGATTATCACGCGTTACTGTTCAGATTTCAAGGGTCAACTATCCATACCTAAAGTGCCTTGAGAAGTTTCACTTCAACAATAATAACAAATCCATGGATCGAGTCTTTGTATCGCCTTCTTCACTGATCAATTAATTTCGTTATGCAAGTGGCAATGAGCGAAAATGTTTGAAATTTATAAAATAGCTCCAGGTAAATCAGAGCAGCGATTGCAGGAAGCCGCGAACAAAGTCGAGAGGCAGAGAATCTGGGGTGTTTATTGAATAATTGAGACATTTACAAAGGCGCGTCTAGTAGTAGTTGCTCGGCCGATGTAAGCCAAGGCAATTTATCAAAACAAATTTGTAAAAGCCTCTCTCACTCTCGCTAGGCAAGTACTTATTATACGCGCGGCGCTCGGGATAGAGAGGAATAGGTGTGCATTATAGGTGCACACTGCGCTGCACGCGGGCGTGTATACTCGATAGACACGGCGCAAATGAGGTTTACGCGAGCGCGTACATATATACTCGCCTCGAGCCACTACTGTACCAACTACTATACTACTAAATGCGAGTGAAAGCCGCGCGTATAATGTTAGGATTTTTGTGGACGCGGCCTGCGGTAAATAGGCGAATTATCGGAGCCCAGTGGCGAGTAGCTATAAGCTTACGCTATACATAGCTCTCAAACGAATCGGTTTATGCTGTACGGGTATTGTCGCATTATTCGAGCTCAATCAGTTACAGCTGCGATTTATATTTATATAACAAAATGTGTGCACGAGGCCGTGTAGGTGCGCATATTTAGATCTACTACTACAACTACATGGGCTGCGGAGGAACACGTGCTTTATAATGTTGGGCAGCAGCAGCAGCAGCAGCAGAAGCGGCGACGTAGATTATATACGCGATAGACGACGAGGGCGACGAGGACGACGACACGATGCGCACGAGCAACAGGGCATAACAATGCTCTTTCGGTGCTGCTACTGCTTATACGTATACAGGGGATTTATACTATATACGTATATATATATAGTGTGCTATATGGTACATCCTTGGCTGTATTAAGAACCTCGTTGCTGGACACGCGCGCCCCAGTGCCGCTGTAATTTACGGATATTCAATTTTGGCCTTATGTGCGAGCTGTATATAACAGCGCATGATACAATATATGCATAGGTATAGCTCAGTCGTATACTACACACAGACACACCTTAGCTCGGTCGGTGTCAGTGCCGTCGTCGCCGGTTCTGGCCTATGTTCATCTGCACACGGCAAAAGAAAGACATCTAAAGGGCTACGTGTATATATATGTGCTAGCGCATATAAAAGGATAAGAAGGGCAAAATCAAGTCTCTCTCCCTCTCACAACTACTTGCCGTATATATATATGCACATGTATATTGTATGGTATATAGCGTGGTTAAGAAAGAGAGCGAAAAAGGAAGATAGGAAGAGGAACGAGGTCGAGTTTCTCTCTCGTGTGTGCTCATATAATATATATATCTGTATATATATATATATGTGCACTGTGTATAACAATATATATCCATACACACACATATATATACGTAATGCCTGGTATAGAGCTAAGCGAGAGACATGTATAAAGGAGAGAACAATATAGATATAGGGAGAGAAAGAGAGAATGGAGAAAGAGAGAGAGGGAGGAAAAAGAAGCAGAGAACTTGAGGTAATGGGATCGACGTTTCGTTATGTTACTTTTCCATTGCCATCCCTCTAGCTCGCTCTTTCTTTTTCCTGCATCGAGCACTGGTGGCGGCACACAGCACTAGGCTCCGCTACTATATGTGCGTATATCTGTGTGTGCGTGTATATATATACAGCAAAATCGGAGTACTTGCGCTTCGGCATCGCGTAGACTCTATCTTTCTCATTTTTACCTCCCACATGTTTCTCTCCCTCACCTTTTTTTTTTTGAAATGTACTTTCTTAGGATTCGCGCGCGCGCGCAGGCGAGAGGGCGCAGATATACGTTTCAAAGCATACTCTTATACATATACAATTCTCCGCGTCTCTCGTCGCTCGCTCGAACACACGCACAGCCATACATAATATACGTGTGCACGCAGACATGCAAGGCTTCCTCGGATTCGCTAAAAGAGAGCGTGGCTCTCTCTCTCTGCTCGCAGCTATACAGATATATATTATATATATTCAGCGATGGCACTTTGCGTCCTTTTCTCTCATCGAGTCGCACCTTCGAGCACAGCAACAGCAGCAGCAGCATTCGCATCTTTCTCTATCTTCGTCTTTCTTGTACTGTTGAGGGTCGAGGGAGAAATAAGGAGAAATAGGAAGAGAAAGAGAGAGAGAGAGAGAGAGAGAGAGAGAGAGAGCCGCCTCCGTGTTTTTCTCTGTGTAGTCCCCTATTTTTCATGTTTCGCTGCGGCTTCGTGTATAGCACCTTCATGCGCACACGATGGTGTATATCGTGTGTATTTATGTGTCTATGTGTGCATGTATATATCTTCTCTCTCTCTCTCTCTCTCTCTCTCTTTCTCTTGCTTGCTTGCTTGCTTGCGCTCTATCTCTTTGAGTCGAGTTATATACATATATGCTGGAGGGAAAGAGAGTGAGTAAGAGAAGGAGAGAGACAGAGAGAGAGCCGAGAATCAGTCCGCGCGGATCAAATGCAAAGTCGACGAAAGCTCGGCATTGGTCGGCTGCGACGGCGCATTGGTCGGCTCGGCTCGGCGTCGGTTAAGCAAGTGGGGAGTCGGCCACCGACATTGGCCAAGTCCGCTCGACTCCGGTCTACGATTCGAGCTCGCAAAGCCGGGCTGCAGTCCGCGCGGATTCCTCGAGCTTTGCCGCGTGCACAACAGAGAGCTTGAGCCTCGAGTCTGTTGTAGTAGTAGTAGTAGTATGTAGCTGTGTGCGCAAGCACGCACATGCATACACACGGACGTGCACGTATCTATACACTCACCGACACAGACACACACACGCGCAGAGAGTCTCGCACACTAGTGGTGTAGCTGGCTCTTTCGCTGCTTTGTACATCGCGCCCTACTCGCTGCTCACCACTACTAGTGCAGCGAGCTATATGGCAACAGCAACTCCGAGAGAACGAGAGAGAGTGAGAGAGAGAGAGAGAGAGAGGAGGACGATAGCGGCAATCAAGTAGGAAACTGCTTGGGACTGTGTGCCGTGCGATATTCACATAGTGGGGCCATGGCTTTACTCTCTCTCTCTCTCTCTCTCTCTCTCTCTCTCTCTCTTTCCCTCTCGCGTATATACACACGTACACGTATATATAGGTATAGGGTCATCGCGCAGAAATACCAGGCTAGCAACCGACGGCGACGTTCTCTCTCTCTCTCTCTCTTGCTCCCGCTCACGCTTATTCGCGAGTTAGACGAGCGCGAACTCTATGTATACGCGCTGCTGCCGCCGCCGCCACTGCTGCTGCTGCTGTTGAGCTGCATCAGCGGCTGACTGGAGGCTATGCTTTCTCTCTGTGTGTGGGTGTACGTGTGTTTGTATATACAACATCCATAGGTGTATACCGCCCGCTTTGCTTGGCGCACACATTAAACTTGTCTTTTGTGTGCAAGCTCGTGTAGATGTGCCTCTGTATGTATGAGTGTGAGTGTGTTGGAAAAGTGAGACAGAACGACTGCTATTACTATACCCGTAAGTTCAGCACTCGGCACTCGCTGTTGCTGTTTTGCACGTGTGTGTATGTGTATGTACGTGCGAGTCTCCTTCTCACTCACTCTGCGCGCAGCTTCTCTCTTGGGGGGGCTTTTACGCATGTTGCCCGCGCTACAGCGCTATCTTCTTCTCTTCACCCCTGCTTGCACATTTGCCCCCCTTATATTACTACGAAGCAGTAGCTCGCACACAGACGCGCGTATAAAGCGCCTACAATATAGCATTCATGCCACACAGACAGAAGCTCGGCAGGTCGCGCTCTTCTCTCTCTATATATAATACGGCGTTGCGCCAACACGAGTGCGAGATAAAGAGAAGTAGCAGCAGCCGTTCAGTCTCTTACTCACTCTTACCACTTTTGGGGTCGTCGGAGCTCGAGATATGAAGGGATTAACGTGCTACTACTCGCAGTCCGGACTCGCCTCTCTCTCCCTCTTTCTCTCTATGCTGTCGTCTTCTTGTATATAATGTAGGTATATGTACGCGCGCGCGCCACAATCACATTCACACGCACTTGCACACGAGCGCATATAGAGTCTGTAGTAGTGGTAGTAGCGACATTGCACCGACGGGGTGGCTGTGCCGGGGGTGCAGCACAGAAGACTCGGGAGGAGGAAACGAGCCGAGGCGCCATATATTTGTGGCAATGCGCTCTCTCTCTCTCTCTCTTCTTTTCTTTCCGCACGTTTCGCGCGCGCGCTTTGTGGACCAACCACTCGACTGGCTGAGAGCTGCTGCTGCTGCTGCTGCCCTAAGGGAAGAGAGCTCGCGGGGAAAAATCACAAAAGCGGCCGCTTCTATAGAGACGCGCGAGCGTGATTATATCGTCGCGCGCTGGCTTTTAACGTATATTGCGATCGAGACGCGGATCCGAGCAGAGAAATATTTTACGATCGATCGAGTACAAATACGGCGTCGGTGCATCGTCGCGCAACTGCCTCCTATCCTGTATAAACGCATGTTTGCGAATGCCAACTTGGTATTAGCATCGGAGTTTATATGGGTCGCGAGTAGCGCATCGTATGCGCGATATATCGGCTACATATACACCTTATGTATAGCGTATAATATAGAGAGAAGGAGAATAGCTAAGTTGGCTGTAGTGCTACATAGGAGTCGAGGAGAGGCGCAACCGAGCGCGGCTAATACCCGTGTATGCTCGTCACGTCGTTTCGCTTGCCGAGCTAGCTGGGCCGCACACACACACACACACACATACGGCGCGCGTTTGAGCGACTCGACTGCGCCGCGATACCGCGATGTGCACGAGGGAATGACGAGCAGAGAGAGAGAGAGAGAGACAAGACTGACTCTGCATGTGCGCGCATGCATACAGTAGCGCACTTCGAGCAGCTAGTTTCGCTGCCACTGATGCTGCTGCTGCTGTACGAATAAATTTTTACCCCTGTCCTCCGTGTGCACACGTTACCTGACAAACTCACTCCTGACTCGAGCCGTGCAGCGACTTTTTTCTCTCTCTCTCTCTCTTTCTCTTCGAATACGTGAATTTTTGCCTACTCGATGAGTGTACATGCTCCCGTCGCTTAACTCGCTCGGCTGTGACTCGTTTTCCAACTATGTATGTGCACGGATAAAATATACATAAAGAGAGAAAATTGTCGCTCTCGCGCGCTCTATAGCTCACTGTGCCACCACCGAGTTGTACTGGCTGCGGCTATACAGCGAGCCAACCAAAAAAAAAGATGCAGCAGCAAGAAAAACCCGGTACCACTGCTGCTGCTGCTGCTGCTGTATGCTGTATACGTGCGTCGCTGTACTGGAACAAAGAAATGCAATTTCGCGTCGCAGTTTCTCGTTCTTCTCTTTTTTTTTCCACTGCCGTACCACCGCCACCGCACACGCATATTTACATCCCAGATCCCAGCGTCAACTCGAATTGTTACCTAAATGTATGCGCACGTACTGCTGTACGGATATATTCAGCGCTGCCGGAGCTCCGCGTCAGTTCGCCGACGTTTTTTCCGCGTTGCCTATCCTACATATCCCGCGCGTACGTGTACGTCGCTCCGAAGCTGCACGCGGAGCGGCTCGACTCACCTGTGCGCGCTCGGATTACTCGCATATTAACGAGCTTCTGAATTGGCGTGGAGTATTTCGGGGGGGAAAAAAACGACGACGCCCGCGTACAGCTGAAATGGCCGAAATCGCTTAATTTAATCAAAATCCGCGCGTAGCCCCAACTGATTTTTATTGCCGCGCTCCACCCTCGCTCGCGATTTCGCCTCGTGCGCTGTGTGTTCGCGTATTATATGGACTTTTGGCGCACGTGAGCCACACGCGTGTACATGTGTACACGTTATATATTGCTCGCACGAAAATGCGAGAAGGAAGAAAAAACGTATTTGCGCGCATTATGTTTGGATAATGGACTGGAACAGCGTCGGCTTGGCTCGAGGGAAAGGAAAAAAAAGGAAGGAATCTAATTAGCGCATTGCTGAGTCGTAAAGTATTGTTTGAAGAGCCATAGGCCGATCGCGTATGTATATAGAGAAAGAGAGAAAACGCGCGCGCGCGCAGCGAGTTTGATTTACTAATATGAGAAATAAGCGCTGGTTATTAATCCGCGCAAGGTCGCGCCGATCAACAGTCCATGCGGGCATAATATAGAGAGATATACGTGCGCGTATATTCGCGAGATAAACGCATTATACGCGCCTATATAATAACGCGTATACACGTATAGATAGCCGAGCCGTGTGTAGAGGGAAAAAAGCCAGTTAGGCAGTAATTTAAGAGAGGCAAGAACAACTGGACAGATCGCGTGCAATTAGCCAAAATTGAGTGTTCAGTAGAGGCGAAGTTATGCAGTCCGCGCGCCGCCCCACGCTCTCCTCTCTCTCTCTCTCTCACTCTCTCTCAGGCACGAGTAATTGAAACCCGCAAGTACACGGTGCTGCGACGCCGGTCCGCTTACGGCCCGAGTATATGCTACATAGCCACCTTTTACCTACCTTACCCACCTTCTATACGTACTTACACGATGTATATAGACGCACATGCAAGCTGCGCACATGTATATAAGAGGGAAAAACTTAGTGGCCGCCACCGCCGCTCGTGCAGTGTGCAGAGATCAATTTAATAACACACTCGTCAAGCCAATGTTTCACTTGCGCCTGCTTCTTGAGCAATTTCAACCTGATTGTGCGCTTGTGGCGTTTACTCGCACATACACGCATACGCACACTTGCAGGCACTCGCTACAACACTATATACAGGCAGTATATTGCACTGCTGCTATGCTACAAGCGGCAAGCATGACTCGGGTATGCGCGGCGCAAAATTCCCGACGAGTCGAGCGAATTAACAAATGTATGTGTGTATGTGTGTGCGCTACACGCACATATATGCGGGCAGAGTGACTTTGCAGTGGGATTTTATATGTTCATAATATGTAAGGGAGTAGAGCAACGCCTGCGTGTGTACGTTATAACGTTCAAGGAGGAGGTTTTTCTCTCCTTCGTGCGACGAGCTAAATAAAAAAAGAGAGAGAAGGATGTATCGAGGCCGACATCGTGCAGAAATGATAATTTGGCATGTGGTGCAGCACAGGCCTGTGTGTATGTGCGTGAACATACACCCGTGTGTACGTTAAAGCTTTGTATTGTGACTTGGATGTACGTATGCGAGAGAAAGAGAGAAAAGTCCACGGGGCTCTCGTTTTCTCCTGCGTGCCGAGGCGTTCGTGCGTTTAATAACCCCACGGTATACACACACACACATGCGTACGTACAATTTCACAATATATACACGCAGACATATTTGCAGTACAGCTGTGTGCGGCTAAAGTCTGTACAGGCTCCCTTTATGTACAATATCTATATATTACAGTGGAGTATTAAAGTTGGAGTCATCCGGGCTTGTTGTGCTTATTTGTTTGGTATGCATCACGCGACACGTTTCGACTCCGAAATCATCGTCGTCGTCGGCGTTGTATACTCGAGAGCGCGCGAGTATATACAAGTAGAGTCGAGCTGGAGTTGCTCGAGTCGTCCTTGTTCGTAATTAAAGAGAGAAATACATAAGCTGCGCGCGTGTGCAACTTAAAATCGTAGTCGACGCGGCGAGAAAATACGAGAAACAAATTGACCGAGCCGCAGTACATATAATTGTAATACTCGTTAAGAGCATGCATCTCTCTTGTCCGTGGCTCGGTGTGCGTGCGAGAGGCCGAGAGCGGCATGAACGACCACTATAGTACGGAGAAATAAAGTAATTTCGGCGGCTCTTTATAGCTAAGTAGATATAACGGCGCAACTAATTGTGCGCGATGGAAGAACGAGAGATCGAGAGCGTGCGTGCATTCGTACTGTACGCCACGCACACCACACACATATGTTAGTGCGCAGCAGCAGTGAAGCACACACACACACATACACGTGGATGGATGAATATACGCCGCAGCGAGTGCACGTACAAGAGAGCATCGCGAGAGAAAAGAGAAGCGAGGAGAATGTGCGAGCGAACTGCGAAAGAGAGAGAGAGAAAGAAAAAAGCATAGAGAAATAAATATGAGCCGGCCGACGCGCACACACCGCGCGATGCGAGTGAGACTTGAGAGACGCGGAGCGGAGCGAGGCAAAAAGAGCGCGAGCGAAGAAGTGCGAGAGAGCGCGAGGTACACCTATTATATGGATGACGGCACGGAGTATACGGACGCGCGCATACACTCGCACACGTATAATATAGACTCGCTGCTGCTGCTGCTGCTGCTATGCCGCACACAGACGCGCGTCGTACACATTGGTTAAGCGGTGGTGGCGGCGGCAGCTGAGACGGCCGAGAGGGGAAAGGGGGGGTCGACCAACGAACCGGGGGGTGCGCGGGGCTGCGTACGGGTCGACGCTGCTGCTGCTGCTTCTTGCCACCGCTGCCAACGCCGCCGGTGGATGCGCGCGCGAATATCGCTCCGTACTCGTACGTGTGTGTCGGTGTCGTTCTCTCTCTCTTTCTCTCAGCCGAGTGCCGCGACTGCCACTCCATATACACACACACACACACACACATACACACTTGTATAGAAATGACGCGCGCCCTCGTCTACGTGTGACTGTGAGCGTGTATACACCACGCCGCGTCTCTTTCTCTCTCTCTCTCTCTCTCTCTCTTTTATACGAGAGCGTCGAGCATGCATTTCGCGCACACACATCTAAAGGGCGAGCGAGCGAGAGAGAGACGGAGCGACTCGAGGTGGGGGACGCGACTTTGCCCCCTCTACCGTTTCGCCAGTCAGTCGTTCCGAAACCATTGCCGAGCGAGGTTCGTAATAGTCTCCGCTTCTGTGCGAATTTACAGCTCCGTGCGGCATAGTACAGCGCATATACACACCTATATACAAAATACATATACTTTCTCTCTCTCTCTCACACACACACGCGTACGCAAACAGCAGCCGAGCATTACACACAGATAGTTGCATCGCGCTCGACGGCCTATTACACAGTGCGTGCACCGATTGTTTTGCTCCTTTTTTCTTTAAAATCATTCGAATTATTCCAAAAGCTCGTGGAAATCGTTGCGCCGCTTTCAAAGCTTTGACATCGCTCTTCGTCGTGCATCGTACGAGCCAACGAACGTCGATAAGGTAGTTCTCTCTTTCGAACCTAGCCTGAAAGTCGCGCGCGAGCTTGCTACCGCAGTTGTGTGTATTGTACTTGAGCTCGTATAGCCAAGCTGTGAGGGGACGATCGTTCGACATTAAACACAAACAAATACAGCTAGTAAAATTGCCTCGTTGACGTCGTTTTGCCGAATGAATCGCTGAGAATCGATCGACAAACAAGTGTGTATACAAGCGGCTTGCAATTGCGGACGAGCAGTGACGGCAGTGTGAAGCCAGAAAGAGCCAGTGAGTGTACGAGCGAGAAAGAGGGAGAGAAAAAAAGGAAAAAAGAGAAAGAAAGCCCGAGGAATAAAGGCAGAGTGGATGGCGTTCCAACGGGGCTGTAGAAAAAAGCAGTCGCTCGTCTGGCTGCGACCACTATTGCGATTCAATACCGACGACGTTTGATAACAACTTCTTTTTCTTCTTCTTCTCTCTCTATATATCTCTGCTTGTATAGCCGTGAGTAAAGTTGCAGCTGCAACAACAACATTTACTACTACTCCTACTACGACTACTACTACTACTACTACTACTGTTACTGCTGCGACAAAAGTGACACGAGTGAGAAAACGAGTTGGATTACCAACCAGCTAGAGAGAAATAGCAACAAAAAAGTGTGTCTGTGAAAACGTTCGAAAAGGCGCATACGAATATTGCATACGTAGGCCTGAGTGTTAAATGTGTTTGAGTGTTTGAAAAATTTCCCGCTTAAATAAATAATCGTGCGCAGAGACTGCAAAAAAAGCAGTTATTCGCGTGCATCAGTGGGTTTATTGTGCATCGACAGAAAAGAGAAAAAAAAACAGTGCGTTATTATAGTTGTGTGCTTCTGCCGCTCGCTGCGAGGATAAAGAAGACAAAAAATCGTTACCTCGCGATTTAAAAAAAGAAGCCAAGAGAAAAAAGAACAAGCTCGCCTTCTGCTATACTTTTGGTTTTGCGTGTGTCGTGTCGCGCGGTATTGTTGTTGACCATCGCTGTGTCGCATCCCTGCGAAACCACCAACAACCATCAGGCGAGCCAGCAGCAATATCTTCGCCGCCGCCGTGTCTTCTGCAGGCGAGTTGGACGGAGACAGAGCGAGAGCGGGAAAAATGTATCCGAGCGCCGGAATCAATGCGGCCGCTGCAGCGGCGGCCGCAGCTGCTAGGCATCCGGTAAGTGGATACTCTCGTGCTGCATATATACCTGTGCAGCACGTACCAGTGCAAACACATATATACCTATACACGTATTATATACCTGTCTTTCTCGCACTGCGTCTGTGCTGCATAGTCGCGCGAGCGCATGACTGTGGTGAAATTTTCAAATGCTTTAATGATACTGTGCGCGGCTCTCTCGAGACTCGAGAGCCGCGTGTCTGCCTCCGCGCTCTATGTACGAGCTGAAACATGCTAATACTTGTGTTATTAATAGTCGTTCGTCGCCTTTTAAATGAACCGCGCCACTTGCTAAGCCGACGACGGCTCCGAAGCTGATCGAAATAATGATTTTCTTGACACATTATTTTCCTATCTCCCACTATCTCTCTCGCTCTCTCCTTATATATGTTTTATGTAAATAATAATATATTCCGCCTTTATATTTGCTATTATTTTCAAGTGGATATACCCACGCATTATCAGTCGCTCAAATGATTTCCCAAACGAAAGCTTATATGCCGGTAATGCTCGCGCGGCGTTTCTCGCAAGTCACTACCATTTAATATTCACTTTGCGCTCACGTATTCACGCGCGCGCCTATCTCTGTATGCACATTTATATATTTATATACACAAACGCATATGCTGTAGTATATATATCGAGCCTGTTGACTTATTAAAGCAAACGGAATATCATAAGCTCTTTTAATGTCAATCTATACTCGAGCAAGCGCGTACGTGCCGATGATTACAAGAGTTAGCGCGAAAAACGTCTTGTCACGTGAAAATTCACAAGCGACAAATAACACTTCGTTATACTGACGCGCCTGCGTAGAAGTACCCATCTAGCTCCGCGTAGCACCTAGATATATTAATTCATACGTGTGTATGTACGTAGTAGAGGGTAAAAAAAATCGACTCTTAAATGTGTTTCGCGGCGTAATTTATGCTGATTAATAGTAGTCAGTCGGCGCGCGGCGAGACTCGTTATTGCCCGGCTTTTTAACTTGATAAACGTGCTTACGTATGAATTAGCCACTGGAGTTTTTAATGGGACCGCGAGACAATAAAATGATGATGTTTTTTGCTCGCTATCGAACGCGAGACTGAATCTTCTAAAGTCGGTCGTCATCGTCGTCGTTGTCGTTGTCTTTATTTGACGGAAATTTTTTCCTTTTTTTTAACGCACACGCGAGTCGATACATCATCGATCATCCGACGAGCATAATAAGAGCAGCGCGAAATCCACAGAAGCCATTTATATGCTTGTTTTTTTTCTCAACCCCTCGATATCGTTCCACACCCTCGACGTAATGAAATGGCTTATATCCATAAAAAAGGAGTTAAAGCCGCCAGCAACTTTCGTCGTTGGCCGTATAACACAATAAAATCTTTATGTCACTCCCTGGCCACCCTCCCTCCTCCTCCTCCTCTTCCTTCTCTCCCGGCTAGTCTAGCGTTCGCAAGCTTGCTCGAGCTATTATATGGCTCAGTTTATAATCCATCTTTAAACGAGGTCCCGCCGGTGGGCGCACGTGTATGTACGTTATATACACGCGAACACATAAACAGGCCGAGTATATAGTAGTAGCGCGCGTGTTTACGCTTTAGGGTTGGGATAGTGCCTGGGCGTAGAAAATGCGCAAGGGAAATACGTCCGGCGATTACCGTGAGCTTTATAGTACGCGCGGGCTTGCATGAGCGCTATTCTGCTGCCTATGTTCCGTAGTGCAGGAGAGCGACACAGAGATGATAGATATTTAACCACGTGCGTTGTAACAGTCGAGCCCGAGGTAAACCGATACACCGATACTATATATATACAAATAATGTTCTGCTCTCTCTCTCTCTCTCTCTCTACGTCCTTGTATATATGATGATGTAGACTAGAAACTGTGCAGGCAGATTTGATGAGCACTGCGCATGCGTCGACTGACACGGCTTTCGGGCTAATGGCACCTATACCTATACATGCTTTGTACCGCGAGACGTTTCTATGTAAGCGTATACGTAATAGGTATATAGATACCTGTGTATGGGTTTAAGTTGCCAACTTGTTAAACGTCGTTGCTGCTGCTGAGAAAGAGAGAGAGAGAGCGTGACAATTACCCATCCAGTGATGTCCGTGCGCGCTTGTTTATCCAGCGTAATTTTCCGTGTGCATTAATGCGCGTTTATTTGTCCAAATTGATTTGTCACTTTTTTGTGCGCGCGTTGCGTGTTATGTCGATTACGGCATTGGCTGGCCTCTTTTTCAACTCGATAAAAAATTCAACGACGACTAGAGAATTCAATTGATAGTAACAAGTATCAAAGTTTATCGTCGCCAGCCTTTTTTTTTCATTATACGCTTTATCGATTCACTCGGATGAGTTTCGTTCGTTCGTTAGTTTGTTTGTTTTGATCCTACGAACCGTTTCGACATTTAATGACTTTTTATCTTTTTTACTCGTTTTGCATAAAAGCGTCAAATGTATTTATGCACGCATGATTTTAAACATTTTTGTTCTTTCTTGCATTCACTTTTTTGTTTTTTTTTTTTTTTTTTTGTTTCCCGAGTGACTCTTCGCATTTCGAACGCATTAAGCGTCATTTATCATTAAAATAGTTATCGTTGGAATGTGTGCAAAAAACACGTAATGGCTTATCGGTTCTCTCGCACTCTCTGTGTAAGTCTGCGCGCACACACAACCAGTAGGTATGTTTTGTTTGAAACACAATTTTTTTAATCGTCATTTACAATGCAAATTTTATGAGATTGAGTTTTCAAATTGACTGCGACGATAAATCTGTTTAGAAATATCATCTATATGACATTAAAACAGCTTTAACGTTGTAAATTATATGCATCGCTGAATGAATATGCGAAGGAAACTTGCCCGTGGTCTTGTCAACCAACTTAAACACTCAAAAATAAATAATTAATCGTGCTTTCATTAATTACATTTCAGGCTTTAGCAAAGAAAATTTTTAAGTTAAAAACGAATGTGTTCTTTTATAAGAAAAAAATTTTCCGAACACTGCGTATTTAAACTGTCAGTAGTTGTAGCCATGAATAACTTAATCTGCAAACATTTTCTTTAAATTTTGTTGCATACTTTACGCGTCACAACATAATCAGCAAAACACAAATCCAAATATTGTACTATTGATTGATGCTTTAAATGTTATCATTTGCAGATAGATAATCAATTTTTTTCTCTCTAAAAAAAAGTAAAATTGCATATTTTCGCTAAGCGCATACGTTACACGCAATGGCTTTCTGACCTATAGCAAAATGATAATCGACTCGTTCTGTTTAATCGCAGGAAATGCGTTTCATCTGCCTCACACGAGTGTGTGTATAAATGTGTAATCCGATGCTCCAGTCCAGATACTCTGTATATTATATTATGCACAACTGTAAGTGTTTCATGTATGTACACAGAGATTATCGGGTGAAATCCGTGCCAATATACATAATACATTTGTAATTCGATATAAAATTTTAATGAAAAATAATCGAAAAGTATTTTGGTGAAATTTCGCGAAGCGAATTTGTTTCCACAAGGCTGCAAGACTTCAAAGGGTAAAATAAAAAGAATTTCAAAAACTAGATTTGATGAACGAGTCGGGTGTAATATTATTCAGGCCGTAGTGTCTAGGTCAAATACTGGCTAAATAACGAAATAAGCACTAATTCCTTATCATCCGCACGGAATAAAAAGAGAAAAAAGAAGAGCCAAACTAGAATAGGGTGTGTGTTTGTGCTATAATATAGTTAGGGTCGAGAGACGTCGCGCGTGCAAGCACTGTATAATCGTTAGATAAAGCAGGAAGATATTGAGGCGATGAATAGGGCACGGATTACCTAGGGTATCTATCTATATACCTTCCACGTATGCCTATGTATATAGAGGCAGTGGTAGATCGCCACGGAATAACGCCCTCCCCACTTCTACCCTCGTTTTTGCGCTTACCGCCTTCGAGTATATTATATAGCTCCCTAGCCCCTTTCAAATTTCTAGCTCGACTGTGCGCTGTGCTGCGTGTGTGTACGCGCGCGCGCGTGTGCGTATAAAAGCATAACGAGCGCGCATGTATGCTAATATCAGTGGGTAAGAGCAATAGAGAGAGAGAGAGAGAGAACAAAGCATCTCTTCAGCACTTATACTAGTTCCGCAGGGAGAGAAAGGACGACGAGAGGGGAGACGTCGTGGTGGATTAGATTCAAAGTTGAGAGAGTCGGATGAATTCGAGATGAAAAGCACTTTGGTTATACACTGGGCTTTGGCCTATTGGTAATTGGTATTTTAACTATTGTTTTAAACGAGGGATGTATATCTTACCGAACCAAGTCCACTGATTGTTTTTTACGTGTTTACAAATTAATCCGATAAGCTGTAATGCTAAAATGTTTATAGACGCGATACGAATCATTTACGGTATTTCCTGCTGTGTAAACGATAATGTACATTTATTAAGATGCAGTATTACAAAAAAAGCACGGAAAATTTAAGCGAAAATCGTTAAAAAGTAGATCAATAACTATACCAGTCCAGCTAATGTACGGATATGCAATGTGCAATGTGCATGTAATACATTACATACACGAAGCCATGCACACATAAGCTCCTGCACACAGCTACACACTCGCGTCTAGATGAACACGAGCGTGTAGTATATGCGCGAAAGTAAACATCGTCAAGCACGTGCACGGGCGCGCAAGTTCTTATTGGCGTTTAGCTACTATATACTCTATAGGCACTGTATATTTTGTGCTTATGTATATTGTGTGTGTGCGTGTGTGCACCGATAAAACCGTGTTTCAAAGCGGGCATGAACAAGCGACGAGTCAATATAGCTGATACACATATTTATGCGTGTGTGTACGTGAGTTTACACGTACGTACATATAGACACGCAGCGGCAGAGTCTATGCATGCAATCAGCCGCTGCCTCGCCTCCTCCCCTCGTATGAAATTACAACTAGTATACTAATGCTTGCATGCGAATGTACATACGCGTAGATCCTAGGGGGAGCAAAATTAAACGGCTTCGAGACTTAAGGGAGAGCGAGCGCTTGCCTGAACGTACAAATAATGATTACGGTAATAATAGTGTTTTATATAAAAGAGGGAGATTCGCACTCGTAGCCTAATACAATTTCTCCGGATCTTTCTCTCTCTCTCTCTCTCTCTCGCAAGCGTACACACAGCAGTCACACTCACCACTAGGCCGAAAATGTGACCCGGATGTCTAACAAGCGAGGAAGACTCGCTGCTGCTATGACTTGCCCCCCTGTTCCCCGTATATAAGCACGTGGTGGTCGTACTGCACGTTTTTTACAGTGCCGTATGCCGAATCGTATGTAATTCACACAGGCAAGCTGGGCTTGGGCAAAAAGGGAGCGCGAGATCGTTGATGATGACGATTCCCTATTGTGTGTGGTGGCGTGTTACGCGCGCGCACACTTTTCTACCCCGTGTTCGTTCGTGTTTTTCTCGCTTTCAGACCGCTATATGGCCTCTTTCTTCCTCGTACACAGAGAGCGCGTCGTCTCCCTTCTTTTTTTCAGCTCGATACGCGATGTTGCTGCTGCTGCTGCTGCTGCTGCTCGCTGCGGGGATTTTTTTACCTGTCCATTCCGCACCGAGCTCTAAGTATACGTTGCCACTACTGCGCCAATGCCTCTGCTTCTTTTTTTTATCCTCGCCTGTATAATAGGCCTTGTGGGCCTTAAGGTTTCTCGGAGATTTTTTTTGTAGCTGCGCCGCTCGCTCCATCGGAGGGAACCAAGTCGGATTACCCCGTTTTGTTTTGTGCTTTTGACTGCAGATTTTGCACTCGATTACGCTCTTTCGTGCTACCGATGGTCCTGCGCTGCTTCCTTTTTTTCGTGCTCAGCAAAATCCAATCCGATACAATGTGTATCGAATTCTTCGGTAAAATGTTAATTTAACCCGACGCGCTGCGAATGCTATTTCTTCAATACTGCACCGAGTCCGGGCGAATTTGTAAACACAATGGAATATGAATTAATTTTAAAAAGTCAACGGCTTACCTCAAAATAAGTTGTAAAAAAAGTACGACTTTACTGAAGAAGAAACGTGCAAGAACGCACATCGAGGCGTCAAGGTAAAGCTTCGTAAGTTTACTCGCGATCCCCTTGATTCGTCAAATATTGATACTTTTAATCGGTTTGTTTAGACGGTCTTGGCTGAGTAGTTTGCTAATCTTCTTTTTCTTTTTCCATTGTATTTGATGGCTGAATTTTAGGAAACGGTGCCGCGTCGAAAGACATGATCGTAGCTCAGATTTTTCAATATGATCCATGAAATAAAAAAAGACTAATGCCATTCATAAATTTCACTCACCACATTATATTATAGATATGTTTGTTCAGCTTAATATTAGCAGAGCGTGACAAATTATTTGATTTTCCATTTTTGACACCTGTACAATAATGATGTTACGATAACGCCTTTTCTGATTGTATTACAAAAAGTTTGCGTTACGATAAAAGCTCATTAAGGAATATTTCAGATTGAATTCTGATATCAACGTCAAACAAGATTCCTCTTTTTCTCAGAAGCCTTTATCGGTCAACAGCGAGATATTATGAAATTCTCGTCAATCGTCTTATCAGTTTTTCAACAACCCATTGTGCTTACTACTAGACGCAAACAAAAATATTATTCATTTTTTTTTGCTCGAAAACATAAACAAAATGTAGTAGCGCTCAAAAAATCTCACTAATCGCAAGACTAATCGTGTAAATTACTTTTTTCGATTATGTCTACTCAAGATACTACGCAGCAGTAAGAAGCCAAACAAAATGAAAGACAGTTTGAAAAAAGCCTGCTTGAGAGATCATGCAGTTTAACCGTGTGTAACCCCTTCCTTCAAGTCGCTTTATAAATCTTACTCGGGGTCTTGAAGTTGCTCTTGAGACATAGGAGGTGAGAAAAGTAGCCAGTGAGTTAAGAGGCGAGAGAGCGAGAGAAAGAGAAAAAAAATTAAACTCTCAATTGCAGGTGCTGTACCCAATAAGCCGAGGGTTTTTAGCTAACCCCACAAGCAGTCATAAGACTCGAGCTAGGTGCCTACCGATGGAAGTGAAATCCCTTTTCCCGCCAAAATAATTCCTCTGGTGGTCGTAAGTAGCACACAATAGCCGGAAACGACCCCTCGGGTCCCTCGTTTTATATGCTTTGCCTGGTGTTATTACCCTCCTTTCATCTTCCTTCTCGCTTACACCCCCTTTAAATAACACCTAAGAGCTCCATAAATTGGTCCACTAGGAAGGGCAAGACTCGAGCATATATATACTGTTGATACCTAACATGAGAACAGGAGAGAGAAAGATGGAAAAGAAATGATTTCGTCCTGCGATTTAGCGACCTTCTTATCCCTCGTGATTTCTCTCTTCTCGTGTTTTATTTTTTTCACTCGATATACATTTTGTCCAGTTCATGTTTTTGTTCAGTACTAGAAGAACAGAGCTATTATATTTTCTCGCTAGTTTCCCAACAACGGAACTATTTGAATTTCACGCTCGATATTTTCAAAAGATCTCTCAAAATTTACGGATATGCGATACTAAGTGACAGAAGAATTTATTTACAAAATATTCATGTTGTAGCGGAGACTTACTTGAAATTTTGTTTATTTATTAGTGATTTATCAAGCTGGAATAAAGATTCCATTGTAGACATTTTAAATTAACATCCAAGTGTTGTATTATTTAATTAGACCAGCAATTGTAATCAAAAAGTCAATAAAATAAAAATACCGTCGCCTTTATTGTTTTTTTTTTTAGTACGGTTTAATTTAAAAAATGTTTCAACCATTTTGAATCTTTTTTTTGAAAAATTGTTCGAAGATAATAGCAGGTGAAGATGCGATCAAACTTAAAAAATTACACACGTCAAAATTCTTGTAACCCTCATTGTTCGCCGAGGTCTAAAAGAAGCAAAGATCATAATAAGCACTCGAAAAATGAATGCAAGCTCTAAAATGGAGAAAAAGCGTGAGCGCTGGACTAATGCGGTATATGTATGCGTGTTTACGCCAAATCGTATTCGTTCATTTCTTCGTCGCTCAACGAGTCTTTTCAGAACTTGTTTCTCTCTCTTTCTTTTCAAGCAACCTCTCGGCGTTTCCGTACGCGCATAAATAGGATACGGAGCGCAGAAAAAGCAGCCGCATGTTATATAGCTCGCGCGCAGCGCACAGTCAAAAGGGTCGCTCTGTTTAAACGCGCTCAGGATGTTATAAGCCATTCTGTTGTAGCCGCAATTGTATTTACGTCCACACGCGTCGGCGACACGTTTAAGCCCTTGGAATGTAACGAGGCAATAGGCAGACGACTACTGCTATTACTACTGTTGCTGCGCCCTTTTGTCGTCGTCGTGGCTTGTTTCTCTTTATTTTACTTTAAATAACTCTCGAAT
The DNA here is from genome assembly GCF_000599845.2 of Trichogramma pretiosum. NCBI lineage: Eukaryota > Metazoa > Arthropoda > Insecta > Hymenoptera > Trichogrammatidae > Trichogramma > Trichogramma pretiosum. The sequence goes on from NW_019641665.1 coordinate 582,908, forward strand.
TACCAGTGCGCACTAGCTCAGCAAAACTAGTCCATAAATACACTCTGGAAAGATTTGCTCTCCTCCTGTCTTGCAAGGTGCCAATTTCCTTTTTTCAACTTACATAATAATTCTTGCAATGAAAAATCTACTAAAGTTGGAATAAGGTGGTGTAATTTTCATAGCAAATTGAGTATGTGTTGTAATAGAGACCCCTCTACAATCAATCGTTCATGCGAACGTTAATTATTATGAAATATGAATAAATTGATGCATGGTATGATAATAGTGAAAAAAATATTCAAATAATAATAATAATAATAATAATAATAATAATAATAATAATGATAATGATAATGATAATAATAATAATATTTATGATAATAATAATTATAATAATACTACTTATAGACAGTGTGAACACGTGTTTACGTCAATCAACCCGAGTTGGTAAGCGCGATAACAGATGTAAACACATAAATGAATTATTTAATTAGAAGTATAACTTGTATAGAATCAGATATTCAACGAGATCTCATCTATTTTGTTTGTTGGAGAATCGTTCATATATATATTGTTTTGCCCTTAACAGCAGCGGAGCGCGCATAACCTGGCTGAAACAACTTTTGAACCTCTTGGATTAAGTTCCGCGAAAACAAGGGGAGAAGAAGGAGAGAGCGAGAGAGAAAGAGAAAGGGTGGGTGGAGAATGTACATTCTATACAAGGCATTATTCTCGCATTTATATATGGGGCAAATTTCCTGAAGTGTCCTAGCGCTCTGCCGCACGGCATTTTTTGGCCGAATCACTCAATTTCTAACTCGCTGTAAAAGTATCAAAACGCCCCTCAAAAAAATAACTAACTAATGATTTTGATAGGAAATTTCCTCAGCTTTCTGATGGTGAGGTCCGATTTTCCGGAATTTTCCATTTTCCCCTCGGAAAATGCAAGTAAACATTCAAACTCGAATATCTCGAAAAACGCCACTTTTTTTGCGTTTTTTATTGTTTCAATCGAAAGATGAGGTCTTTTTACATCGGACATGGTAGTTTTCAGAGTGTATTTTTGATGAAAACTAAGGAAAATACGGGAGGTTTTAGTTAGCGCTCGGCCGCTCGACGCGATTTCCAGCCTTGCGCGGCTCGCTGTAACTTGTAACTCGCTCTTATGACATTGTGATTTGGCTGGAAAAATTATTAAACATATGGTTTCGATAGGAAATTTTCTCAGCTTTCTTATGGTGTATTTGGATTTTCCGATAATTTTCATTTTCATTAGAAAAAGTAGAAAATAGACATTCAAGTCCATTTTTTCTAGTGAAAATGAAAATTATCGGAAAATCCAAATACACCATAAGAAAGCTGAGAAAATTTCCTATCGAAACCATATGTTTAATAATTTTTCCAGCCAAATCACAATGTCATAAGAGCGAGTTACAAGTTACAGCGAGCCGCGCAAGGCTGGAAATCGCGTCGAGCGGCCGAGCGCTAACTAAAACCTCCCGTATTTTCCTTAGTTTTCATCAAAAATACACTCTGAAAACTACCATATCCGATGTAAAAAGACCTCATCTTTCGATTGAAACAATAAAAAACGCAAAAAAAGTGGCGTTTTTCGAGATATTCGAGTTTGAATGTTTACTTGCATTTTCCGAGGTGAAAATGGAAAATTCCGGAAAATCGGACCTCACCATCAGAAAGCTGAGGAAATTTCCTATCAAAATCATTAGTTAGTTATTTTTTTGAGGGGCGTTTTGATACTTTTACAGCGAGTTAGAAATTGAGTGATTCGGCCAAAAAATGCCGTGCGGCAGAGCGCTAGGACACTTCAGGAAATTTGCCCCATATAAGGAAAATTTTACTCTTGGGAGCCGAGCGCATAGCTCTCTCGTGAAATCATTATCGCGTACTTCTAACAGTTTGTGTACATGTCGAGCTTGAAATTTTCCGAAGCATAAGCGTGCGCAAGTTTTGCCACTTACGAGTATGTTTTCTCGGTTTGAGTAATTTGTAACTTCATACCGAATTGAAACAAATTGATATTTTAGATTGGCACACGAGAATTCCTTTCCGTTTTCTAACTCGCGCGCTTGGCCCGGTGCGATCGATACATCCCTTATGTGCGCGCACGACTTCACATGCCTCAAGAAAGCATCCATTACGCTGTTGCGGCGCTTCTCGTCTTCTTGACAGTAATCGCGTTCGATTTTCCTTACTCGCACCAAGACAGCCACAGTTGTTTTCCCAGGAGTTCGGAGAGTCAATTTTTTTCTTTTTATTTACGGCGATTTCCTACTCAGTTGCCATTGCCGAAGCACCGTAGAAAAGTCACATTCAATTGTCTAAGCACATAAAGCCCGAGTTCATTCGTTGCATGATAGCATGAATTATGATGGTAAGTTTGTGTTCGCGGTCGAAATGGTTTCTAAAATACAAATGTGCAGAAAAAAGCTCGTGCAATAATCCCTTTATATTAATTGATTGTGCGTGGTTGCGTTCGCAGAGATGGTGACTGGTAGAATGGCACTAATTGCCATTAGGGCTGGCAGTTTGTCTCGGCACTTTTCTTAAACTCCATCTCTTTCTCTCTTTTCCCATGATGTTTTTTCCTGACCCTCTTTGTTTTTTTCTCAATTTAACCAGAAGACGACGCACCGTTTGCCTTGCCATCTCCTCTTTCTTTCCTCTCTTCTTTCCGCATTCACTCCATATTGTTTTTGTGCAGATGCACGCACACATAAACTGTGTAACACTAAAGATACTGTCATCTCTCAGGCTTAATAAAGTTCCATTTGAAGGATAATTGAAAGAAAAAAAGAAAACGCGTAATTTAATTATCGAGATAGTGTCGGATAGTTAAAGCGTATATATATTCGTATAACAGCAGCTTCTGGACTTTCGAAATGTCATCATTGGCGTATACAAGCTAGGGCGGTCGCACAGCAATAGTCGCCGCTGCGTAATTGTATGCTAATCAATGGTCTGTACCCAGGGACTATTAACACTTCAATAAAACGAATGCATTAGCATAATTTATTCTCTTAGCGGCAATAATGGCGCGCGCGATAACGCGATCAAAGTCCGCCAGCCGAGAGTTCGAAATAAGCGTATACGTATGTACGCTGTCCTGACACTCATATTATACGTGTGCGCGCACGCAAAACACACCTTGAAACTAATCTCGCTCTCATCAAGCTGTGCGGTGTGTGCTGTAAGCAGGCGCGAGCGCAAGAGAGAGAAAGAGAAGGTAAGAAAAGTACACACACACACAGGAGCAGCTACAGTACGGCCATTATACGCTGGTGTGTAATAAAAAAAAAGAGCCAGGCAGCAGTTGTGCTATAGAGCCGCCGCTCTGCACAGTCGGTTGCGCATTTCCTTGCTACTTCTCGCACATTATATTAATTGACCATAGAAAGTAGCAGCAGCAGCCGTAACAGCAAGCGTTTCGGTCTCTTGGCCGCGCCGAACGTACTGCGATCCGTATCTCGCGGATATATATCGTTAAGTGCGATAATTGCCCATTGATAAATACACACAATCACGCATATCTATATACGCGCAACGCGCAGATCGAGCTCAGTTCTGCGAACGACCCGAGTCGCGAGTGTTTGCCTTTGTCACTTTCGCTATATGGATTATTCATTTTTTTTCTGTATGCTCGCACGCGCTCGAAAGAACTGATCGCTTAGTCGTTGATGTGCACACTGCACTCTTTACCTCTATATTATGCTGCTTGTTCAAGGCCGGTGCTTCAAATGAATGTAAGTGTCATCGATATTCCAACTTGAGCTTCGTACGCGTAATGAGAGAAGTCAAGTATCGATTGTTCATAATTCAAATGAAAGAGTTGAGTAAAGTAACTCGCGCTCGTATTTGCATATGCCCGTATAATTTTTAGATCCATATATTCGTGCTCACGATCATCGCAAGTATCTGTACTCGATTTTTTTTTTATTCGTCCGCAGATGATGTGAGAACCCGAAAGATGGCACATATAGAAGAGTATGCAGGACACTTGAAAGAATTTCCGCCATTGTTGCTATTAGAATTACGAGGTCATGCTTTCCATTTGATGCTACTATTGATGAATGCGTCGAGGAGAAGTAGCAGCCGGCTTTCGACGAATTTGTTCTGTTACGACTACGGGCTTTCATGCGCGAGAACACGTGTATTATTCAGTCTTATAGAGGCGTGCGTGCGTAGGTGGCAAAGCTGGTAGCGTATATTTCACACGGCGCTGTCAAAGCGAATCGTGTCTGCGGTGCGCGAGGGGAAAAAGGAATTTTTCAAAACCAAACCTCAACACTCGAGGAGCAGGAAATCTAGTGTCCCGACAGATTTTCAGTATATTAACTCGATGCGATGCGATTATACTATCGCAGCGGAGCAATGATTATATGGCTGCGAGCTGGTGCGCACATCTGGCCTAATAATTGCCCTTGGAACGAAATTGGAGTATAATCAGGTCTTAAGCAGGCATCAATCATTCCAGCGCCATCAGCAACTCCCGCCGCAGATTATTATTATAATACACTTGCAAATAACACGTATAAGCTCGCGTACTTGTTGGTCACACAATTGTCCCCACAAGTGCACGGGTGGACTGCATTCGAGGCGTTATAGCCTCGAGTTGTAAAGTGCGACAAAGTATCGATGATGCCCAAGTGTCTCGCGTAGAAAATAGCTCGTATATTAGGCGTATAATCCACTCACGTAAATCGACGGTGGCGGCTACGTATACGACGTTCTCTTTCTCGACTCGGGAACGATGACCATGAGCGCGCGGGTCGTATGAAAAATTGGCACGTAAAATGCCAAGTAGTAGTATTATTCACCGCTAATGGGAAGATGAATGCCAGAGATAAATTTGCCGCTCAGTGTGTGCGTGCATTTGCTGCAGGTATATACGTATATAGTGCGGGTAAAAGCCGAGAGAGCTCGCGAGCGAGTGAGAGAGAGAGAGACATTATTACAGGCGCCGAGTTAACTCTCCAATGCACGCTTTGCTGTATACTGCGCGCCTTTCTTCTTCTTCTTCTCCCTCTTTTCTTCATCTCCTTTACCCTCTATTACCTTCTCTCCTCGCTCCTTGCGCTCTCGAGCATCGAAGGAAATAGGTGGGTTTACGAGTTCGTGCGTGCCGCGCACTAAACTATGCTTTTCATTCTTTCTCGCTCGCTGTAGCGATTGGACGGATAATACTATTATGGAAATATGCCCTCCTCGTATTTTCGTATCTTGAATGTTAAACTCTGGCTGTTGGAAATCAATTTTACGAGAATCCTAGAAAGCCAGAAAGAGATTCGATTCTGAAAAAATAAATATAAATATCAATCATTTAACACTTTGACTAGTGCAACTTTCGATTGCACTTTAGCACTCGTAGTGTAAACTCCAACATTTTTGTCGTTACTTTCGGTTGGGAGCTCTTTTCTCTCACACACACTCACACACACACACACACACCCAGACACACATTCGCACATATAGCTGAAATGGTAGAATAGCGTGGAAAGAAACAATTGCGTGTAGAGCGAACGAACGCAATTATTGGAAGTACTCGCGCCAGAGGCGACGCGGTATAGAAAATGCACACACTCACGCGTCCTCTTCGTTCTCTCTCTCTCGCCCCTCTTTCCCTCTGTACCGCACATCATATGTATATACACATGCTCGGGTATATATTTGTTTTTCTTGTTCAAAGAGCGCAAAAAGAGATGAAGCCGAAAGAGAGAAAAGGTAGAAATGCAGGCAGAGCTGCACTAACAGCCGAGGTCTTGTAGAATCAAGAATTGAGAACGAAGCGGAATTGGTTAGCGAACGAACGAACGAACGAACGAACGAACGAATGAACGAACGAGCACAGAGAGCAGTAGAGAAAATGCTCTCCCATATAACTGCTACTGCTTTTGCTCCTCTCTCTCTCTCTCTCTCTCTCTCTTCTCGCGCTGCAAATATTTGAACGTTTTTCGTCGGTATCCATGACGACGTCAAGCCTTATATACTGGCAGGGCCCTCGTGGAACGAACGAGCATCCGGCAAATATTTGCGCATAGAGTAGGAGGAGGAGGAGAAGTTTGCGGAAGGCCCGACTTGCACTGCTAGAGAGACTCTCGAAATCCCGAAGGCCGCGAGAGAGAGAGAAAGAGAGAAAAAGAGAGAGATCAGAGGGGAAGGGAGGAAGAATCGAGAGACAGACAGACTGACATAGACTTCGTATCAATATGCACTCACTGGGTTTGTGTGTGCGCGAGCGCTGCTTCTGCTCTCTCCAACCAAGTTCCTGTCTTTTTATACATGTATTATATGCGCAGCCGAAAAAGCTGATGGCAAACGAGCACGACTGAACGAGTACGACGTCGACGACGACAACGATATCGCCCGGATTACGTATATACGCTCGTCAATGCTCACTCGGCCCCCGTCTCTGCTGTGCTCTTTATATACATATATGCCTATATGTATGTGTACGCAAAGGGAAATCACGAGAATTTCAAATTGAGCTACGTGTGGGCTCACGCTGTGCATGCAATATATAGCGCCCCGACACGAACGACGAAGAACAAGAAGAAGAAGAAGAAGCGATAGAAAAGCAGATTCGACCAATGTGTATATAAATCATCCTCGCACTCGCGCTCCAAGCTGCTCGTTTTAATGCCTGTAACGAATGTTTAATAATACCGATATATATTCCCGGCCCGACCGTGCAGAGCCTGAGTACGCGCAAAAAAAGGCAACTCTCGAGCACGTCGTTACCCATCCATTGTTTCAAGTGAAAAGCACGAAAAATACTTAGTATTTACCTCCGATTATGTACCGACTGCTCTCTGCTCTGCACAATAATAATCGAGTGTATGACTTGTATATCGCTCGAGTTGCTCGTACATTTATACCATCGAGAAAAATTCTCAATCTCTGTTGGCGCGATTATTGCTCCATTGTCGCTTAGCATATGGACCTTTTGCTGCTGCTCTCAGAGCCATTCTTCGACGTATAACATCGTATAATATACCTACAATGTAAACGCGCGTGTGTGTGTGCGCAGCTCGTCGATCCCCCCTTATACCTTTTGCGCGGGGCCAATTCTCTTTGCGTGACCAACTAGCAGTAAAACGTCAATGGTGGATCAAATTTAATCTTATTTTTATTCACAGGCCGACCCTTATCTATACACGAGATTTCCCCTGGTGCTTGTAGCCCCGTGTTAGCGCGCGCGCGTTCGGGCCTTTGTCACGCGCGCTTCAATGCGTCGCCGCCGCCGCACTCGCCTCTCGAAATAAGGACTTTTTCCCCTGGCGTATTTGCACCCTCCTTGTGTGTATACGCGCGCCCGAGCTCACACGTATATAACATTATATACATTCGCGCACGTACGTACGTATTATATTATAACTGCCAGAATTCATCGCGTCGATGCCGTTAATGACCACTTGAAAAATCACGCCGATCTGTAATAAAAAACGCGTACGCGCGCCAGTGTACCGATGCGTTCCAATTACTTGTACCTATTGCTCGTAGTGCGTAATAGTATCCACTAACCTGTTTCGATTTACAACGACAGCTCCATTGTAAAAACTGAATTCATGGTAATTTTATATGTTTTCGCTATAATACCATCGTTTTGCACTCGACTCTTTTATAAATTGCTCCCGAAGTTGTTGTGAAAAGCTCGACTTTTCGCCTTGATTCTACTTATATTTAGACGACGAAATTCAATTCAAACATAAAAAAAATTCGTTGTATCGCATTATCATCGTAGACCACAAAACCAAGATAAAGTAGTGTGTAAATAGACGGTAGTGCAATATTCAAAGTTGGATATGGCATTCGCAAAGTGTGCGTGCACGTATACATTATCCACACAAGCCAAGTAAGCTGCCAAGCAGCAAGAAGGATGGATAGAAGTCGTAAGGGAGCAAAACATCCCCCTTCAGTGGCTCTAATACGCGTACACACGCACGCACACTGGGATCGAGGGTCTCGTCAGGCGTTAAGCTAAATTAACATAAGAGCGTGTGTGCAAACATCACCAACAGCAGCACCAGCAGCACCAGTGGCGGCGGCAATGGCAGCAACGCTGCTGCTACAGGGAAGCGAAGCGAGAGAGATAGACGAGAGAGTATGTATGTGTGTGAGCTTACTGTACATATAACGTATATGTACTCTCTCTCTCTCGCTCCGTGTTGCTGCCATCGTCGTCGTCATCGTCGTCGTCGACGAGCTAGATAGAGATCACGGCTGTTAGCAAACTATGGAGAGAAGAGAAGGGTGGGAACACGTGTCCCTCACTGAGATGGTTAATTACTCGTTTCTGAACGCCGAGAGTGAGAGAGAGATGAAGAGAATTTCTGCTCTATACTAAAAGCACAAGAATGAACATATACAGCGATGATAATAATGTTGGATTATGTATGCCCAAGAGCGAAGGTATGAAAAGCGCGTTCTGTCGGAAGAATCAAAAGAGAGAGACGCGGTGTGCGCCATGATCGTACTGCAACTGGATATAATATTTTTTCCCCCCGAATAGAGAGACCACATCGATTTGTCTTTTCATGTATCTAACCCTATTTCATGTAATATTTTTTTTGACGTGTAAAAAGTCTTTCAATGCTATTAAAAGTATTTCAAAAAAATAAATTACCCCAGTTCTTAAGTATACAGAAGTGTACAGTTTGAAAAAACTTACATTGAACATATCTTAAGTATAAAAAAATAAATAATTGAAAACTTTTGAATTTAAATGTTGTTGGTGCGGCAAAGTATATGATGAAAGGAAAAAATCATATTAGAAGAAAAACTGATGTTGTAAAATAAGTATATGATCAAAATCAATACGAGTAATAGATACCGAACTTCTGAAGTAAAGACAACATCAATATTAACCAACTAAAAACGAAACAGCCTGAAAATATCGTTTGCCTACTGTAGCAATTCAAATTATTATTGCTTAATTTAATATTGCATAGCCAATAAAGCTTTAAAAACAGTATTTACAAATACCTCGACACTTGTAAAACTTTGATAATTAATAACGAAAACTCGTTTTGAAAATTTAATTAAGATGAACGCTGCGTGCTACTTGCATTTATACAGGCAATATTAGCAGTAGTTTTAGTAGTAATGGTACAAAGTCTAGCGTTGTCTCTTCGCTTTATACACAATTGTGCAGTCTGTACGCGCACGTCTCTTCTCTTCCTCCTCTCTTTCTCTCTCTCTTTCCAACACCCACGCGGAACTCGTCGTCGACTCCTTAGCCTTTCATTCTCCCCGGTGAATATATATACGGCTGCGAGCGTATAGAGCTACTAGTAGCGATTCACATTCTTGTCGACGCACAAGACCTTCCATCCTCTCTCTCTGCATGTTTCTATCGTAGTTTCTCTCTCTTCTCTCCTTGCAACGAGACACTCTTCTCGATTTGAATGGAGAAATGTTTCCTTCGCGGATATGTGCGTGCGTGTCACCTATACTCGCAGATTTAACTCACGATCGCGCTCGACGTCTTCGTGTGCGCGAGCTTGCTCGTGTCGCTCTTTCCCTCTCTCTCTCTCTCTCTCTGTATCGCTCCAACGACGAATGCGGAATATATTATATATGTACCTTCAAGTTTTGCAAGGCATTTATTACTTTATGTCTCGCAAGCGCTTACATATACGACGCATTTGAATTTCTCTCTTCACCTTTGGCTGCGTCTCTCTATATAATATGAGTTTGTATGTGTATTATTCACTTAGCTGTGTATAAAAATCTGCGTGCAACTGCAAGATGGCAATTTTTTTCTGTAAAAAAACCCTCAAATGACTGCTTGAAATTCATGTTTTGAAATCATAAATGTACGTTCCGTCGAGCTTACAAGATGCCACGATCAATAGAATAGTCACGAATTCGATGTCGAGCTGCAGGGGGAAACAAGGGAAATAATAGCGTAGAAACTTATTTCTCTCTCTCCCACACACACGCAACAACAAGCCGCGGCGGAGTGTTAATTTTTTTATGCTCGTAATTTGTTGTAAACCGCAAAAAGTTGAGTACATACACACTGCCAGCATCGTTACGTACTTACGGTTCGCTTGAAGTAAACTTTTGTGTTTGAACGCCCGACTATATATTTCATCAGTGCACTTTCTCTTCCGCTCGCCTCATAGCATGGTATACTCGATCGTCCTAACTCCGCAGAACTTGAAAAGGATTTACCCTTCGCGTCGATCCTTCACTCTGCATTATCGCTTAATAAGGGCTATATCGAAATTTCCCAAGTACGCTTAGGTTAGAATCCACAGATTATACTTACTACTGGGTATTATATGATGAAATGAAACGAAAACGACAGCACAGCCCACAGCGTAAGGGAGAAAATGTCGATTTGCACCCGGGGGGAGTGATGACGAAGTGGTTTTATATATCTATATACGCGCGCGCACGTACAGCGGAGAGAAAGTATTACCCTCGCACCCTGTTTTTCTATACAGTTATGCAGACATTTCGACGACCCTTTCGAATGTAGTACATATCAGTCAGCGGATCGTTGTTAGCTCCATAGATTCTCTTCAATTTTCCTTCGCCTTATATACGTTCTGTCGTTTTTTTTTACGATTTTCTGCCTCGTATATAAATTCTCACGTTATAGCGACGTATCGCGCGCTCACCATCTATATATCCCTCCGCACGCATCGGCAACAAATTTTCACAATGTAAAGGCGCACACGCGAGCAGTCGTCGAGCCTGCGGCTAAGGACAAGAAATATAAAAGGGGCAATTCACGAGTTTCTTGGTGTTTAAGAGGGTTGAAGAATATATAAACTCGCTTGGCGACTTTATCAAAGTATATATACCTTAAAGTACGTATACATAATGCATTTACGCGCACACATGCTCGCAGCAGCAGCTCATGCAGCGGCGCGTAAACGTAAATTTCATTTTCGTCCCATTCGCGCCCATAAAAATTGCACGTATTTGTAGCGGCAATGTACAAGCGGCAACGCGCGGAACATCGTAAAAAGGTAATTTTATGCCTCGAGGGAAGAAAGAAAAACTCGCGCGCAGTATGTGATAGGCGATAGGTGTGTGTGTATATGCACGGATAAAAAGGGTAGAAGTCGGTATATAACTCTTGGCTGAGCTGTGTGCGTGTATATAAAAGGGTGGTATTGTCGGTAAGTGTCAAGGCAGGCGTGCCATTTACGCGCCGCGGGACGATGCGGGGCTAAACCATTATACAGCACACACACACACACACACGGAGAAGCTTCGGTGGCAGTGCATACATAAGAAGGACAGGGGGTAGGGGGCGCGTTCGAACCGCTTCGGTTTAGTGATAATTGTAACATATTCGACCCCTCCCCGCATGTATGGATACGAGCTTTATACACTTTTACCCCTCTGCTTTTAATAGCTTTGTAGCGTCGATAGAAATACACGCGATGCCACCGAGTACCTACTTATTCGGTAAATATAATGTCCGACGCGTCCTTTCCATTATCTCGAATTGATGTATACACTTTTGCATGTGTGCTTGCGATGTCGTTTTCAGCCTCGAGCGATCTGTGTTGGAGCAGGCTTATATATTGGAGGTTGCGACTGCGTGCAGACTGCGTCTTCGATGACAATCGAAAGTTTTCGCATCGTGGAAATCATTACGATAAATGGAGTTTCGCGCTGCCGAGGGAAGAAATGGATGGAATAATTCAGCGTCACGGAGCGCGCCTTCGTCGTGTACAATACGCTTCATTAAGCATTGCCAATTGTAGAGGGAAGTTTGATTTGCCGAGACTGAACAGCCGATCAATGCTATATGGACTGCTATATTCCGTCTTCTTATCGAAATATTTTTCTTATATCCTTACGAGCTCGGGATTTCTCTCTCTCTCTCTCTCTCTACCCTATGTATATATAGAGATGTATTCGAACGGCAGAATCAGCGGGAACTTGGCCCTGGGCAAATAAGTAAGCGCTTCCATCATATCGAGCAAATAATAAAACGAATAATCCCGAAGGATTTTTCCTTCAACCCCTCGGTGCGTGCAGATTTAACTCCCCTGTCCCTAGGAGTCTAGTCGGCGAACCCTCGAAAGAGAAATTGATAGTCTCTCTCTCTCTCTCTCTCTCTTTCCCTCTCTGGCTTGTTTCATCCGCATCGTGCTCGTATAGATATATTTGCGTCGGTGCGTGTGCTGTAGTATAGTAGAGATATATATCTGTTCTGCGGCAGCGCTTCTACTTCTTCTCTTTTACAAGTGTACAGATGGAGGCGCTTTGAAGAGCATTGTTATTTGAAATTCAGTCGTTTCCAGTAGCGAGTAACATCCGCAATTGCGCAGTCAGGCCGATGGGGTTGCTACTTCTTTGGATGTTTAGTGGCTGAGCCAACAAGGCGAATACTTTACACACTTGCATACGCACACGCACACGCGCGCATACATGTATATGAACGCACACAGGCTTACACATAAAAGAGGAGGGGAGGGGGGGGGGGACTTTCTGACTCGACAAAGGGTGTACAAATATCGGCCAACTGTCACAAGCCGCTTGTCTGCGCGAACTCCCTTGGCGGGCGGTACACCGTATACAAGCTTTTCCTATCTCTCTCGCAGCAGCAGCAGCAGTAGCAGCTTTTGCCAAATAGAAAGGGGTTGCTGCTGGCTGGCGTGACTCGGCGGCGACGGTATGCGAATAAGCGCAAGGAGAAAGAGGGATGATGCTGCGCGCCGTCGTACAAAGGCCAATTCGAGCCGAATGAGCCTTCGAGTGAAAAGGCTGCTGCCGCACTGAGAGAGAGAGAGATGCTAAGAAGCTGCACAAAAGCTCGCACGTCGCGCAGTGATAATGCCGAAGAAAGAGAAGAAGAAGCAGCAGCAGCAGCAGCCAAGAATATATAAGGAGAGAAAAGCAGCAGAGAGGGTGAGCCCAACCAGAGAGGCGCTACAACCCGTTTGACTACCTAATCTGTTACTGTTATAAAAGCCTGTTTTGCCGCTTGCTCGTTTTATTAGGTGCTCGGTCCGTGTTTGTAAAGGCGCACCGACGACGACTCACCCTCTCTGCGCACTCAATCTGTTTTCTATCCTTTTACCTTAACCCTGCTGCTACGCGCACACACAAGCGGGCACACGCAAGTTTGTATAAGTATAAATGTCTCACACCCCGATGGCGTCTTATGTGTGAACGCATTTTACTTTTGTCTACCCTTCCTATACACACACACACACACACACACACACTCATAAACACACGTCAAGGTGTTATCTGCCTTGCTCTGTTTTCTTTCTGCACTCGCGTATCCAGTTTGCGAGTTCATGCGGTGCAAGATGGTGTGAATAAAGTGACACCTTTTGTCGTGCGAAAAAAAATTGATGTCTCAATTGAGAGGACAATAGACCCGTCTTTGCGATCGTGCACTTACGCAGAGGGGAGAACACACATAGACACGATGGATTTTGCAAAAATAATTCACAGGGTCAGGCGGGTTTCGATGCGCGCGCCCGATACATAGATTTTAATCGACGACGAAAGATGGATGCGGGTCGAGTGCGCATTATTATATATAACTAAGTCGCGCGCCAGTATCATAATTTCGTCGATGCAATAATCGATCGATTTACGATGGTCGCGTATGAAGTTGCGAATCAGTTGCCGCGTGCACATATCCGGCCGTATGCGTTAAAACATAATGCAAAATAGTGGTAGGTAGCATATCGGGTAAGGGTGCGCAAGCCGCACCGAGAGCCAGCAATGAAAACCGCAAACGTTGCATAATGGCAGAATCGTATATACATACATGTATCGTAGAGAGAGAGAGAGAGAGAGAGAGAGAGAGAGAGAGAAAGCCGAGGCGGCTACTAGCCTCAATTGACGGGGGTGAAAATCGTCATCGTTGCCGCGCGCTGTGTATATACTAGGGCGCACATCCCGCAGCCAGACGCGCAGGGGTCGGACGCGAGGATTTAGTAGGTATATAGCAGCGGCAACGAGTACAGCGGGCGGGTGTGGGCGAGCGAGCGAATAATCGTAGCGTGTGCGCCGCTTCCGCGTCATCGAAACGAGCAAAATCTCCCTCTCTTTATCGTATACGTAAACATATAACACATGTACGCGTAACTACCGACCAGAGAGGGAGAGAAAGAGAAATACACAACGCGCCGCATTGGAATCCCATTGCCGATCATTAAGTCATGCATTATTTATGTAATTTCTCGTCTCCCCTCCCGCGTGTTCGTACCCACTATATACAAGCGTCACGAGCTGCTGCTGCTGCTGCTGCAGAGAGCAGTGCGAATCAAAATGCATTGCTTATGTAAATACAGGCCCTCGTGCGATCGTGGCCACCCGCGATCCTACGGTAATGAATACGTCGAGGGTGTGAGAGGCGCCACGTAGCGGATGCCAAAGTTCAACGACTGATTTTGCTCTTTATCAACGACGTTTTTACGATTGCTGGCAAGGGCCAGACGCGTCATTTACATTTTCGCTCGATTTTTTCCAACTAGAACAACGACAATTGTTGAAAATTTTGTTAAAAAAGAAATCAAACATCGATATCGTTATGCTACCTTTAATTACGTCAAGTCGAACAAAAAAAAAACAACAACAACAAAAGCTACACGAGGCAATGTGTACAAAGCTAAGGCCTGGCAGCAAGTGTAAAGCTATTCGAGCGTGTAAATTCGCATTGCACACACGTAAATGGAAATCTAATTTCGGTGGCTTGGCGTACAAACGCCGTGTCGGGGGTAGAGAATTGATGTGCAACGTTATCGAGTATTCGCTGTCGAACTTGCTCGTTTTACATGCGCCTAATCGATAGTCGATGCGCGCACCGATGATATGATTATATACGTATAGCATATATATTTTCAGCATACGAGCCCGTTTGAGGCTGATTTCGCGCTGAGCGTGCTCAGTGAGTAAGGCATTCGTATACAGTCGAGGAGAGCAGCGCGCTATGTGGCGACAATTCACACTTCTCCTCGTACTGAAATCAATTGAATACAGGTCGAGGAGCCCTGATTACAGTCGAGGAGCCCTGATTACAGTCGAGGAGAAGTGTGAATTGTCGCCACGTAGCGCGCTGCTCTCCTCGACTGTATGCGATCCCGCAGACTCGAGCCGAGACGACTCGCTCAGCTCGCGTGCGTGTAGCCTGTGCTGTCTGCTACATGTCAAAGTGGCAGGCCAACTCGCGCTGCCTTTAACCTCTCTTTCTTGAATACAAACATATCTACACGAGATAGAAATGTCATTTTTAATTCATATTTGTGTTCGCACTAAACACGATGACTGTAAAAATGAAGCAGTAGAAACTTAATAATGGAAAGAAATGCAGCGTGACCGATGTTATACCGACTTTACTCATCAAGACACTAGGAAAATCAGTGTAATGAGATTCAAGTTGGCACAACCAGTGCTTTATGCAACCCCTCGTTTTTCAGAAAAAACATATCCACACAAGTTGCATGTACAGGTATTTTACACGAGACATACGCATATACAGTATGTAGACGAGAGCCTAAAACTAGCGGCAAAGTTACAGTTTTAAGTTTAGAGTGCTATAAAGAAATTAAATGGAACATAACAATTATGCATGATATAGTTCTCAAAACGAGCTCTTATGCAGAAAAATTGTTAACACATCAATGGCTGTTAGCGGTGTGGATACGTCTCAGCGTGTTTGCAGCGTTGCGGACGCTGTAGTGCCTCGGCTGCTTCGCTTCGCTACGCAGCCTCGGCGACTACAGCGCCCCAACGCTGCAAACACACCTCGACTGTATCCACACCACATACAGCCCTTGATGTGTAAATAACTAATAATGAATGAATACATATAAGCTGAAAAGCGTGGCTACAGTGGCAGTGCGTCGACCCTTGGAATTAATCATTATTACACGCATTCGAATACTAATTTAGGAGCCGGACGTATACAAATATTCCCATGGTCGAGTCGAGATTCGTAACTTACGAACGAGCCATTGAATCGAGTCCTCGAGAAACGTGCGCAACACACTGCATATCTTGGCACAAGAGCGAGCTGCAGCTTACACAAGGGGGGACACGTGGCCAGCTATCGATATCGCGCGCACATAGAGAGAGAGAGAGAGTCGGAGAAAGAGCGAGAGATCGAAATGTCAAGAGGGTCGGCAACGGTCGACGAGCGCGAAGGGGCCATAATACAGAACAACTCAAAAGCCGAGTGTCCTCGAGGTCAGTTATCCGTATTGTATTGCTTTAGTAAAGCTCGCTCCTACGTATCCTATATATAGGCAACATATACGAGAGTACACACGCATACATGTATATACGACGCGCACACGTACACCGAATCTCGTAGTTGAACTTTCTCTCTCTCTCTGACCCACGCCCCTCGTCGTCTGTGTGACCAAAGCTGGTCATCCATGGTCATTCAGTGGTTGGGTATGCCGCCTGCCACCGCGATTTCGTGGTTCTTGCGGTCAGATGGAAACTACGTCGGAGTATTACGTATACCTATAGGTATATATATGTACGAGCCCGAGTGTGTACGTGTGTGTGTGTGTGTGTGTGCATGTGGGTGTGCGAGTAAGAGTGCTGTAGGTATATATAGATATATATTTAAATAAAGAGAGGGAGGCAGAGAGAACGAGATTTAACCACCCGTTATCCACCTTTATTTGTGCGCGCGCTTAACCTTCTCCCACCGCACATCTCTACCGCCAGCGCCAACCACCCACAAGCTCGGGATACACATGGAAACAGTAGTTGTAATAGTAGCGCGGGAGCAGTGCCAGTAGTTGTAGTAGTGGTATGGCAATAGTAGTAGTAGTAGTAGTAGTAGTAGTAGTAGTAGTAGTAGTAGTAGTAGTAGTAGTAGTAGTAGTAGTAGTAGTAGTAGCTCGTCGTCGTAGTTGCACACGTGAATTTACCTTGTAGAGTGGTATGTGTTGCAGAGTACGGCCGCAAACGTGGTAAATGTCATGCGAGAGGGAGAGAAACAGAGAGACAGAGAGAGAGAGGGAAACGCGCAGAGTAAATCAATTGCGTTTCGTCAGTGAGTTCGCTTTGACTATATTTGATTCTCTCTCTCTCTCTCTGTATATCCTCATCCACGATGCCTCACAGTTCTCTCGTATACCTATATACGCGCATGAATGCTACTGTGTGTATGTATACGCTTATACGTGTGCAGTTGAGCCCAAACAGCCGCCCCGAGGTCGTTGCTATGACTACGACGACGACGACGACGACGAGGAATGAAATTTTACCGCTTGTTTATCGAAATGTTTTTAAATTGATGCCTTTTGAAAAAATAATCTAGTTATTTCTCGACTGCTTTGGATACCCGCGCAGCAGCAGCAGCTCCGCCAGCGTACTCGACGCGCTGGAAGCCCTCGACGTGCTAAAGCTCAATTATATACGGATCGCGATTTTTGTATTCCAGCCGAAAAGTCGTTTTAATTTTACAGGCCGCTTTTAACGCTGTTTCCTCCATCGAATTAAAAAAGTTTCCGAATCGCCCTGTATATACTGTGGTAGCTGAGTTGTCCAGTTACCTTTTTTTTCTCTACGTGCATTGAATAATCAAAAAAAGACCAAAACTTCAAACGTGTCCGATCACAAATGTGTCCATCAATCTCGTACGTCTCCCTCCCTCTCAGTATACGCTCGAGTTTTAGGTGCAATATAAAACATGCCCGATGCATTTTCCAACTCAAGCCACAATTCGCTCAACAAATCAGAACAAAAAGGCAGCATCAAATTTCACCTATGCTCGACGTCCACCACATAAATTTACGCGAAAAAACGAGAGAGAGAGAGAGAGAGAGAGAGAGCACGAGAGAAAAAAGAGGAATGTAGTCGAGCAGGAACCGAGGGAAAATAAAAACGAGCTAATGCGTGCATAGTTATACGTTAAAAGAGAACGAGTGAGGTAGGGGGTTAAAAAAGAGTGAAGAGAGAAACGAATAAAAGCACTGGTAGGTTGATCGAATTATCGAACAGTCCGCGTCGCTGCTACGTTACTGCAACGAGAGGGAGAGAGAGAGAGAGAAAAACGCGCGTGAAAGGAAAATTGATGCTGATTGAAGGGAGGCGCGACGTTTCTCTCATTAAACGTCATTCGTTAGTCACACACGGCGGGGAGAGGCGAGAGAGCAGCGACGCAGCAGAGCAGTTCTGGCCGCTCGTGTTGCATTTTGTTTGCTTGGAAATTGCCGCGATGCACAAAACTCACTCATCTGTCACGGGGCTCGGGCTCGCGACGCTTGTTATGCAAAATCCCCCGCACACATATAGACTCACGATTTCAAAGCGCTCGGCCCGGACTACCAGTGCGTTGACCATCGGGCAGAGCGAGTCTTTTTCATTATTCATCGACTCTCTACCCTCTCGGCCTCTACATACACACCAGTAGGCAGCGACACCACGCGCGACTGCAGCAGTTATGTATAATGTTTGAATACGCGAGCAGCGAGCATCGCAAACATTCGACCAATTAACTTGTAACAATATTGCCACCTGCCATGGAAACGATATCGATCGCGAAAAATGGAAAATAAGGCCGGTTATAGCCTCTCAGTTGCATCTAATCAGGCGTATAAGGCAGAGAGCTGCGATGTATTACATGGCGTACGTAGCTGTGTTCAACAAGATTTGCGCGTGGCCGTAGCCGTGTGTAGGCGAACGAAAAAAAGAGAAGAAGAAAGTTGGCTCTCGAGAAAGGGCTAGCTGGCTGCTATAGGGGCGAAAGCCAATGAATAAATTGGATCGGCCGGCTACTAGCGCGCGCACCTCTGTGTTATATACCGAGTCTCTGCTGTGTATACACAGACTGCAGTGTAGCTATATAACGACAAATAGGATCAGCGATTCCCAAGTCGATCGCTACCGCTGCTGCTGCTGCTTGCGCCGCTAGTCCAGTGCTCACATCCAGCCGAGCGTGAGAGGCGAGATAGGCTAACCCGCCGCGCGCTTTTACACGTGTTAGCGCGCGAGGCGTCGAAGTAGTTTCGCACCGAAGACCCTTAATAACATCAACGTCGTCGTCGTCGTTCCAGCGTGTCCGAGTTCTTTTGCGTGGCCAACGAGTAGAGTATTATGTATCGGAAACCGGATTAGAGACTCTACTACGGCTCCGCAGTCTTTTGCGCGCCAACCCTTTTTGCGCGCAAAGAGAGAGAAAGAGGCGAGATTAGCGAACTTGTCTATCGGCGAAGCCTTCCTTTTTATGTTCGACTTTCTCTTACTTACTTTACGTTCGGCCTAATGAAAAGTGATGAAAAATTGATGCACTGCCTGCACACGCAACGACATTGAATCCTATCGCTTATTGGCTTGTTGCGTGAATCGGCGTTCGACAAAGGCTGCTGTATTGCGAGCGTCCCTCTATACGCGATCGTTATCGAAAGCAGCAGCACCTTCGAGAGATGGCTTATCGGCCCCTCCGAATTTTTTACAAGCATCTGCTTTCCTCCCTTTTTTTGCTGCGAAAGTACGGGCATACTTTTGCTTTTTTTTTAGCCACGTTATGTGGCGTGTCGACGTTAAAGTCACGCGAGCAGAATCAAATGGCGCATTGTCTCGTGTGCGGCTTGCGGCCGAGATAGCCTCATGCTACAAGATACTTACACTTGCGATTTATGCGAGTTATAAGCCGTTAACGATTTTTCTTTTTGACGGATTAGGCACGCAACGCACCAGGGCCCGAGTGACGAAAAAAGCCTTGCATTTCGCAAGCTCCGGATGACGTGCGTACGTGTTACGGACAAAGTGAAATTAATCGGCTCTACGTGAAAATCACCGACGCGCATACAATCGGGGTATCGAAGCAGTAGATTGTATACACACCGATACAACAAATAGTTAACAATTTAAAATTCATTTTTACTCGCTCGTGCCCGTAGTACTCGCGTGCTTGCGTCATGCCGCTTGCCGAGAGAAGCAGGAACCTTGTAATAGAATATTATACATATCGCATACACGTGCGGAGCCGTCGTAAGCGCTCGCGGAGAGAAATTGGTTTGCACAAAGAACAATAGAAAGTATAGACACGCGAGCACGATATGCAGTCGACTCGCTCGTGTGTATTGACCGACTGCGAGGCTCGTCCCCGCGCGAGCGCGCATTTACCTGGCAACATGTAATAATTAGGTTAATACCTCGGCATTATATATTATGTATACGCTATAATACACAAGCGCGCATAGCAGAACTGCAGAGTCGCTAACGGTCGCGAAATTACATGCTCCAACGCTCCTTATATGCTCGGGCTTTTTCGTATTTATTACCAAGCCGACTGGCGAGGAGAGCGCGTGCGCATTATTATGGTCTATAAAATTTGTTTTCTTTCTTTTGGCCTTTTTTTTCATCTATCTCGCGCTGCCTGCACCTGTGTTCAGCTCAATAGTTTGCGCCTTCTTTTTTGTCTCTAATATATGACGTGTGGCATTGTTTTGCAAATTATACCTGCGTCGATGAATATTTAGCCGCGAATAGGCCGTTTACGTTATAAATACGAGTTGCTCGGAGCCCGACGTAACGCCAACACCTATAAAATACGTTTCACGAAGGAAAGGTTTATTTTCAAATTGACTCTCGTTCGGGAGGAGGCGAGACCGGCTCGTTCTCGACGAGCTACGTTAATAAATATTAATTTATCGATCGCTACGAGATTATGTTAATGGCGTATCCTGCACACCAAACGTGTATTTTTTCACGTTATACTTATAACGCATTAATGTATACGGCAAATTAAGAGAGAGAACATTGACTCCGCGTGTGATTTATCTCGGTGTCACCGTTGAAATTCGTTGGCGGTATTTGTCAATTTCCAAGAAATTTCTTCGCCTTTTTTCCTTCCTCAAAGACTATAGACAATAAAACAAAAAGAAGAAGAAGGCTCGAAGAATTTCTTGACTCGAGAAATTGTTTAAATGCGAGAATGGTAAAAAGGTTATTGGCCAGAGAAAGCATCGAACAGGATGTGTGAGTGCGGTACACATACGCATGCGTGTTATATGCAAGCAGCGGCCTAGTGTTGATTTTGCAGCTCTCTTGCTTCCGACATTGTTTAATGATTGCGCTTTGTTTGTGTTCCAGGGTCCACCGCAGGCCGGCCAGCAGTTCAAATTCACAATCCTCGAGTCGTGCGATCGAATCAAAGAGGAATTCAATTTCCTCCAAGCACAGTACCACAGGTATGATTCCCCCTTCGATATTATACATACATATATAATACCAAGTTGCTCTCGATCTTTCCTCTCTACATTTATCGTGACTTTATATACATGATATAAATTCTGTCGTCTCTGTATCGCCGAAAGTACGAAACTCGTGTTTTATCCGTCTTTCCTCTCTTTGCCGAGAAATGTTGACGTAATTTTTTCGACGAGCAAATAATCATCGTCATCTTGTCGGGCAAAGATCTCGGCGACTAGATTGTAATAAGCTTCGATGACGGACGTTCATAAATATAAACAAATCCATTGAGGCTCTCCGAGTGCGGCATTAATTAAGTCGTACTTATATACATGTAATATAACAGAGCCGTGGCGCGTAGGAATGAGCATCGATGTTCGCGCGCGCCCTCGCGTATATACAAGCAATTGGCAAAGTGATAATATCTCTTCGTCTCTTTCACTGGCACTTTAGCGTCGGGCTTGGGAATTGTAATATATAATGTATATACACGATGGCGAACACCTGTCTACTAGCCTTGCGCGAGCAAATATTAATTTATTATGTATTTACTCGACCGCAAGCTGAGCGTGTAAGCCAACTCGAGCGTGTTTTCTCTCTCTCTCTCTCTGTCTCTCCCTCTTTCCCTCTTTGCTCTACACGCCACACCATCGTGTGCGCGCGCGCGCGCTAAGTTTCACCGGTTTCAATGCGAAACTGTTATACTCTCGGAGCCGCGTGCGAACTTAAATAATGGCTTATACGAGCCTCTCTCTCTCTCTCGCTCGTGCGCGCCCCGCGTCTGGGTAATATATAATTTATACATTTGAGAAACTTGACAGAGTCAAGTTGTCGCGTTCTCAAACTCATTTATAAAAGGATGGATGCAGTTGAATTTGTAGTGGATAATTTACTTAATACGTGCTGCGCGCGCGCGCGTTCGCCGCGTGGATTTTATCGACTTTAGCTCCCAAGCGATCTGTACGTGTATTTCGCGCGTAGGAAATGATTAATCGGATTTATACCGACGAGAGCAGAATTGGATTTAGATAGCAGCTTTTGCGGCTAATGAAACAAGCTCCGCGCATACATATACACACGAGCGCTGCGCTGCATTATAAAATCTAAATTTACTTTCCAATAACATAATTTCAGGCGAATTCTATAAATGAACTGCATCGAGTGTAAAATTATCGTTTATATATGTGTGCATACATCGAACATGTGTGTGTGAGCGCTAGCGTTGCCGAGCTATATACATATGCAATTGCCGAGCTATACATAGAAATTAATATCGAACTCGCGTGTTCACGGTCGTAAAAAAAGCCAACATTTTTCGTCTGGCTTACGGTATCACAGAGAGAGAGAGAGAGAGAAAGAGAGAGCAAAACAGAGATTGGTCGTGGCAGGGCAGTTAGCAAGTTGTTGTACACGTTACCGCGAAATCCATCTCTCCCGCTGTGCCATCGAGTAATTTCAGTTTACGGAGTTTTTTTTTGCTCTATCGTATCAATCGACGGCAGTGGCATAGGCTTCGCGCACGCATGCATGGATATTTTCGACTCTACCCGTGTGTGTAAACGACCGAACATGTATGTTTTTTTCTAGCAGTTAATTTTTTGCCATCGCCCGCGTATCTGAAAAATATCTGCGTGGTTGGGATTTTCCCGGCAGAAAAAATAACGTTTGTACGATATGAAAAAAAAGGGAGGGAAAGAGTACATATTTTGAAAAAGAACGAACGAGAGAGAAAGAGAGTTTCCAAATAGTTCTTTCATTTATATGTATTTCGTTGATTTTTGTGTACTCGTTGAACATTCGATCGGAATATATATCTGAAAAGAGACCGATTCCCTGAGCCCAAAACTCGTATTTATCAGTTTTTCAATTTTTAACCGTATACACTCTATGGCTTGATGATAGTCATTCGCTTTTTCAATATATATAGAACTACAGAAGAATCAATCAACGAAATAAAATGAGCGAAAATCTCTCAATTCAATGCACGGTTTAATTCGGACATTTGCTCTCTTGATTGGTTTCGATGTGCAGATGTTTTATTAAAAAAGCAAAACTCGCCACAGAAAATGGTGCGTTTCCCTACTGTTGAGATTCGCTAAGTGTTAATTTAAGTATAGATCTCGGAGAAAAGTAAATTAATATACGAGTAATAAAATCATTATTATTTTTCGTACAAAGAAAATGAGTACATGAAGCCGATAAATTTTACTTTTGGCATTAACCAAGCAATTTGTATTCTTGACTAATATTTTAAAGCTTAAGTGTTGGTCGGCTATTTCTTTAGAGTTTCTATGATACACGACTAATTCGCGCAAACAATAAAAAATTACGATTTTCAAGTTTATGAGAATTAAAATGAGAATCTTTATAATGTTATAATATGCTGATTCATTTGCGTATTCAATGTAAAGCCTAAAATTTATATCACTTTAATACCGATGATTACAATTTTTTTTTACTTTTCCCGTCCATTCAAATTAAGTTGAGTTTGCGTAATCTTATAGAACGCGATACTTTTTTACAGTTTGCATTACAACTATAATTGTTGACAGCAGATGTTCTAAGCGATCGTTTGGTGTGTATTTTACCTATCACAAATATATAAAAGTGTTCGCTACGCGTGTAAAGCAAAAAGCTAGATAAAATTATAATTTTTATTTATTCAGTGTCAGAAACAAAAGATAATGGTTTGCTTTACGAAAGTGCCCCTTAAATGTACTTTTTCATTAGAATCAATATTTATTAAGCCAAGTAAATTTGAAATAAATCCACACGTATTTATAAAAACGTTTCATGGAATTTCGAGGATTGGTGATACATATTAATTTATACTTTTTTCCTTTCATTGTGCATCGGTACAGCTTTAAATTGGAGTTCGAGAAACTTGTCAGTGAGAAAATTGAAATTCAGAGGAATTGCGTTATGGTAAGCAGCAGCCTAGGAGCATAATAATGAATTTTAAGTCTCACACTTATTGTTACACATACATACTTTTATATTTTTCACTTCATTAATTTTTAACATTTATTAGTCTATTTGAATATCTTGTATTGATCATAATAATTGTGCACTTAATAGAAAATTGTTTATATAAACTAATACAATTTTTCTCTCGATGTAAATATTTTTGTAATCTGCTTGAAAAATTATGAAGCACGTTTTTTCAATGTTTAATACGTCGAATCAACTTGAATAAATCGTTCATAAATCATCCATAAAAAAGTGTAAAAATGAATGTATCATTTCATTACGTAGTGTCTAATTGTTAGATGACGTTTAATTTAAATAATATTAAAAAACACATAATATAACTGTAATTTTTCAACATTCAAGTCATAAATTAAATACTATTCATCGTAACTAGAAACATTTCAAATAATGAAATTCTTCTTACGATTGACAATTCATAATCACTTGATTCTTTTATAATACAATCATTGTTTGCTGCGACTGCACTAATTGTGTGTTTTATTTGAAGCTTGATTGTAATTTTGCACTATCCCATCGCCACTCCTCGAAACTCAATGATATTTACTAGTGTTCACGAGTATTTTTTTGAATTTTATTTTCTTCAAATGTTTGTTCGTCTAAAAAAATTTCCAATAAACTCATAATAGTAATACTTTTTGCGCTTGCATTGAAAATTACTGAGACGACTTTCATTTCCTCACGAATGTATAGCTGAGGTATGCACACTTAGCGCGAGTATCCTCGATTAGCCGACTTGAGCGTTGCGTAAGTATTATGAGCAAAAAAGTCATTTTCACGCACTTGTTCACATTCTTTAAATTCTTTTAAGCAAACGACGTTAACTATGCGACGAATACATTTTGCGATGATTTGCAGAGGTTTTTGTAAGTTCACTAACATTCGCCTTCACTTAAAAATGCAAAATAACGATAAACCCGTAGACTATCGTCAAAGATTAATTCATTAATAGCAAAGAGCACAGGATTTAGTCGAAGAATTTCAATTTTGTTCCCTTTTGTTTATATATTGTCGTCCATCATCGAAGAGCCTGGAGCACACGATAACCGAGACACTGAAATTTTCCGCTCGCAGCCATTTTCCGTGCTTCTCTCCCGTGCGGATAAAAGCTGTGAAATATGTCAATGAGAAAGCCTAAAAAAACTACATAATATGCTACCTCATTAATGTATTTCATCGTCCTTTGACACTTGAGATGCTTCACGACGCGCACATGAATATCGTTTATAGCTTTACACATGCATTACCTTGCTTATTTTTGTACAGTATTAAATTGGAGCTGGAAAAGCTTGCCCAAGAAAAATCCGAAATGCAGCGCCACTACGTTATGGTAAGTACATCATAATAGTCCACCTCACTTCATCATTCTGATCATTCTCATTTCATTTTTCAATCGTTGCATGACCTTTGTACCTACTCACGTGTAAATAAAAAAATTTAATAACTAATATTAATTTGTTGCATAATTCTATGTGCTACGTATTGAGTATTCGATCATACTTACATTTATTACATGTACAAATGGCGCTATTATATCGCGCCCCCATTATATTTCAAATATCTATAATTAAAGTATTTTTTCAAAATAAAATTTAAAGGTACGATAGAAAATTTTATTGATTTAATTCCGTATGTTACTGTTTGAATTTTGATTGCGGTTATTCTGCGAATTAAAGAGGAAGTTTGATGAATCATGCCTGCGATCGAGTTCTACTATATTAATAATTATGTCTTATCTCGGCCTAGCTAATGTTTACGGCTATTGCGTGGGACGTCATATCAAGCAAATATTTTGATTAATTTCAATTTTGAATAGGGTCACTTTTATCAGACAAAATATACCCTTGAAATATTGTGGACACCTGCTGAATACGACGATCAAAAGATACACCGGTAATTTATGTTTCGGTGTAAATCTTGATGCTTATCTCAAGTTAACAAAATGTTGCAATTATTCCGGCTATTAAATAATTA
The DNA here is from genome assembly GCF_000599845.2 of Trichogramma pretiosum. Taxonomy (NCBI): domain Eukaryota; kingdom Metazoa; phylum Arthropoda; class Insecta; order Hymenoptera; family Trichogrammatidae; genus Trichogramma; species Trichogramma pretiosum. The sequence continues at coordinate 609,014 of NW_019641665.1, forward strand.
TCAAAATAATCAAATTCACCGATCAAGAGTATAGCAGTCAATTTTAATCATCACGATGAAAAAGAAAAAAATGTAACTAGTTATCTCTTACATCGGAACGTGTTATAATTTCATTTATCTACGAAATTGTTTACAGACATATACCTTTTCAGGTTTTTCCGCCACCAATTTCACTTTTTCGACTCTCAGCTCTCATAGAATTGACCAAACTCTCTCCACGGGTTTGATATCTCGAATTTCTTGGGATTTTATACGATCTTGTATATATTAATTTTCATGACGCTATCTTATCGGCCTGGCGGTTAGCTAAAGCTGGCTCTGCGTGTTATAGAGCTTTCTTTCAACGCTACGCGTTCGAAGAAGATCAAGTATTTGGTTATTCTTCATGCACACACATACATTTAAATGTAAAAATGCTTTGCACTTGTTTGATGCTTGTAAAGGATACGCGATGCCACACACAACAACTGTATCGAGTTTCCACGAGGAATTTTTGTATGCCAACGATTACATTTTCTCGCTAATCAGTGGGTCTCGCTTTACTTCTCGCGTATTATTATACAATCGTTTCTTTGAAGCAACGCAGGTCTTTTTTTTGTATGCAGAATAGAATTATCGGATAACCAACAAAACTCGAGCGGCAAAACGCATTTTTACTCCGTTTTTGCCCACGAAAAACGAAAAAAGGAGTCGAGTCGTTGCTTGCGAGCGTCGGGTTGCGCGCGACTTTGTAGCCCAGTGCACACAGCGTAGAATGGTATTACTCTTTTACGACTCTCTCGATGTAATTGTCGAGCTCGTCGAGTTTTACGAGATTCTTCACGTAGCACCTCCCGCAAATCGCGCGCGATACGAAAATTCCGCGCGGTGCGTTTTCAACATCCGGTCGTCGTAAAATTGAACGTAGCGGTAAAAGCGCGTCGCTGACGCACCGTGGCTACGAGCTAGAGAAGGGCAGCAGCCGTTATTCGGGCATTATGTCTTTCCAAGTCGAGCGCGGGTAGTAAAAAAAGCAGCTCCCATGATTTTCTCGATCGAATAGATTGAATAAGTTAGAATTCGTGGCGTCGGTGACATATACAGTAAAGGTGTCACACGTTCATCGAGTCATTTAGATTGCTTAAACTTTTGGATCGCCGTTGATTTCGATATCAGTCCTCGGAAATCTGTTGCATTAAACAAAACTTTGAGTTCTTTTTCTCGATCGAATCGGTTGCGAATGGGCTCAGTCAAGCACAGAATATGTATCCGGGTCAAAATATACAAGTCGCAACAAGTCGCTCATTGGGACTCATGGCTTACACACGTGCTCGAACGCCGTCTTGTATGCGGGTATACAGGTGCTCGTGGGCTGCGCAACACAGTGCAGTTTCGAGTTATATTTTGCCGCCTGTTTGTCTATTCGATCGCGATAAGTCTCGAGCCCTCATATTATTATCAACTTTTGCTCTCATAATTTTTCTTGTACTGCAAACGCTTCTACAAAAGAAGAAAGGGCGGACAGCAACTGCAGCAAATTTTAACACCTTTTACGCGGGCGTTTTTAAATTTCATTAATATCTTAGGAAGTTTTATTTATAAACGGATGCCGTTGCGAGAGGAAGAACTTTTCCAACACAATAGTCAGGCATACAGAAGGGTTGTACTCTATCGTTCTATCGGTGCAGGCGCTCTTACGGCTATACATAACAAAGTTTCTCGCAGTATATAGAGAGAGAGGAGAGAAGGAATAAACAATTTGACACCCATGTACAGCGCCCCGAGTCTCTGTATAGGCTTGTGTGCTCGCACTCTCATATATAGCCTTATATATCACACTTTGCATAGGGCACTCTCCTGTACGATCCATTAGTCTCGGCGGCTCTGATTACTCTTGCACGCCAGCGCACAGCCGAGCATTTTATCGAGATATCGATCGCTGATTTCTATCGACTTTTATACATACATATATAGACGCTGCAGCTGTGCGATCTGTTTATGGTATGCAGCTCGATGGAGTCGCTCTTCTCTCTTTCTCTCTCCTTCTCTCTCTCTCTCTCTCTCTCTTGAAAAGAGCCACTCGCTGCAAAGTCTCTCTCTATATATATGCTTCTTTCTTTTTCGAGAGAGAACTTGCTGGAGAGCTCCGTACATTCGAGGAATTTCTCTTGGAAGAGATCGAGCTTGAAGGAAGTTTTAGATAATGAACGGGAGATATTTCGTTGTTATGAGAGAGAGAAGTTGTTTTTGGGGGAGAACGTGCATGATTGGTCGGGCGATTCTTGCGGTTCGAGCTCTCTCTCTCTCGCCACCATGGAGAACTTCGACGAGAACGAGCTTATAGCACGACCGCTGCACGGCATCGCGGAGATTGAAATTTTAAACTTTCCGATAATATTGAGAAGGGAAGATCGCTCGCTCGCCTCTGCCGATGTTGCTGCTGTTTTTCGAGCTTGTGTGCACATTCTGCACACGTAAGAATTTCTCTCTTCTCATTTCGATACGTATACACAGTCTGCGTGCTTATCCTCGAAAATTTTTCTTATATACAATCCTTGGCTTCTTCGCCTTTTTTTCCTTTACAAATTTTCAGAAGACTTTGTACACTGTACTTGACTCGAGTTATCTCTGTACGGCTTACGTATAACCCGTTGCACGCACGTTATATTATTCCGTTGGCATTCAGAGATTTCGCGTGTACCGGGATTAGCCTCGACACGTAAACAGTAAAACGTAAACTAGCAGCAAATGCAACAGAAGCGCGCGCGCACGTCACAAGCAAAGTACGTAATTCGCATCAGTTCTCCCTCCTTCTCTGTCTCTTTCTTTTTCTGCAAACGCTTCGTACATGGTATTTCGCACATTTTCAGCTCTCGCATCTCAAACAGCTGTGTATGTGTTGGAGTATGTGTGCGCGTGTGCGGCTATGTATAAATACTCGACGTGCGAGGGGTACCTAACAGCGCAGTAGCCGCTTAAAGCTGTGTTTTTGAAGGCGCCTTCCCTGCGGGAGGGAGTCCATTAATTAAGAGCCAATTAACACGGACAAGACATTGTTAGCTCTCAGCTATGTTGTCGCTGCGCTTATATAGCTGCGGTGCATCGTCGAGCCAAGATATAACTTTTAAAACTCGCGCCTTCAATATGCCTTACTTTTATACGCTCATTTACCGTACTCGAGTACTTTTTTCAGACTTGGTTTTTTTTCTCACTCGATAAAAAGTTAAATAAAGCGATACGACGATGCGATTCTGACTGCAAGAAAGAGTCAACATCAATGACAACTTGTACGGATCAGGTGCGATCACTATAATAATCGCATATTTATGGATCTGAAGAATCTCATTTTGAATGTCCTGGAATTGTATCGGTACAACTCGATAGAGTAAGTTTTTTCTCGTTTGCACATAATCCTCTGAAAGAGAGACGTGCGAGCATTGAAATGAATTGGGTGCACTTTCATTTGTAGCCTACAAATAACACATTCTTCAGGAAAATTATATCTCATGAAACAACTTCAACTATCTTGACTGAATAGCTAATAATTTAACTTTGCGCTTTTGTAATTTATTATCCTATTTAAACTCATTTACTTTCTTATATTCTTTCTGTATCTTTCGTATTAATTATTTCCTATAAAATATTCAATGAATTAAATGGATTTGTGTGACTCACCAAAATTTAGACCAAATTATAGGCGCGATCTATTTTATAACGATCTGCTTAGTAAATATTGATCTATAACAAAATTTAGCATGTATTGTGGAAATTGGTTAGGACTGATACTTTGAAATAAGTTTTGTATTATAACAGGATTTATAATAATTTTTTTGTTTCCATCAATAGTGGAGTAGCATAAATCCACAAGTGGTAAAAATATGTTTCGTTGGTGTGAAATAAAAAAAAATGTTCGAAAACGTTAGACTGAATTTACAAAATAAAGTAAAAATTTGGAATAGGTAAGTTATAATTGCGCGTTAAAGAAAATAGTCGCAGTATTTTTACAAAAAATAACGATGAAATATTATGAAAAATTTTCAAGTCATTTTTGATAAGCGTAAAAGAAGAATCATTTGTCCAATCAGCGCGCGCTTTTAAGTGTAAATGCAAATTACGCAAAACGAACCGCAGAGTCGCTATTTTTTACTCATTATTCTCGTTATTACACTGCCGTGTGCTTGCCATACAAGTTCTCGCTTATTCGCGCACGCGCATTGCCATTTTGCGGTTTTTACCCCCCGCCACGCTTTATAACGAGCGAAACGTTAAAGCTCAGACGTATATAGATATATAATGCGCACTTTATGGTGGGCATATACGCGCGCCACACCATGCAACTAGCGCGGACCGTAAACGCCGCGCTCGACTCGCGCTGCTGCTGCTTTATGGCCAATGACTCGGATGCGCATGTATTATACGGCTTCGCGCTATTAAAATCCACTGAATTCAATATTCAGCTTCCTGATCTACGCGCGAGCTTGAGCTTTTTTCCACCTATAGTCTATGAGAATCTCTTTAGCGCTGAATTTCAATTCAATTTACTGTTATAATTTACCTAGTCAATTTATGATAATTAGAAACTTGACAAACTTGCGAAAAATAAAAGGATCGGATAAATTTCCTCTTCTTGTTTGCTTTGTTTTACTGGTGCCTCATAGACGGAGATATCAAGTGTCGATATAATCTTCCTTTTTGAAATTAAATCGTCATACCAGCGATTAAACGTTAAAGGAAATTCATATTCAACCGCATCGATATAGCACCAATTATGACATTTGAGTGTGGAATTAAATCAATCATAATATATTCTATCGTACTTGCAGATTTTAAATTAACAAGATGTTGATTTGTATTATTGTAATATGAGTGCATGCATGATTTGAAACTTTTTATTTCACCGTTTATTCAGCATGAACATTATTCATAAATTACAAATGATCATGAACAGAAAACACAAATTCAACAAATAAATATCTTTTCTTACATGACAATTTATTTATTTCAGTACTACGAAATGTCATACGGTCTCAACGTCGAAATGCACAAACAGGTGAGTTTTTATGTATTTTTATCTTTTCTTTTTCTTAAAATAGTAAAGTTTCACAGAGTATATGACAAATAAATTGATATTCTTTGTCGTATATTAAATCAAATTTTTTGCGCGAGCTTTATACGTTTTGAAAATTGGTTTGACCGTGTAAAATATTCATAAGTGTATAAGTTAAGTTTTTAATTGCAAATTCACTTTCACTAACCCCGCATACTTGCCACTCTGAGTTTGCTACAATAAAATGTTGCGATTCGACATAGAGCTGAGTCGAAAACTTTAATCGATGCAACAAAAAAGCTGAAAAGCGTAATTGCTACATATTTGCGCGATCCGATTCAATTTCATTAGATTTAATAATTTTGAAAGTTCGCTCGACGTTAAAGGAAAGTTGCACGCTCGAATCTTGAAAATAAACATTTATTGTGCGTAGAGAAGCGCAAGCACGAGCTGTATACGTATATGGGGTGTGTATATATATTCCGTGTTCACGAAGCCCAGCAACGTGTAACAACTATCAACGTATAACTTTCCTTTCTCACTACCGACGACTGGTGTGCATAGGCAGGAGAGTATATATAGAGGAGGGCAGGGGTGAGTGCTCGAAGCTAATCCAATATTGAAAAGCCGACGTCGTCTGTAGGTGGAAGTTTGCTCTCGCGGATAGCAGTTGGGTATATATAGCCCAAGCTGGAATGATTTCGCGCGTTTCGCTTCGGGCTTTCGGAAATAAATGCAAACAAGGTATAATAACATGTAAATGACGAGAACTCGAGCTTCTTTCTCTCTCCGCTCGGGATTTCAATTCGTTATATACCTGCGTACACGACAATGGCATTTTTTCGATGAAAAATAGTTGTACTTTCGTTTCATTTATAAATTTTGTGGTTGTTTTATTCGCGAGGGAAGCTTGTTTATTAAAATTGTACGTGCGGTAATAAAGAGCGCGCGTGAAAAATTCGACTCGAATTTATGCGATGGCCTTTACACACCGAGTGTATATAAGAATAGCCAACGGATAAGCGCGCGGATAAGAGAATATAAAGCTAATGCGAACAAAAGGTGGTTAAACACTTTTTCTCTTTATCTATGCTTCTACTATCTCTTTCGTATCATCGCACGAGTGGTAAAGTATATCTATACATATACGCACTGGTCGAAGGTAGCAAGCGACTTTGAGCTGCTCTTTTTACAACAATAAGGACCTAGAAATGTATAAATAATCGATTCAAACTTTCAACGCTCTCAGAAAATTTATCTTTCACCCTTTCTTCACCGACAGACACTTAAATTAGCGGCATTCCAGAGCCTGACAAGCGAACTTAATAATGCTGTCCTATTTTCCAAGTCTAGATTTACAATTTACCCCACGTGTTCACGGATCGTCGAATAATTTCTTCTTCTCTTTTTCACAGTATCCTTTATATCATCTCGTACTCTCCTTTAGGAAGTTAAATATACACTCGAAGGTACACTATAGTCCTGAGAATGCAAAGAGAGAGAGAGAGAGAGAGAGAGAGAAACAGACAGTGAGATCGCTTCTCTCATTTATCGTACAAACGAGAAAGTGAATCTTTTAAAGCGCGCGTCTCTTTTATTGTTTTTATCTCTTTTATTAAGTGAGGAAGCCAGATAATGATTGTAAATGTTATCTTTTCCAAAATTGGCATCTACCGCGTACTTTGCATTTTCATCCTTTTTTCTTTTCTTTCTCCTCTCTTCTCAAAGGTGTTCTAATAGCTTTTTATACTTTATATAAAAGAGACCAGTGTTTGAACCTACCTGCCTCTTGAAATTCCCATTGATACAAAATTGTTAATAAAATTGTACAATTATTAAAATGTTATGTATGAAGGAACATTTTTTAAGGTTATAAATAGTTTTTTATTATGCTACATCTATAGAAATAACAGTTTGGATTTTAAATTTGTCAAGTTTAAGGTTTTGACACTGGTATATTTCTTTAGTATGTTTTAAAATATTTATACAAAATCGATTATTTGTACGAAACACGATTACCCCTTAAAAAACGAAAGGTGCCAGATGGGCGTGTAAACGCGGCATCGCACAGCTCTTCATAATTTTCTACCGCTTCGGTAAAATAGTAGCAGAAACTTGCGATAGCTCGAGTCAGGCTCGAGCGCAAAGAAGTTAACGGAATAATTTAAGAAGGAGGCAAAAAAGAAAAGAACAGCGACTTTACTCGTGTGCGCTCCTCTGCTTGAAAGAAACGCGAGAGAAAGAGAGAAAGGAGGAGAGAAGAGAGAAAAAAAGGGAAAAAAGGGATTGTATATAACGTGCACGGTAGACGCATCTGAAGACTTAAAGAACCACGGGAGAAATGAATAAAAGAGAAGAAACTGGGTGTATTTATATGTCAGGAAAGAAAAAGATCTGCTACCTTGGAGAAAAGGAAGAGGGAGGTAAGCGGCAAATTACAGAATATGGATGCTGCACCAGACTTGACTTGTAATCCAGAGGGATAAACAGTCTCGGCGCCTCATGTTTCTTTTCTCTTTCTCGCTCGCTCTCTTTTTTCTATCTACTTCTTTGCTTGATATTTTTTCAGTCTTATGGATGTAGTATTTGCTGTTTATTCTGCTTTATTATACCATGGAAGAAAAAGAGAGAAAAATGTTTATTTATAAGACTAAAGAGTTATGTTTTTAATATCTCAAAAAATACAAATAGCCACTTTAATTTTCCTAGTCGATATGAAAGAGCATAGTATAGAAGATAAAATTAAGATTTTTAATTTAAAAATAAAGTAACATTTTGATAAGTGTGAAATTTTAAATGGAGAGAAAGGAGGCGAGAGCTTTTTCGTTGTTTTTAATGAAACAAATTTGAATACGAGAATGTTTTTATCAATATTTAAAATAGAATTTTAAATTTCAGCATGAATAAAAAATAAATAAAATAAAACAAATTTGCACGCTTGACGGATAAGACGCGCAATCGTTTTCGCAATTCTTCATTTTTGTCTAGAGTTTGACGTGATGAGAATAATGGTTGAGTTTATTGAATATTTACCGGGACATGTGCGCGCGCTTTTTCTCTCCTTCCATATACACATACTTCTTTCCCTCTCTCCATCTCTCTCTCTCTCTTTGCGGTTCACTTCCTCATTTTTCTGACCGGACATGCCTGAATCATAAATCGAATCTTGGCACGCTCAACCCCAGTTCTTGTTGAAGAGAAGAGAAAATAAAACAAAAAAATAAAAAGGGCTGCTACGAAAAAAACAGAGCGACATGATGCTTGCAAAAAATCTCATTTCTTTTTTCTATGTAGCAATTTGACGCTCGCTATATATGCGTGTCAATAGAAAATTTGCTACTTTAATTTGATCATCAATAAAATGTAAAAATTCGATTGTGAAGTACAAATAAAAACTTTAAATGATAAATTTAAATTATTAGGTAATTTTTAAAATAAAAATTTTTTTTGGTCGTTTCCTATCATCTCGATTACATGCCTTGGTGCAAAAACAGAGTAGCCTCCGGGAGTAGCAGATAGCGAGAGCAGTATTTTTTTTTTTCGTCGTGCTTCGGTTGAATTTGAATTCTGCTGCGTATACTTTTTTCTCCATAACCAAAGTCTATAAATCGTCGAGAGATTTGTGCAATTCGCTGCACGCCGTATTTCAGAATTCAACTGCTGTCGCGCGCAATATCGATGCACACACACCAAAAGTAGAGAGTGAGGGAGGAAGCGAGGGACGAGTGAGCATGCAATACCATTTGGGCGCTTTTTGATTTTTCATGAAGCCCAAGCATGTATACAAAGTTTTTTCGTTTGTTCGCAACCAAAGCCGCTTCGTCATGTATTTTCTACCTACTTCTTGCTATACTCGGTCTTAAAAAATGTTGACAATGCATTTGTAACGAAAAATAAAGTTCTCATATTATAAGTATCAAATACACTACTCAAAATTTTTTTCGAACCGAAGTAAAATCAATCAGTGAATACTGAATATTCCTACTACGTTATTATTTTCATTAAAATTTTGATTAAAATTACGAAAATGTATGTGTTCCCTGCTCCGACCATCTTGAATTGCAACCGTATGATCTATTTTACCCCTTAGATAAACATTATTATCATGTCTTTTGTATTTCTCCGTAAACATACGCTCGTACTGTGAATATGTAAAAGCTTCTACAAAAATTTAAAGCTCGAACAAAAAAAAACTTCAACCGATAACCCAACGATAACACGTTCGAATGATTTTGAACATTCACGTGAATTTAAAAGCGGGTTCACATTCTATGGTTGTAATCAATGAACATATCGGTTATTTTGCATTGTAGAGAGCGTCCGTAAAAGAGGGACGTTCCCACAGCCAATGTGTAAATGTGCAACAACAAAAATTGCGTGTATATGTGTATACGATAAAAGCGAGTGAAAAAAAGCACTCGGGAGTATATAAATTGAAGCTGACAGGAACGGCTGCATACGCGAATCCAGGGACGTAGAAAATTCACACATGAAAAATATTGTCAGCCCACCGCGAATGATTCGATTTTGTTATTTTGCATCCTCGAAAGTGCATGTGTACGATATATACATCTATAAAGACGATACCTACTGTATATTTATTTATCAACTGAAAATAGTTGATTAAAAATGTCTACGTGTATCGGAGTCGCAGTTATTTGTTGAGGTCCATTTCAATTTATCATTGATCATAATTTGAACTACTGTTATTAAATTTTTAATATTATTATTATCATTATCATTGTTATTCTTGTTCTTGTTATCTCTATCATCGCCACTGCGTTACTGTTGTTATTACTATGTCGTTTATATTCATGCATAATTAATTAAGGGTGCGTTGAATTTAAATTTCCATTCATCGCTTCGTGAATGTTTTATGAGCAGCTATTTCGAGCAAATATGTTCACTGAAAGAAATTATCTGGAACTATTTTTATTCTAGTATCTACGCCTCGCTTAATTAGTGCCCCAGTGCCTCGGGTGAAGTTGAGTGAAAAAATGTTTGCAAGTGAATCTTGAATAATTACGGTGAAAAAAGCAAAGTTTTTCCAGCTATCAAAAAAAGGCTCTTTCACCGAAGTTAGTATGCGTGCATGTGTGCATTAGTGCCTGTAAAGCAAGGACAACGACAACAATGAAAACCTTGGTAATTCTCGCAGAATTTTTTAACCCCTATGCTAAAATCCCTTGCCACGCATATGCGGGAGAACGCTAGGCATCGTATGGCTATTGCGCCAAGAGATTAAGAACAAAATAAAATAGAAGCGTCGCCAAAAAAACTTCACTTGCATATACACCTATGTGGATGACGAAAGGGAGAAAGAGCGCGAGTGAAAGAGGAGCGCATGTGCAGAAAAAAAATACTCATACACACACATGTAAATAAAAAAAAAGGTAAAAAATATATATAGCGATAGAGAGAGAAGATACAACGTTGGTACTCGGTCATTCATTTTGTACACGGAGCTTTCAGAGTCGACGGAACACACAGAGCAAGCAAATGAAAAAAAGGATACGGAGGATGGTGGCCTGTAGAACGTAGCGTGACGTTGCGTAGCACGAGAGAGTGAGACGTGTAGGGTATGAGCGTAGAAAGCTCGATTTTTCCGAAGCAAATTCCGTTTTGTTTCTTTTTTCAGTCGCTACCATTTAACTGCCGACAGCACAGAGTCAGGGATCCCTAAGGTTTTTTTTCTAAACGACTGACTTACTTTTATTTTCCGATTATTCGGTGGCTCTGACGCTACCGTTGCCTCTATTTTCAACAATGGAGCTATCGTTCGATTCAAAAACTTTTTTCTAACAAACTGCATTGCAAAGAAAAAGATAAAGAGTGGGAGAGAGAGTGCGAGGATGCGTCGAACTTTTGTGCAAACCAATGGAAAAGCTCAAAGGTAGAGCAATGTTATTTAGGAAAAAATTTGCAAGTTCAAGTTAAAACAAATGACTATAAAATAACTTTAACGGAATAAAGTTACGTGATGCTTTTACCTGCTGATTGTAAATCATGTTGAAGTTTTTTTGAATATATTTTAAATGATTCTTCTTGTTGCAGGGTGTAATAAATATGATACCCGATACGTTTTAATCTAATTTCATTATTTTCAAACTGCCAAATTAAAATTTTACCCGATACATATGGACACAATTTCAGCACATTGTTTAACCTATGAACTGCAAACTAGGTCTTTTAACATAATCTATATAAACAGAATTCAATTCGATTATAATTATTATTATTGTTATTATTATTATTATTATTATTATTAATATCAACATTAATATATTTCTTTTCGACAAATTAAGATGTCAAAATACAGCATTCTTCTCATGCCCAAACAACTCATATTCCGATTTTTGCAATAGATTCTTCTGCAGATACGCGCGAAAAAAATCTCGACACCCGCGTATTAAAGCGGAAGCGTTAGGTAGGAATGAAGCTGACGTTAAAGAGGAAGAACGCATTGCAAAACAAGAAGAAAAAAAAGAATGTCAAAATGTAAAGCGGCAGCGCATGTGAATCGCGTTCATATATCAAGGGAAAGCGAGAAAAAGAACAGAGAAACACAAACAGTCAAGCGTGAGAGAATGAGGGGAAGGCTGGTGGCGCTTCGCTTTTTTGTGGACGAGCTCGTTAAACCGGTAAATGAATAATGAACGAGCCGGTTCTAAGGTGGGAGAATATACAGGGCTGAAAAATAAACAGCAGTACTGTGCGCCAAAGAGGGTTGAAAAAATGTATATAGCGTTCGAGGGCGTTCGTGACCATGAGCATGAAAAGAAAAAAAGATCGCATTCATTGCGTGAGGCTGCAAGAGGTGGGTACAGCGCCAAAGTACAACGAAGCGAAGCGAAAAGATACAGACAACGAGAGAGAAAAGAGATTGATTGATTTAATAAGCATTAAAGGCCAAGCAATCTATCTATCAACAATAATGAATCACATCAAAATCACTCGCTTGCCTCCCCCCCTTTCTTGATGATCAAATCCAATGTAATGACATTTTTAATGACAGAAACTGCAGCTAATATTGATTTTTCGATGAGCCGAGCTACAGTTGATTTTATTTGTTGATTTTAAATTGGAATACATATGAATAGTTATATCAAGAAAAAGCCAATTACATATTAAAATCATTTGCTACCTTCACGTGTGGATAATAGAAATGAACATTAGTCGCTGTAAAACGTGCGTGACTTGATAGAAGATTAAGCGTCGGCTATGCTGAAAGTATATACTAACACACAGGTACTAGTCGGAGCGTTCAGTGCGACTTTATTTATGAGAGACATTAGCGTTAACAGGGGAGCGCTTAATGGTGGATGACGCTCGGTGTTTTGGAATCGGATTTTTTCTTCTCACTCTTGCGCGCAGGTGAGGCGTAAAACTCCTCTATCCGACCAAATGGCTCTCAAGATTTTCAGCCGATATCGCCCGTAAAACTCGAGGGTGAGAAACTTCCTTTTTATTTTCTCTCTCTTGGCTTCTTTCTTTCTTTTTCTTTTCCTATATCTCCTCAAATCTCGTTTGTTACAGGCACCAGCGCTTTTTGTGTTCTTTTATCGTATATTGACTTTATTCTGTCGCAAGCTTAAAGAAATGATGTGATCACACATGGTCATTTAGTTAAAAATTATCAGTACATAAAGAAAATAATCGCGAAATCATAGATTTGATCAGAAAACAACATCTTGCATTTCAATATGTAAAAATGAGCGAGCGACGAATGAAAATGAAATTTACATAACCAATTACGTATAGAAAAGGCAGGCAAAGGAACATGAAAAAAGGTTCTACTCATTACTTACGTTTCATTGAACAAGTTGAAAACTTTTCTGTCTCCGCCCGAGATAGAAACCAGAACAGCTGGGTTACAGTATATAAGGCTAGAAAAAGAGCTGGGTATAGAATAGTGTATTTATGAAAGTTTCGTGTAACCTCGTCTTGCAAAGCTCCGCGCGAAAGAGTGCAATTATCGTCGAGCCCGAGCATAAAAAAAGTAAGAATAAGAAAGAGGAGAATCAGTAGGAGGAAGTGGACTGCGGCTCTTTAAAAGCCTTTACAGCGCAAGTTATACAGAGCAAAGGAAGAAAGAGAAAAAAGTTTATTTTATATATATCTATAGGTGTATATAGTGCACACATATACACACACGTATGCACAGTCAGAAAAGGGAAGCAGTAGTAGACTACTGCTGCTATCTCTTTTCAAGAGAAGCAACAAGAGTCTTTTAGAGCTTTTACGACTTTCGCGACTCGCATTTACGGCCGCTGCTGCTCGCGATACACTCACATTATAAGAAGTATACTCGGAGCATTTGTCTCGCGCGGTGCCTCCATTAGCGTCTTGCTTTACGGCAGATTTTATGCGGATGCGCACACGGCGGTGGCGGCGGGCGGCGGCGACGTATTGTACTCTGTGTGCTAGTGGTATATTAAAGAGACGAGCCACGGGTTTAGTCTCGTTAACGGATCGTTAAACGTTGCAGTATAAGTAGTGGAATCGTTTCGCGTTTGAGAATTCGTGAAACTGCTTTATGCTACTGTTATACTGGCCTTCGGGTCTTTTCTTCTCGGGAGCGCGGAGCTTTTATTGCTCGCGTTTATGGGGCATACGCCGCTGCCGGCCTTTACTGCTACATGGGCTGGAAATTATAATCAATAAATTTTGTGTTATTACTAGATCATTATATTGTATAAATAAATTTGAGATAAACACGTGTTTGCGCAAAAATTATTCAAGATTAGCTGTGTATAGAAAATCTATTGTTGAGCCGATGTTTAAAATAGATAATCGAGGAAAGAATATGTTGTTATCAAGAATTTGCATAGGCGTCGTCTTCTTTTGGCCTCATAACGTTTCGATTTCTAAAAGAAATAGTAGTTGGTCCGCCAAGAGTATATGTGACAAAAATAGCGTAACGAAGTAATTCGATATAAGTCTTGAGAAAGCAGCGACACTTTGCAAGCGTTGAGAGGTAACTGCTACAACAAACCCTCATATAACTCTGTGTACTTGGCTCTTTTCCCTCGACTCTCAGCGTACAACCACCATCAGCAGACCGACTTTTCTACTTCCAAAGGCTTTTGCAATCCTCAGGGAAATGTAAACTCGTCGTTGTATATATGTATATTACAGAACTGTATAGAGAGAAGCCAGGCAGTCGCTCGCGCGCGCTCGTCTCCTGTGCATTAATACGTTTCTACCTCTCACTCCGGCTTATTCGCGCTTTGCTACACAGCAGCTGTATAGATATACCGAGCGCGCAGGGCAATGCTCGTCGGCTAATTAAACGATCCATTTCGAATCTCTCTGCGGAGAACTGGAGCAATAGCGCCTGTGCGAGAGCTCCGAGCAGCGAAGCTAGTGCGCGTGTTATGATTATTCAGCGGATAACCAGTGCGCACGATTGATTAACTCGCTAACTTTGTTCGACTGCTTTCGGTTTTCACTATTCTATAAACAGTTTACATAAAGCAGATCCTACGAAACAATTTGCACTTGCTTACCATCGAAAAGCTCTCTACGCCGTTGACGTTTTATTCATTTAATTATCTAATCAAATAGTTTAAAACAAACTTGTAACTATTTAAACTCTTGAATTGACGATTTAATTCTTAATAAAATATTCACCCATTAAAAAATTACTATGTAATTGTGCCACTAATAAAATCATTCTTGACTACTGAAGAATCAGATCGAAATTTTTTCTATAAAAGTGATAAAGTATTTTTTTATAACACTCTTGTCATTGTGCTAGCCTTTTATCTGCATAAAAGCGAGTACTAGTTGCTTTTATGTTCAGCTACAAATGTGTGCGATTATTACACTGTTTCATGTAAAAAAAAATCGGCACTTCGATATCTCCTCTTTAAATCTGTTCATGCTGCATTGATCGACACTTTTATTTACCAGTATGATTTTATACAAAAAATTAAAATTAAAAATGAGAAATGTAAAGCGATGATTGTTTGTTTTGACTTACACACGTATAAAAATATCTACAAATATTCTGAATTTATATAGATAAAGATTAAATTTTATTATTTTATAAGGTATTGCAAAAAAATCATATCATAAAAGTGTACAGTAAAAAAGCAAAAGTACTCATGGAGGGTTGTTCTGGACAAGTATCTATAACTAACCTCAACGCTAGCTTTTTTATAGCTTTACCTTGAGTATCGTCTTATGCGCGCTCGTACTCTGCTCCCCATATGCGTTCGCTTTTCTATCATGTTTATGTACGTACGTATAAGCGTGAAAAAAGTGTGTGTGTGTGTATGTATAAGAAATAGAGAGAGGGAGAAACGGAGTGAAAAACGATAGGAAGTGTTAAAAAGAGACGTCATTGGAGCTCAGAAAAATAGGAAAAGAAGAAACAGTTCGCCCACTCGATCGTTAAGGTCGATTTCCATAGTATTGGATGGAATTACCGTCGACTCAACGATGATATCCGCACTCGACGCTTTTTCGCACACACGCGTCCATTCAAAAGGCTCCCTTCGCTTGCGCATACAACGTCAGAAAATCGCTGGATTATTCCATTTGCCGAGAACCTGCAGCTTTGCAGAGTGGAATGGATAATAAAAAAAAAGAAGGGAGGAAAAGAAAAGAAAAGAAACGAGAAAAGAGAAGTTTGCAGCTAGCGCACTAATTCTGCGCCTTTTTTCCTCCAAAAAGAGATTTTCCCTTCGTTCTTTCTCTCCGTGCTCTTTCCTCACCTTCTTTCTCCTCGCTACAAGTGAGTAATAAAAAAGCACGCGAATTTTGCTCACGATATTAAACGTTCCGCTTGCTACTATTTTACATTCTGACGCCAGTACTAACACCAGAGCAGCTCTACTTTTTTTCTTAGCGCACTCGCGCTTGGTGTTTTGTCTCTTCGTGTGTATTTATGTAGGTATATTTGTATGAAAAAAGGAGCTTGAGAAATTCGTATTTTTTTCTCTTGCTTTTACATTAGCGCATTTCCGCAATTTATAAAACGAAAATTCTTGGATTATTAGCGACGCGTAACGCCGAGGCGCTGTTTTGTTTTGATCGTTCATTTAAAAAAGCTCTGCATAAAAAATATTACGACTTTCCACTCGTCGAGCAAGGTTGAAAAAAAAGTCCGAGCTGTGATTTCGTTGGAGATTATTCATTTCGACAATGCCGGGGCGGCGAGCGTAGTTAAAACATTTTTTCACTCTTATTTTTATTCAGACAGTTTAAAGCCGCATCAGCGTGCATATCATAAATATATACGGACAGAAATAAAGCAAGTAGTACGAGTCAGCGTTGAGTCAGGTTAGTCCGCAAACTAGTACAATTAATCAAATCCATTCACCGTAGGGCGCGCAGCTTTTTAGTGGGGTTGCCTCTCGTCGTCGTCTACCCCTTCCCCCCTTGATCTCTACCCCACTACTCCCGCTGAGCGACTCACGAGCTACACATTGTTTACCATTGCTCTTAGTCAACAGGCCGTAGTCATAGCATGTCTTTCAGCCTAAAGTACCATCGGAGGCATTGTACGAAAGGGGGTGTACGCAACTAACACAGTACAAAGTTGGTCGCGCGTGAGGGCGTCAACGTCTTAACGAGAGGGAAACTAAGAGGATGTTTTAAAAGGGGAAGGGGCACTCAGAGGTAGGGGAGGCTGAGTCGGGATGGCTTCGCCGCAGAGCCACGTACTAATTTGGGTTTCTCGCTCACACGGTATAGTTAAGAGAAGCCGGAGAGAGATAAAGGCAACCACGAGAGGAGGAGCCGCGTGCAAGTAGTCGGAAGCTTTACAGTGTTTCAACGTTCATTTGTTATGCGGTGAACGTCGCGTTGCTAGCTGCTGCTGTTGCTAGAAATACAGAGCGGAGATGAGACGCGAATAATTGGCCGTTGAGCGTAATACCTCGACGCTAAATTCCAGCGATTAATGTTTTTCGAAACTTTTTGCCCGGCACCTCGTTTAGCAGACTGTCTTATATTTAATCAAGAGCAGTTTGACTAAACTTTGTTTGCACTACTGCAGAAAGAGAGTAAAAAAGGAAGGAAGCTAGCGCTTGAGTTAAATCGCGTCATCGCATGCATAAGTTTTTGCGCGCGCTCGCCCGTGCACTACAATTTTAAATTCATTACGAGTTGGAAGAAGCGAGACTATAAATAATTTTTCCCTCCAACTTTCATTTGGCAAAGTAAGTCTCGGCTAGTAGTACAGCAGTTGAGAAAATGCAAATGCCAGGTCGAAAAGACAAGCGGGAAAACGGGCTTACTGAGAGTCGCAGTAATGGTAGTAGTAGTAGTAGTAGTAGTAGTAGTAGTAGTATTCGTAGTACGACGACTGGGGCGTAACACACAATGGAAGCGTAGCCGAGAGAAAGAACAAAAATCGAAAGAAACTGGCGCACAAGAAGGAAAGAGAGGGAGAGAGAAGGAGAGAAAGCAAGAGACAGTAGACAGCAAAATTAGGGAAACGTAGTTGTAAAAGTACATAGTAGGTAAAAAGCACCCTTGGCGTTTCCGCTCGCTTATATAGTGCACGTTAATTACGCTCCGTCGTACTTTCTCTCTCTCTTTCTTTCCCTCACTGTACTAGCACGCGAGAAATAGCTGTTTTACAGCTTGGAGATTTTCCGGATGGTGGTAAATTTGCCAGAGAAAGACTCGCCGACTACATCGTTAATTTATTCCACATTGGCCTGAATATTCTCTCTCTCTCCCTCACTCTTTGTATCGCTTTCACGCTTCGACTGATATGCCGATGCAGATGTTCGCATTACACTGCGGTTCCTGTGCGTGGAGGGGGTGGGTGGTGTAGGTGAGCTTTCTCTCTTGCGCTTGTTGAATTCAATGAGGATTATATTACGGCGCGAAAATTATTCGAGCGAAATGTGCACCGAGAGGGAGAGAGAGAGAGAGAGAGAGAAAGGGGAGAGAATTCAAACTCGTTAGGTCGGATCTGTTGGGGATTATACGATATTGAACGCTTCGCTTGATTTTATCTATCGTGCGCAGTTACTATATGTAGCGAAGAGCTCGCACAACTTATCGTCTCGTTCTTAATTTGATTTTATACATATGTGCGAGACGTGTGAAGGTGGTACGGGAAATTTATGTGCTCGTGCGGAGCCGCACGAACGAGCAGCTCTCGCGACGCGTTCGCGAGCGGAATACACCGCACCAGAAGCGGTAGCGGCTGACCGAGGAGAGAATCGCATATAACCTGATACATTTTCAATCTTATGTGTGTTTCTCGGCCCTCGGCACGTCTGTTTACTCATCATTACTATATAAAAGGGAAAAAAAAGCCAGGACAATCGAATATATACTGCTACTCTGGCTGGCTGCTAGCTCGTCGCGCGTGCCAAGCTTTTTCAGCTCCTTCCGTCCTGTCAACTTGTTCTTTTCCCTCTGTGTATTCCGAGTAATACGTCAGCACTTTTTCCCCTCTCCTTCATATACACTTGGCGAGTTCGTACGTGAGCTAGAAGCCCGGATGGCTAATCGAAGCGTGAGAGCAATCTTGGGGTGAGTACGGCCTCTGTCCTTTTCCCCTCTTCTCTCGTTCTTTTTTGACCATTTTTCTTCCTTGTTACCAGTAGTCGAGATAGATAGAAAGAATTTACCACGCTTTTATCTGCTACGGAACTGTATCCATTTTTCTCTCGACTCGTTTCGCTGCTGGCCGAACGTTAAAGTCGTGTATGCTTGACTGCTCGCGTCCCGCTCAACTAACAAATCTCCGAGTATTTTTATTGCTATAAATCCATTCGTTCTCGTTCATTTGAACGAACGAGTGCTCTTTTTTTTTATCTCGCTCGACAGGGAGGCCAGAATCCCATAATAAAATGCATGATCTTTTAGAGAGTCTACGACTCTTATAGACGCAGTAAATACGTGTCCGACCGAGAGCGGAGGCTTGCGCCCCGTGCGAACGTGTCGAGTCACCCAGCTTTACCAAGCTCATTTGCAAAATCGCCATTGAGCCGAAACCGCAGCAGCATCAATCCAAGCAACGTAGTTATATGCCATTGGTGTGTGTATGCACGCGCGCGCGCGTCTACGTTGCCATTTCGATCAAACAGGCCAATTAGCGCTTGTACGTGCGCCACTCGGAGGCAGTCGTGCAGTACGTACGCTACCTATCCTCTGCGTATATACTCTAGCCGGCGCGTCAGTGTGGGTAATCAAACACGAAATCATACGTCGACGATCCTCGCGTGCGATAATCTCATCTCTATAGCATGTAGGTAGCATCATCAACGCGCTATACTCCCACTGCCAGTGGCAGCTGCACCACTACACACATCTATCTGTATACTATATAGCACTATACAATATATAGCCGGATAGTAGTGGTAGCGCCACCGTCGACTGGCACTGCGAGTCCGTTAATGTTCAGCGCAATCAGCGATAATGGCGGTCTATGGGCACGTTTAATCAAGGTAGTATATAGAGCCTCTCTCGCTGGCTCACCCGACGCCCACTCTGTGCTGCTGCTGCTGCCATCCCCTCGCGCCACCAGTCGACGCTTTCACCCTCCCACCCTCTGTGCCCCCCTCGCGACGGACGGCGTACCGACTCTGTGGCTTGCGGTTTAAGCCGAAAGGGCTTTAGCCGCCAGGAACTGCTTCCACCTACCTCTAGCGCTGCTGCTAGCCAAGAGCATCGTAAACGCGGCGACTGCGTTATATACCAGTCTCTCTCTCTCTCTCTCTCTCTCTGAGAGTCTCGGCGTGTACATATAGATAGATAGGCTTGGGTGGGCTTAGCGGTCAGTGTCCGAGGCGTTGCAGCGTTGCTTTTGCTCCGAGCTTTTGCTCTCGACGATACGTCCTCGTAATATAGTGGCCACTTGCTCCAACAACTTTACGACCGCATCGCGACTCTAGGTACCCTCGCACAGTCGGGGCTGCTCTGTACCTATAGGCCAAGTGCGAAAACTCAAATCTCGACGACGTATTTCTAATTTTTCATTGCTTTTTCTTTTTTTTCTCCCTCACGCGTTTCAACGACTTTCATTATTTATTCAAAAATGTACCACCGTTATTTTTTTATATTGAAATATTGAGAAAGTCATATCGTCTTTGTGCTTCAAGTTGTTATTTTTCAAATCAATCGCATACTTGTGTGTATGTGAGTGTGTGGGCAAGCTGGACCGTCGAGTTTGAAGGTCTCGTATAACCGAGAACAAACTGACCGGAATGTATACATGGTCCTTTCGCCCTAACTCACTCGTCTCCGCCGCGGTATATACATACAAACACATCGGTACATCGCATACGCTTTCAAAGCGCCAAGCACATACCCTCGACGACGACGACGACGACGACGACGACGACTGACAGACAACGAACAGCCCTAGAGATATACGCAGTGACTGCGACGATGCTATTCATCTCCGCTTTGCAAATCGAATACGAGGCATTCTATCGTCTACACTTTGCCTCCATGTATACGTGCATATAACATACATATATCTATCTGCATGGAATCCACTTGTATCTACACTAGACGCTTCATTCGCTTCTCTCCTACTTCTCCTCCTCTCAACTCCATAGTACAGTACTGCAGAGATACACTTTGCTTTTGCGTATAATAAACCCATGTATTCAGCAGCTTTCGAAAATGTCAGAAATTCACTGCCGCATGAATCTCCTAAAAATGTCACTTGTCGCATATGTCTCGACACTTTCGTACATTTTTCTCCCCGGAAAGCATCCACGGAAAATATAGATACGAGTGATAAATTACAGAATTGTATTGTAGCCCAAATTTATCAAAGTGCCGAGTACCAGATTAAATACATAATACCAGCCATCTTTTGCTTTTAATTAGCTATTAATTGACTCTATCTCAGCCGCTCGAAGCCATTAACATCCCCAGGATCATATTTCTCACATCCCCATTCTTAATTGGGCTCTTTCAATACCCTAGAGTACTCGTATACTTGAACAGTTGAAAATTTATACTTTTCATTGCTCTCGTAAGTGTCTTTCTTCGCTCGACCTATGTTTGAATATAAAAAAATATATATAAATGTATAACGGTGGAAAATGTTAGTCAGCTCGTAAAGGCGCGCATGCTCGTAAACAGCAGCTACGTGAAACTATTTATTATGTGGAAGCGTACTCGTCGGTGGTGAGCTTTTCTAAAAGATTTTACGAGGCAACTAGAAATTCATTTTCTCTGACAATCGATATGGTAATATCAACGCGCACTTGCACATTAAGCTCATTTGTATTGAATACAAAAAAGCTTTGTGGGTACGCTTCAATCTTTAAAAATCGAATTTACGCATTTGAGCATTTGGCACTTATTGTCGAAAGTTCACGAGTTTGGCAACCGAAGAGGGTTTGGCATCTTTTTTAAGCCTTTTGCTTTGTATTCTGCTTTGTGCTTGCTCAAGTGTCATCTTCCAATTCTCCCCCTCTCTCGCTACTCCGTATTATTATCAAGCACTGACGCAGCAGCTCTTACTTCAGCTCAACCATTTGACGATCTTTGACTGCTGTTAAATATCCATATAAGTATTCGCGGCCGATTCTCTGTAAAATTGAATGGTCCGAAATTGCTTCTACCAGTGCAAAGTCTGTCATGTAGGTTCAAAAGTGACTTTTGAAAGCAAGCATTGTAACGCCCTATTTTTTGATTCACCACGCTTCACGTAGTATTATAACCCATGTACCATATAACCCTTCCATGATTTCGAGAAGAGTCAAAGAGATCCACTTGTATCTCTTGCCGCTTCGTGCACAGATAGTATATTGGTAATTGTATAGTTGTACATGAGCGGGCATTCAGGCCGTAGATCTGTACGTATACGTGGTATCGACAGTGCGCTTTTTTTCTTCTCTCAAGATTGCCATGCTATATAGCATAGGCGTACAAGATCTTAGTTCTTTCACCGAGTCAGACGGTTCCCTGCAGAATTGAAAATTGATTGCTTTCCGCTCGTTCCCTCGACGCTCGTAGTTATTTATATTATTTTTTCGTGCTCGTGTCAATAGTCACGTGTGTTACAAGTACATAGGTATAATACGAATCGAAAATCGTTATCTTTACTTGGCTACTATAGCATTATGTATTGAAAAATAATTGGCTCGGCTCAGTGATAATTATTAGCCTCCACGCGGAGCGATCGATTTTCATTGGGCGATTAATTCGAATCGCTCGTACAAGCGAGAAATTCGTTGAGTGTGAAATAGCATATGAATGGGGTGTAGGTCTGGCTGCGGCGCATGCACGTTCGTATAAATTTATACGCGCGCGTGTACAAACACACGAGTCGAAGTTACAAAGCCGTAATACCTGCAGTAGCAGTGTTACAGCGGTGGCATGTCGCGACGCGCGCACAGGCGCCGTTCGATTTTGCCGGTGATTTAGCCGCGAGCAAGCCGAGCCGGCAGTTTTGCAATAATCATCGCTCGACTACACACGCGAGTGAGCTCGTGTGCTCGCTAGAAAAAGGAAAAGGACAAACCAACGGCTATACAGTATACTATAGTGCTGTTCTATACTGCAATGCAGCGGCACACAAATATACAGACATTTTAACATGAAATTATACGTACATTTTCGAATTGTCGATTGGGGTCTGCACGTGTCGGTGCACGTGTGTACGTACGTGGTACGCGTGTATGCGGCAGCCAACGCTGTGCTTGCACAGATTATATAATTGCTCTTGTCCGCGCTCACGCTCACTCGCTGAAAATTCATTTATACGCGCACGAATATACGTACGAAACTACGTGCGTGTAGAATATAATGTACGTACGCTTGCGTATACATTTATTTGGAAAGGGGGATAACAAAGCGAAAAATAAGCGATGCATCCAACAGCTACCGTGGCGCTATGCATGAAACGAGCCATAGAAAATTAGCAGACGAGTTACTCCCTCTGGCTAATGCATACACGCTCACGTACACATGTGCGTGGCGGCGCGGGAGGCTACGTATGCGTGTGCGTGTGTGGCTTGAATATTTATACGAGCAATTTTCGGTGTACCGAGCACACGTAGCAGCACATAGCATACATACATACATGCGTATATATTTTCGTTTGCAGCGCACGTGGTTGAAAAGCAATGCACCGAACAATATGCCACAATTCCTTCTCTTTGTTTTGTTTAAAGCTCCCGATATGCTGCGCGCGCTTTTGTTTTTTTCCTCGGCCAGGCGTGAAATCGAATTTCACGCCTACTGCGTAAAAATATACAATGTTCGTCCATATCCAGGTGGAAATTAAGTTTTTATACGATGTTGTTGCAAAAAATTCCTGTTTCCCCCGGCTGATCATTATTGAACGGGCATTCGATTCTCTGCGGAAAGTCGGCGAACAATTTGGTACGACGGCGCAGAATTCTTTAATTAACGCAGTATAATTAACGAGAGCAGATGAAGAAAAAAGCCAAGCATATGTGACTGTAAAATGGAGACCTTTACTATTCATAAAACTCTTACCAAATATATGTATGAAGCGAGCTCACGAAGAAATCTCAATAAAGTTGACAACATTGGAGAGCGCAGATACGTGCGTATGTGCGGGGGAGTTCGCTTTTCTATGCGCGCAAAACTTTCACATGTATCGGATTATCGGAATATCTGATGGTAAAAGAAAAAAAGCTCGTATACATGTGCGCGTACGTATAAGGTATATATGCGCGCAAAAAGTTATATTGCGCCCGAGTGCGTGTGTATGTGCTGCGCGCCTGGTGCAAGGAGAGCGAGAGGGGCGTCGACGAAGGCATTCGGTGCACGTCAACATTTTATGCCAGGCGAAGAATTTTATCGGCGCACTTGCGACGCTTTGCATTTTCCATACTCACTGCTCACAGCCGCCGCACACTCACACGCACACACTCGTACATATATACAGAGCATACTCGTACGGCACGTCGCTCTTTTATTCTCGCCCTCTCTTTCTCACTTTGGTTCAGAGCAGTGGCGGCGGCGGCGGCGGCGTCTATATATGATTTTTTCCCCCTGTGCGTCACGTACCTGCTATCTCTCGTGCGTCATATTTTACGCTGTTGCGCGAGAGCTTTTTTAACCTTTTCTCTCGTTCTCTCTTTTTCTCTTTTATACATATACATCATATATATCATATATGTATATAATATGTATACGGAACTACGACGCTATGCTACACCATCCTTTCCACTCGCTTTTATACCACTTCTGGTGTGTACTATGAAATATCTAGACTCGCGCGCGTTGTACATTACGCGATGCGCTGCACTCCTTTTATTGCGTCCAATATAGGATGCTTCAAGCGCAAACTTACTATTTCAATTTAATTGCGTGTTCTCGTTGCCTCGGGTACGTCGTAATTTTTTTTTCCTCTTTTTTCGACATTTTTCGTTGCGAAGAAAAATTTAGATTCAAAAATGTAATCCATATACAAGACAGAGGGCTCGTCGCGATAGCTGCAGTTAGTACGTCGTTGGCTTTACTCAAGCTGCTGCTTTGCGCAGTGAATGGGCTCGAATAGAACGTCGAAATATACATACGTATGTATATGTAACTTCGTATATGAGTATGCACATATGTGTGTGCGTGTGAGTGTGTGCGGGGGGTAACACGTGTAGTAGAGAGTAACATAGAGTATATAGAGACGCGCGTGTATACATAACGCGCTATCACTAGCATGAGCTTTACGCGCTTGAGCACGCGAGAAGGCACTTTCCGGGTGACTGAAGTGGAAGAGGATGCCTTGCGCTTCTCTATACACACTCGATACATGCACGCTCACATATATACGTATGCACAGATACGTATACCCGCACATGTATATTGATCGTCGAGGTGTGCACTACGGCATGTGTATGCGCGGGTAAAATGGCAAACATCAGCGCGCGCCTGGATGTATCTTATATAGAGTAGCAGCGGTAGCAGCTCAGTCGTAGACGTATATAGCAGTTG
Organism: Trichogramma pretiosum; assembly: GCF_000599845.2. NCBI lineage: Eukaryota > Metazoa > Arthropoda > Insecta > Hymenoptera > Trichogrammatidae > Trichogramma > Trichogramma pretiosum. Next base: position 633,939 of record NW_019641665.1, read on the forward strand.
TATAGCAAAAAAAGGGTATTACCTGGGCAAATGTAAATGTAAATTCGACGTATCTGAAGTGTTAAAAATCCTCCTATACGTATATATTTTATAATGCACTCGCTTTCGGATCTATGAACGTTTTTTCGAATGGCGCCTTTATCGCTAATACGTTTTTTCGCATGTATATTTCTGTAATAGAGAGTTGCAGCTCGAATTAAATTCATATATATACGTAAGCGCGCAGACGCACTACGCGTGTGGAGACCCAAAATAACGTTTACTCCTTCGTCGTGTTAGCAATTTGAATTCAATCGAATTCCACGCATTCAAGATTTACATACAGAGGAATTCTTCGCAACTGGCAGTTATTCACACCTCGCGTATCCAGCAGTCGCATAACTTCTTTACTTTTTTCTGCCTTCGCTTCTTCTTTTTCTACTTCTTTTTTTCTTATTCTTTTTTTATCGTCTTCGTCGTCGCCGTCTACTCCCTTATAATGCGACGGGAAGAATCTCCAGGAGATTAATTTCCTTTCGGTAGCGATGGAGAATTATGTAGTTGAGTACAATATGCTCACGCACGCGCGCAGACGACTTGTACTATAAAATATTTATGCGCTCAACGTATCTCGTGCTACCCTCGTTTATTCTCAGGCGCACAGTCGATTTCTCCTTTTTGCCGTTTTTTCTTGCTCTCCGTCTCTCTCTCTCTCGTTTCCTATATACTTACTTAGCGTCGTTGTCCGCGACTTTTCTCTTCCATTTGCTAAATTGTCGCAGAAGCGATGCCGCCGCCTCCTTCAGTGCAGTTGTGTGCCAAAATCGCGATCGCAGCTGGGTTCCTCCCCCTTCTTCTCCTTTTTTTTTTCTTATTCTTATATAGAAGTATTACGAGTGAAAAGTTGAGCAAGTGATTTATTTATTGTTTTTTTTTCTGGTTATATAGTATGAGTTATTTGCAAGTGAAATTTATTGAAAGTATATATTTTCATTATTCAAATGAAAAATGCGCAAAGGAATTGGAGAAAAAGGTTAAAGCGAAAAAGCTCTGTGTACACGCTGGGAGACTCGATCACGAATGACCAAACGATAAGGCATATTAAAAAGAAAGCTCCGAACGTATATATACGCTGCTGGCTGAGGGGCACGCTCAGATAAACGAAATGACAGAGAGAAATCCCATTGTTCAGTCCAATGGAATAATAGCAAAAGAATCAAAAAAAGATTGTCGAGTAGCGAGAGCGAAGCGAGAGGGAAAGAAGAGAGGTAGCAAATCCCGGACATGGTCGTATTTAAAAAGCCGTTCTCTCGGTGCAGGCTAGTATATAACAGGCCAAAGGGTGTGTGTGAGTGTATGTGTGTGTGTGTGTGTGTGTGTGTGCATGGCAGCGCGAGCAAAAGCGGAAGGAAGAAAAAGGGGCAAGATAAAGCGGCGAGAGAGTTGTTGTTTTAATTACCCCGTTTGCGCTGGTACGACGACGACTACGACGACTACGACGAGGCCTAGCTCTGAGCAGGAGAGAAGCGAGTGGTAGTCATTAAGCCACTAATTATAACGTACGCGAAAATGAGTCGAGCCATCCGGCCAAAAAGGAAAGTAGAAGAAGACTAAAGAGCGAGTGAGAGGAAGAGCTTCACAAAGTATTCAGTAGCAATACAGTGGATGCTATGTGGCAGTTGGAATAGAACGAAAGGGAAAGAGCGACAGGCTGAAATTGCCACGACAGATAGCGCGTGAGCGAGTAGCAGAGCAGAATGGGTGATTAAAGGTCGAAGAAGAGAAAGAGAGTGAGAGAGAGAACGAGCGACGAGAGAGAGAGAGAGAGACAAGCAAGAAAGCAGTAGTCTCACTCACCCGCGGAATGAGAAATGGAAGAGAAAAGAGTATACCACCGTTGCTGCTGCTGCCACTGCTGCTGCTGTTGAGATATATATACGTATATACAGAGTAAAAGGGTTGCGTAATTGCGTTACAAAGTTTTAGAGCAGGGCAACCGGGTGACAGCAAGAGGTAACCAAGAAAATAACGAATGGGGTTGAGGGAGAACGAGAAAGAGAGAGACCCTTTAACTCACTATAGAGTGCTACTACTCGGTATGGAAGAGGGCTTGCTTGCCAACTAAACGAAACGGCCCAACTTTTCTCTCTCTCTCCTCTTGGTATATAGATACGTCGACAAGTGCGACGACGATGACGCCAGACATTCGCTGTTTATGTTCTTCCACTTCGATTTTCTTTCTCTCTCGCTCACGTGCACACGGATTCTATACTCTGTAACGACTCTAGTCGAGAGCAGAAAAATCGAATGAAAAAAAAAACAAATAGAAATGAAACCCCGAGCTATTTTGCCCGGGGGAATTTATGTGCCAAGATGTCTCGCTCTGGCTCTTTGTTCTCTCTCTTTCTTTCTCGTTCTTGTTCGCTTATACTTTCAAAACCATTGAATTTTCGTGCGTTCATATTCGGTATATTTATACTTCTAGATATGACTTATCGATTGCGAACCCCGCGAAGAATGTCTCAAGCCACATCTACCGCAGCTTCGAGCGAGAGAAAATCTTTTCTCAAATATTTCACATTTTCCATGATTCATTTACTGGGAAAAAAGTAACATTAATAATTTTATACATTTAATATGTGTAATTGTTTTGTCAAGTTTTAATCATTTGGTAAATAAACTTGTTTCTCTTTCTCATACATCGTGACTTTTTCCCGTCTCTCGGCAGCTCTAACTTGTCCGCAGTCATACGGACAAGTCTTGGTCTTGTAGCGCGCCAGAATCGGGAAAGTTGCCAAGAAGTCGCGCTAGTAGACGAGTTATTTCAATTACTGATCAAAGATACACGTTTCGCGAAGCACATATACACTGTACGCGCGCTCCAAGCATTGATCTTTCAAACTTCAAGCCAATGTATATAGAAAACTTGCGTATCGAATGATATAGTAGCTCGACTGAATTCGACGGATATTAAAGCGAAAACCGGCCGCGTACATATTTATACATTTATCAATTTCGCGATGTGACGTCGCGTTGAGCGTGTATTTAATAGAGTGCGAAAACACACACACACACACACACACACACATACAAATGCTATTACTTGAGCGACGCTTAATTTTGCAATGTGTACCCGCCGCATTCGATCGAGTGAAGCGCGGCTATTTTTAAACACTCGGCCGATATCTCTTTTTATTGATCTTTAACGCGAGCGATAAACTAGAAAACCGTCATAACTGTCTCGTATAACTGGCACTCCTAGCTGGTATCAATTTGTTGATTACGTTTTAAATACTGCGCTCACATGTATTAAGCATTTGGAGTTCGCGCATACTCATGTAACTCGATTTAAAAATTTATTACTCGCCTTCGAATCAAATGTAAATTCATGCGCCATTGTACGGATCGTAATTGCATTAACTGGAAAAATGATGAGCAATGGAGAGTTGGAAAAGCTTATTGGCCGGATATACCAAAATTATCCGTTATATTTAATTCGGGCAAAGTATAAGTCTTTAAATAATGAAATTTTACCAACTCAACTCTTAATGGAACAGAAAAAAATCAATATTAATTCTCTATCAAGAGCTACAGTGGTTCAACGAACTTTACATATTCATCAAGCCCCCAGATCTTTTCGCAATCGCGATTTAATACGTAAATCGAACGCATTTTCATCGATATCCACGAAGCTTATTTTCTCGCTCAGTTTTCACTGCGCGCAAACATTCATTACCTTGCTCTTCTCTTTCCTTTTTTTATAGAGAGTTAGTCTCTCATCGCCATTCCATCGTCTCTGTACATTTAGTTATTTGGCCTCGCACGGAGGGCGTTGACCTCGCGCGTCGTGAATTTGCCCAAGTTTTTTTCTGCAGCAGCAAACTCCTCTCAATGTTCAGTGCGAGGCTGATTGGAAACGACTGGCAAAATATTTGTGTTTCTGTCAACGAGTAGCAACATAACACAATCCTGTGCACCTGCTCACTAACGCTGATAAAAAAACGGTTGAATTTTGAGCAAACGCGTATAGAGTTGCGGTTACTTCAACGAAACTAGAACTCGATATCAAACGAATGTGTAAATTAAAAGCTCAAACCTGATAGAAATGCTTAATATCAGTAATTGCCCAATAGACTTTTTACCAAAATTGTCAGTGAATCTGTAATGTACATGCAAAAAAGCGATTTGTTGGTCGATTTGTTTCAAGTTGAAAAACATCAGGAATTTTAGCATCTGTGACAAAAAATACATGTTTTAACTTTCTTTCTCTTCTCTTGTGATTGCAGACGGAAATAGCAAAGCGGTTGAATGCGATAATTGCGCAAATTCTACCGTTCCTATCACAGGAACACCAGCAGCAAGTGGCCACGGCGGTCGACCGTGCAAAGCAAGTCACCATGACCGAGCTCAACGCAATCATTGGAGTGAGTATATGTTGCAATATTGCATTTTTCTTTTTCTTTTTTGTTTTGTTTTCCATTTTGGCTGTGGGCTTGCATTTGTTTCCTCGTGTAGGGTTTCGTCCATGAATGACGATCGTGAATTGTAGTAAACGTCCTGTCTCGCCTTAATCATTTGGAGTCAAAAATCTATTAACAAATTACAAGCAATTTTAAAAAGATTCACGCTAAGGATATTATTATTTTCTTTTTTTTTCAAGTAAAGTTTTGTAAATTGATAAACATACATGATATATGCATTAACGGACACGCAAACACACAGAGATGCGCGCGAATACGTACGTATACACATTGATCGAGTTTATAAGCATCTCACACAAGTCCCATTAAATTAGTCTCCTCGACACCTCAATCCGTATACGGTGTTGGCACTGCACAACCAGTTGGCGAATCACGTCTCTCTCTCTCTCTCTCTCGTTCTCTCAGGCAGGTGGGTGAAGTCAATAATTCCCATCTGGCTGTTTTGCCTCTAAACGCATACACATAGGCACTGCCACACGTATAGGTAAGCTCATACGTAGAGTTAGGCTACTTGTATTTATATGGCTGAAGGGGAGGGAATTGAGAACCACTGAGAGAACTAAGCACCTAGTCGATGTGTGCACGCTTGAGGAATTCGAAAGCGTGCAAGATGGATATAGTTTAAAGGAGGGCAGAGAGAGAGAAACTCTCCTTCAATATTGCTCTCGAGCACTCAATTTCCTCCCTATTAAGCCACCGGCTTTCCTCAGCCTTCTGTGCCCACAGCAGAAGCAGCGTCTTATCCTTGCCAGAAGAGAGACGCAGCAGACTCCGAGAAGTGAGAGAGAGAAAGAGCATGAAGCGGACTTGATAAGGACAGATAGTGAATATATATCCTACCTTCTACTTCGCTCGCACTCTCTCTTCATTTCTGTATATATGTACGTATATGAAATCCTTACAAGCACGATCCGCTGTGCAATTTTCCCATTCTCTGGATCCATATATATGAGAAAATCTCAGAAAATTTAAAATGTTGAGAAATTGGTTGGTAGATCGCGTTAAATGCATTAGAGTGGTTCTTGCGATTGTGCTCGTGTTATAGTACCTACAAAATATTGGTTTCTTAATTATTCCAAAAAATTGCCCGAATTCAAAGAGGGATTCAAAAACAGTATGCATTTTAGAAGCTTATCCACGATGAAGTAAAATTAAAAATACTTTTCCACATCCACAAAATATTTTTACTTTTTCATACAAAAATAGCCGTTTGTGATCTCACTGATCGACAATTCTTGAAAAATATTAAGGTTAGGATTTACCATGTGCTCATTGTTCAAAAAAGTTCCTTTCATAACGATGCATATTAGCTGAAACAAACTTTTCTGGGCTTTTCAATTTGGTACAGAACCACCCGTATACTTCGCTCTGTCTGGATAAGTTATATGTGTTATGGTACAGAGCCACCGACTAATCAGCATTTCTATCCTCTTCAAATACGTATAACTTGTACACAGTTTGTGTGTGTGAGTGAAGGAGTAGTGGGTTTGTGTGTACGTACGCAAGTAGCAGAACTTTGATTCGGAATCCACACAAACGACGACGCAAATGTTGCCTACGTGCATCAAGTCCTTAGCAGAACAGCTCGTCTTAGATTCTCTTCTTTTCCTATGAGCTCAAAGACTAATTCTATCTCTGCTTCTCGTTGCGTTTCCTTTGCGTAAACTAAGATCGCATTATATTCACGTACCTAATTTGGTTCATATGTATGAAATGATATCTGGTTGTTACTTTTCTCACTTCTCTTTTGGAAATTGATTCGAAGCTCTATTAATTTTTTTTCAATTTATGTTGCCGCAATAAAAATTACACAGCTATTGAAAAAAAATGGAGAAGTGAAAATTCACATGTCTGGAAAGAGTTTTTCTCACCCCATCGACGCAGAATAAAATAGAACATACACTCCTTACTTTTAGCGTGCTACGCGCATGAGACATAATAATATAGAACCAAGTATACGGTTATCGTCTCGACAAAAGAAAAGAAAAGAGAAATTCTAAAAGAAGTCGTCTTCCCTCAAGCTTGCTTGCTGCGTGAAACCGATCGTATATACTATTTTTTCTCGTTTTCCTGTTCTTGCTGACTTTTTTCCTAAATACACCCTACTTTATACCAATTGGATCTCTTCCCATTGCTGCGAGTATAAATATAAATTATATTTGAATACCTCCCATTTTTTATAAAAACTTGTTTTCCTTGTCAGAAAAATAATAGTTGTTTGGTTATTCAATTTTACCGAAAATTTGCCGTATTCATGTAAGCGCGCCTGCACTCTCTCATTTTACACTTTTTACCTTCTTGTTTTCATTACTCCATTCTCTGCTCGCTTGTATTACATAAGGAGTACAGTACCTCTTCCTTGTTACTGGTTTATTTTAGGCTAGAGCTTACGATGAGAGCTTTTATACAATATGTTTTCAGCTATAGTATCTTGTTTAAAACATTTCGTTCGCTCTCAAATTCGTACGAAACATGTACCAACGAATTGTATTAGCTATATTAAGCTAAAAGTAAAAAAGAATTTACTGTAGTAAACTGCGTTCATATATAAATTCCAAACGCAGCAGCTACTCATTCTTCTTTCCGCCTTAATAGACGCAACCACTTACACCCGCGCGCGCATCTGAATTCTACAATTGTTCAAGCTCGCTAGATGCTGTTTTATACGCATCTCTTTTTTCATCTCATAGCGAGGCAAGTGGAAAAGAATACCAAACTTACTCGCTCACGGGTGCATTCTTTAGCGAGCTCAGTTCTTCCATTTTGCCGATGGCAAGAAGTATCGCTCGGGAGGGAAGGTGCGAGGTTGGAGCCTGTATTCTATACAGATATCCTCGCGTCCTGGCCTTGTTCGCATTCAGCGAATAAGTGGAACTTATTTGGCGAGCGAAGCAACTCGGAATTGCTTCCGAGACTAAGGAGAAGCTGAGAACCTTGATGCGGAGACAGGGTAATGTCGCGGAAACAGCTCAATCGTCTATATCTATGTGCGCGCGTGTATGAATATATACGTATGTATTCTAGTTTTTCGGTTTATCTCAGGCTCTACGTGACATTCTTATATTTTCCCTCATACTGCTGCTGCTACAGCTGCTATGCGAATATAAGGATATGTGTCGTTGTTATACGTGTACAAGCCCGTACTGAACTACGATGCGTGCATTCGGAACTTGCATTATGTATTACTGGTTTTCGCTTTCTTTCTTTTCTTTCTGCCTTCGTGCTGTCTGTGAGAAATGAAAAAAAAATGAAAAGCGTATTTGGTTTTTGCGTGACAACAAGAAAAAATGCCAGGATTTTTTTTATCAACACGGCATGTCGCAGAATTACGCCTCGTAATAATTCAGATAAAGTGTATTTTCGTTTCTTATTTACCATTCTCATACATCTGCTTACGTATAAGCTGTATACGAGTTTTTGCACCGATGCTATTTGCATTCACGAACGTGCAGCCGTGCACGCGCGCACGAGAAGGTCGAGAGAGAGACAGAGAGAGAGAGCGAGAAAGACAGACAGAGAAAATGTTGAGAATTCCAGTAGCGTATCTGTGTATAGCAACGGTGGCAGAAAAAAAATGTTCATCGAAAATCCGAAAAACGCGCGAGGCATTCGCCGCGTATGTATCGATTAATTCCCGCTCGTGTGCGCGAGCGCGCGCGTGATTATCGTTCGGGATTTTATTCGAAAATTCCGCGGAGCATATCAATACGAAAAGGGCAATCGCGTACAGCCCACGCCAGTGAGTCGTACTACTACGTACCTACCGTATGTACACACTTGATTTCCGCAAGAGCTGTACGTGAGCGCGTCATACATTTCGAGCGTCGGTCGAGCGACGAAAATCCTCGATAACCATAACAGATGTTGAGCGATAGAGCGGTTAACCGAGCCTGAGAGGGAGAATTGTCCACTGAAACTCCCATCGCGTCCCCGGTTTCGTCGTGTCTCGCCAGTTTGCAGATGTTACCTCGAGACCTACTCTCTACCTATATATCCAAGTACATACAAGCGAACTTTCTTGGAAACGAAGGCTATAGCTTGATTTTAGTGTTTTGCGGTCTCGGTCGATCTTGCCGACTTTGCTCCAATCAATTTATCGGCTTTCTTTCTTATTCTTTCATTTCAATCGTGACATTTTTCACGCTTATATTTTCAATCTTAAGAGTATCAACAAACTTGCAGCAATCCGTGGAATCTTGATTTAAGGGAGAAACAATTTCAGAGCATGCAAACATTGTGCGAGCTTAAGCCTTTTGTGTACACAAGCTCGGCGCGATTCATTGAAAATCACATCGTCGTCGGTTGGCGCAAGCTCGCGCAAGTATAAATTAACCTGCCTGAGTATATGTATACAGCAGCTGAACACGAAAATCAGTGCTCTGTAGTGTTGCCTAGCTGCTGCCGCCGCCGCCGCCGCCGCCGCTGCTGGGCTTATTATATCGTTAAGCCATTTAATTATCTCGGCAAACTGCTCCTCTCGGTGTGTTCGCCGCCTGTACCCTCTTACTTGCTCGTCGAGCTTTCTCCGCCGCGTGCGGTATCGGCTCGCTTGCTGCCGAGCCCGCAGCTTCCTTGAGCTGAGACACTCATCCCCCGACTTTGCTTTTTTGCCTTCGACCAACTAATTCAGCTGCTGCTACTGCTGCCTTATAGATATATATCAACCATGAACTTCTTGACCTTGCACGTGCGCGCAAGCGCCTCAGTTTTCATTGCTGTTATAACTTGGTAAATCTCTCGTATTCGAATTATAATGGAAAATGACTCGGATTTTACAAAACAATCAGATTTCGTATCGAAATTCGTTACAGAAAGCTCAAAGAGAAAATTGCCTGACACTCAATGCGAAGCGATTATTTCGCGAAGCGGAGAGAGCGAAAAAATAGACGTATTTCCTTCACTCCAGATAGCAAGCGGAAGCTCGGCGCTGAAATTCGATTTTTCAACGTCGCGTACACTCGCACAGCACATAGCCACACAAATCTAGTAAGCCAAGGGAGGTGAAAAAAGATTCGTTAGTTAGTGTGTTTAGCGAACGTGCTCTTACGACCGAGCAAATAAACGCGCGGAATCACGAGTAAGCTCACACGTGTCTGCGGCAAAACCGAATGTGCATATGTCTATGTGTGTGCAAACGCAACCCGGCGAATAAATAATTTTATTTGTGTCCGACAGAGTTAATTCTTTAAAATTGAAAAGAGAGAGAGAGAGAGAGAGAGAGAGAGAGAGAGAGAGAGAGAGAGACAGAGAGGTAAAAGGGAGAGAATTAAATTTGTTAGGCAAAGATTACAAAATAAAAATAAGAGTTGCGTGGAATTAGAATTAGCTTTGCTGCTGAAATGCACGTGAATGATAAAGCTTTGGCATCGATAACCGCTAGTAATTTTTTTTTTATTAACATCGAGGCGATTTTTTTTACTAAAAATTGTTGTAAATTATATATTAAAATAAATTCTTAAAATATAATGTGACATTTTCTTATTATTTCGATGCGTTATCCACAGCAACAGAGGCCTGATCTGCCAAGGTTACTGCAACAAATGCACGCGCAACAACTGCCACCAGGTGCAGCAATGGGCCCACACCCAGGACTGCCAGGCTTGCCAGGTTTGGGACCGGGTGCTGGTCTGCCAGTGCCAACATCGGCTTCAGCGGCACTCTTGGGCCTCGGTCTGCCACCAGGAGCCGCAGCAGCTCCGGGTAGCTCGGCTCACCCACTCGGTATGCTTGCCAAACCAGAATTACACAGAGGCGCGCCCGACGATCTTAAAACTAATGGTGGTAAGTTCGTTTTTATCATCATTATTATTATTACTTTTATTAAAAAAGTGAGCCAATTAAGCTGCGCGCTAGAGACATAGAAGGGGCGTCGTTTCAAGACTAGTAATATGAGGAACGACAGATGAAAAATACATCTGGAAAGTTAGTTAAAAGTGGTCAAAAGAGTTTTTTTCTGAAGCAAACTGCAAACGCTTTGCGTCCAGTGCTAAATGGATCGCCTGCTTCCGTTGAAAAGTATAAAAAGCATCCCTCGACAAAGCGCAGCAGCGGCAGTAAGAGAGTAATGCAGTATTTAAGAGCGCGAAAAAGCTTTTATTCGTAAAAGAATGTTTTCTACTTGACCTCGTTTGTGTAGTTGAAGCAAGATGCTGGCCATTAAAAAGTGCCCACTGCAATAAGCTCAAAGCAGACGGCAAATAAATCCTTGGGCGATATGATACTTTTTTTTCTCTTTTTGCGAATAGTACGCGACGCGCAGTGATACTATTGCGTAATTTGTTCGTTAAATATGCACGCAGTCAGTGTCTTAATTAAAAGCCGTGCTTTGAATAATAGATTCATTCCGACGTTCGCTTGTAAACACGGAATAGCGAAGGCATTAATAACGTCATTATATATTTTGTTGTAGGGCTGCGTTGTGATTTTCGCACGTTCGTAATTAAAGTCGCAGTTGTAGAAGTGTATAGTGGCGAATTACCGTGCCAGCAAAGCCATCTCTAATAGTGTTCTTGTCTCTCTCTCTCTTTCTCTCTCGCTTCCTCTGTATTATATGCTCTTGTATGCCATGTGACATTGTACGGGGAAGTCCGTGACATGTTTCGGCGAATAGCCAATCTCATACGTATATATAATAGCTGCCTGCGCAGAGAGCGATTGTCTAGTCTTACGTTTGTTTTAGTCGTACGTCTGGCTTCGCGTATACACATCATATCTCACTCTCTCGCTTGCATCAACCGTCGTTTTGATTTATCGTATTTTCAGCCGCGAAAATGTAGTGTATACGATTTCGCTTGATAAAGCGAACCGCGGCACGGTTATTAGGATGATTTTCAACGCTATGCGCTCGCGCCAACTTTGACGATGCTCTCGAGATTTAGGTTAATTCAAAAATTTCTCGTTTTGGCTCGGCTCCCAGTTTGCAGATTTAATGGATTTGCCGCGAATTACGCGGAATGATCGCTTTATTTGATTATAAAAATCGCCTTCCCCTCAGTAATTTCGCATTGTTTAATCATTCGCAGAGTTGTTTAAAGAATGGTGAATCTTGTTTTTTTTTCTCCTCTTCGACAAAGTAAATGAAATACCTTTTAGAAAAATATCAATTCGTAAACAAACGCACAGCTTCTATGAAGCGATTGAATTTTTGCAGTGATTTTTTCGATTTAGCATTATACGCTTGTGCGCGCGCCCGCGTCAGAAAACGATGCAACTACGACGGCTAGATGAATGATTCACGAACGTGAATATACGCGTGCGCGCAGTGCAGTAACGCGCATTTATACACGGGTCGAGGCAGAGAAAGAAATGAAAAAATATTTACCGTTTCCTTTTTTGCTTGGTTTATATGCTGGCCTCTCGTGTTGTTTATTTTTTCTTTTTTTTTTTACTCTCCTGCTATCTTTTATATATGCGAATGTACGTGTACGCGCTGTGAAAATCAAAATTGTGTTTGGAAATAGAGAAAAAAGGAGGATAAAACTACAGCAACTATTCGCAATAGCTCTGCAATTGTTTTCGTTTTAAATGGGCTTCGGTTATTTATCTTTTTGCATTGGGGGATGGAGCTGAATTTTGCTTTTGATTACTTCGATTTGCCTTATCGATGTTGCTTAAATTCCTGTTTTCAATACCGTACGGCCACTTTTTTCCCGGTCGAAAAACCACATTTTTCCATATACTGCTGCGGAGTTTTAATTATTTTTCCCATTCCAGAGCCGTATTTACTTTTAACTCTGCTGGCGCCATCTATTCAAGATTGTCTAGAACATTGATGTCGAGCTTGCATCGATTTTCACGCCGTTGATACACATCTAATTTTTCGCAAATGATAACTTAAGAATTGATTAAAGTGTGGCCTCAATGTTGTGATCCAGTAAAATCGTGTACGATTTCATGTTTTTTTCTGCTATCAATAAGTTTGCAGACGCTTTTTTCCTCGTGAATAAAGACGAGAGCAGCAGCAGTAGCAGGCACACATGACGTTCCACTTGTCCGGTGCGACGGCAAATATAAGTAGTAGCAGTATAGGAACGCTGACAAAGTCACGAGTAGTACAGCTGAGGCGCATATACAGAGCTAGAGAGTGAGCGGGAGAGAACTCTTAGAATCTCTCCACTCAAGAGCGCTTCCGACTGTCCTCTACGTCGTCGTCATAGTCGTCGTCGTCGTAGTCATCTCTCACGAGAACTCCCTGTACCTCCTCTTTCATCTTTGCCTCTTACCACTTACCACTACTGCAACGACTATCTCTGTAGTGAGAGAGAGATTTCGCTGCTGCACTTGCTCCACTATACTCGAGAGCAGCTTTTTTTGCAGAGGTCGAGTTTCAAGCTTCTTGGATATATACCTGCCTGTAAGCTCGCTCGCCTCCGCGCGCTTATGTGTTACTTTAGCCAGTTTACTTTACAAGACCTAATATTTTCTTCAATCAATCGTTGAAAAAAATTATATTTTTCACTCATATACAATCGGTGACTTTAATTTAGCTGCGTAACTCGTGAGCTTTAAGCCAGCAACAGTTGTAGCTTCCAAATCTCCGCTCGTTGTTCTAATGTCTTATTCCAATTATACACGGAAAAGCGGCTCACAGCTTTTAACACCAGTGCAGCGCGTTCGCACAGTAATGAAGCACACAAGCCAGTCATTCGATACGGAACCCTCGCTAACTCGGCTCGCCATTGCCGTAGCCACGCAACGTTGTCGAGTCATTAAGCTCCTGGCATCGTATATAGGAAGGGAGGATGGGAGGCGTCGGTGGCTCGTTTAAACTGCTTGTATGAATGGAGCCCGTCGTGATTGCCGGTACTTTTGCACGATTATCGAGTTTCTCTCGCCGAGATTCATTAACTCCCTATGGCTATGTAGAGGAATGTTATAAGTGACTATACCAGCTTGAAGCGCCGTCTTGCCTTATTAAAATGACTCATGACGATTTAGAGCAATAGATATAGTGAATTCAAAAGAGTCGCCACGTTGTTATTCTTCCGAATCTTATAATCTGAACTTGAAAAATTTCCAATAAAGCACGAATCGAACGATTTTCTTTTGCGTAATTTATGCACACATTTCTGATTTTCAAAAAAAGTTTACTCATTTCTGATTGCTTACAACTGGCCACGCATAATGGTGGGTGCAAGTAAAAAAGCTCACCGATGCGTCACATGGACTCGAGCGAAATAAATTTCCATTGCACGTGATAAGTGTACATAAGCTCTAAATCTAACCGTTTAAAGTTATAGTGCTATGAGTAATCGGACCTTTTTTACTGTATGCTTGTAAAAACTGTTCGATTTACCTGTGTGACCTTTCGAATTCTTTTTCTCCAATCTAACGAGTAAATTTCTCTGTAAGTGTGCTTACTATTTTGACTGAATATCAATAAGATGCTGATTTTTGCCATTAAATATCGGAATCGATTGTCTTTAAAGAAGAAGAAAATAGGATGATTTAACAAGGCTATGGAAATACATTGTGTATAAATTCGGTACACTTTTTTGCGCTTGCTTCTATCAAAAATTGTCATGACAAAAAGAAAAATGTATTTGAATCAACGTACATGAACTTGGTGTAATAACATTTTAGAAAGAAAGTAAAATTTCACCTTGCAACTATGAAATAAACCTCACCCCTTTGTAAGTTTTGCACGTGCAAGCTCCTTTGTGGCAGCTGACAAAAGTATTTTAGCTCGCGCATTTTTTTTATAATGCCCTTATAAACGTATAAAACTCGCACCACATGAACAAACTAAAAAAATACACACTGAAAACTTTTTGAAAAAAATCAATAGGCCTAGACGCAGTTGATCAAACTTGAATCGTTTATAACACGTAACTAAACGCCAACATTCTTGAAAAAAATTATTATTTAATTTTATTCAAGTGTTTATACGTAGAGCTGTACAAACTCAAGCACTTCAAAGGTGGATGCATCTGACCTGGTAGAAATGCTCAACATTAAACTCGTATCAAAATTTGACTGGAAGTAGAATAAAAATTTCGCTTCATAAATAATGTATCGGTCTCGATTAAAAAGATTATCTTTCTTCGTAAATGCACTCGATAGTTTCATATAAAATATATTTTTGTCAGTAAGTGATCTTCAATGTACGAGTAAATACGTATATACTCACAATGTATACACGCACAACACAGTAGCTCTTGAAAGCTTGTAATCGTTGTCATAGTCGTATATATCTTGCAACGAAAGAATTTTCTCATATTTTCCGATTATTACGGCGCTATACAAGGGTGAAAAACTCGCCCGAGGGTAAAAAACCGCCTCCCACTCTTGCACTTTCTATGTGTACATATTGCGGGCTTAGATCGCTTCTTTTCACAAGCGAGTTCCTTGCTTGCTTGTTTTTTTATTTCTCACACACACACAAATACACACGAACCTACTAACACATCCATGTACACGCATACATGCGCGCTCGCAAAGTTTGTACGTAAGCGAGGAAGTTGATTTTTTTATGTCCTCTTTTTTCTAGTAACAGCAGCTTGCGTGTTTGTGTACACAAAAAAGGATTTGCCTTGAGCATGCGAAGGTGCTAAAGTCCGAGGTTTTTCCGTGGTTAGTCAGAGAATGAAGTACGAAAGCAACTCGTCGGTACTTCTAATGCGTAAAAAGAGCGTAATAGTGCATTTTCATTCTCGAAAATTCATGTCTCGTTTAGGAAAAAAACTAAACTTAATCGAATTATAATAATTGGAAAGGTTAGGCAAATAATAAAAATGCATAAACGTCTTTGCGCGGGTATAAATAATGAAAGTTTTGTAATACACAAGCAACTTGGCAAGCGGGCATAAGGTAACAGTAGCTCGACGTCATTATTAATAATACAAGCTCGCAAATAAGAAAACATAAAAAAAGAAAGGTGGAAGTCTGTGCTTACACAAGGCCTTCGCTCTCTTTTTCGAACAAAGAAAAAGTTGGCGAGAAGCATTATGTATTCGCGAGTAGCGGGTATATTTTGCCAGAGCAAAGTACTTCGGGGGCCTTTCTTTATAAATCAAAACCTGCAGCGCAATAATTCCACTACAACTGCTGCTGCTGCCGTCGCTACGTTCTGTTATATAAAATTCAACGTTTCTTATGTATACGTACACGTTTCTTTTCCCTATATTTTTCGCTCTTATTTTTCACTCTCTTGCACCCATAAGAGAAGAAAAAGAAAAGCCGCAGCTTCTGTGTATGTATATAAAACCAGGTGCTCACCCCTCTTGTGCATCTTCCTTGTTAATGCATTACATCGAAATAGGAAAAACGATACTTTATTTTAACAAATACATTTCAATTAAACATTTAATAATTTGTCATGCTTGTGTGTTACAGGTTTGAATCCATCGGAAGAGAGACATGTAAGTATATCATACATGCATCATCTCTGTTGATATTTTTTTTTAGTTTCCACGGATCACTATTTTATTTTACTATTAAGCTTAATTAGTGTATTCCCATTAAACTTTAACAAGAAAATATAAACTTGACTTTTCCGAGCATTAAATTTTTCAATCAGCATGCAAAAAGTACGTCCGTTGTAATATTGCTGCAGCGTGACTAGCATACCGAGAGACTGCTTTTCTTTGTATCTTATAAGACAAATGCTATAGAGCGAAAAGGCAGAAAACAAAAAATCGCCTGGGACAATAATAATAAGTACCAGATCGTGCCGTGCTTATGTATGTATATCTTTATACACACCGAATAGTATACCACAAGCGAAGGTGGAGTGTCTACGAGTGTCGTGCAAAAACAGCCGAGGAAAATTCGATGCTATTATGTAACATCAATGAGGCGCAAGCGATAATTCTTGTGCAATAAAAGCAACCAGCATAGCACAAAGCTCTCTCATATTGCTTGAACTTGGAATAATACGCAACACAACTTTTATACGTGTTCCTGACTCTATTGTGCTTTAGGGGCAAAAAGAAGGAGAATAAAGAGGATAAAAAGAATTCTCCCAGTTATTGGATAACTAAATAAGATATTTTTTCTAGCTGCAAAGCACCAACATTGCGACGAGCTTTTCTGCAACATTAAAGCCGACTTTATTGAGCATAAATTATTATAAAGGGAGAGATGACTTTCTATAATTTTGCTCTCGCTCGTGTAATCGTAATATCGAGAGATGGTTACCCACACAAAGTGAAAAATGTTTTATTTCATACCCTTCCACGCCCCACCATATCACAAAATATACTCAAAATATTTTTCCTCGATGTAATATAAAAAAAATGCATTCATCCAACCGAGTAGGAGGGAAAAAAATATCCTTGCAACAAAAGTTCATTACAACCGAAGCAAATCACAGTAGTTTTAAAGTACAAAATAAAGAAGTCCTCATAAAATCCTCGGCGGTACGTTTATCTATATACATGAAGACCTTAAGCCATGATCTCTCATATGGCTGAGAGAGAAAGAGGGTAAAAGGAGTGAAAAAAATGAAATAAGTACGGGTGCTGGGCGTTGAATGCGATTTTAGCTCGTAAAGTAGATTAAACGACGAAGAGCTAGTAGCAGCAGACTGGCCTACGTAAGCGCCTTGTAGTGCCTAACCGGATCAACGGTGGGACATGAAAGCTCCGCGCGCGCGCACACGCAGCAACAAGCCGTAAAAGACTCGATACTCGTTTTTCTTTCTATTACATTGCACGCGAAACTTGTCCCAGCTATATGAAATACCATAATGCGACACGTTTAATATAAAAGTAGCCCGGTGTAACGGCATCGTGTACGTTAGCGCTCGGCTCAACCGAAATTCAACTCGCGATAATGTAGTTCGGAAATAATCACTATATACGATGAATTGTAACAATTTTTACCTCTCCGTCGAGAGACGAACGTGTATCACTTACAAACGAGTTTCATTCAGCGAGTGCAATCCCAGCAAATAGTATTAGCAGAGTAAACGAGTTTATGTATACAGCGAGCGACGAACTAATGCTTGCGGCTCACGATCGACGACGATGGAAAAGTCGATAAATAATGCAGTGCAGAGATCTCTCGAGCCTCCCCAGAAAGGGAGCTAAAATTAATGGCGATAAAAAAGATGAAGAGGGAAACGATTGATTTTTCTCTTCCTACATAAATAACGTAACAAATGAATCACCTAATGCGGCGAATCGCGGATGAGTAAAAAAGTTTTGGATTTGTGAAGAAAAATTGTTTCGTATAAAGTCGTGGTAGTACGGCGCGTTCGACTCGAACTGTTCGAGCTGAATAAAAAAGCTGATAAAGCTTGCCTATATACGTGCTGCAATCGATACACTTCCAGGCGTGCGCGAGTGTGTTATGTATCAAGCCGCAAAAGCCCCAAGAAATAACTTCTTTCGACTAAAACGAATACATACACGTACACCCACTGACAAAGGAACACTGTGTGTGCTTCAGAAAACTTTTGTACTTTTCCGTTATAGTCAACGAGTAAACACGAAAAAAGTAAAGGAGACGGTTAAAAAACGGATAACTGATGCATTTTCGGTCTCTCTCTCTCTCTCTCTCTCTCTCTCTCTCCTTGCTCGCACATAAAGAGAGAAAGAAAGAAAGAGAGAGAAAGAGTTAGAGAACGTTATTTCCGCGCACGTTCGCAATTGCGGCTTCGAGCTAGCAGTAGTTGTACGCTTCGATTTCATTTTGTCTCGGCATTTCCGAGCTACAGAGGCAACGACGACGGCGACGACGACGACGTGCCCGGAGAATCCGATTTCGTTCCATTGGAATCTCGATCGAAGCCTAGCTTACTATTGTGTATCGCGCATGTATATTCACACATATACTATTCTTCTTCTCACTCATCAGTTGTGAGGGTTGGCGTGCGGAAAATTCAGAGCAAAACTGCAGCGTGAAAATGTTCTTCTTTTCTTTCATTCTTTGCATTTACATCGAAATTTTGAATTTTTCAATTGAAAACTTTTTTCTTGTTATTATTCATGTCGCTTTTTCCTATGTACTATAATCGTTATCGCGTTAAGGCCTATCATTTTTTTTCTTTAATAACAATTCTCATGTATGTATTCATTAAAATTGAATTCAGAATTCGCAAAGATAATTTCTTATCACAATCACATCTTACATTTCAAATAGTCAATGTGCGAATGTGTGTGTTTATATTTCGGATGCGCATCAGCTTTGAAAAACAATTTCTCTCTTTTTTCTCATTCCCTTTCGCTTGCTCTTCTTCTTCTCCTCCTTCTTCTTCTCCTTCTTCTTCTTCTTCTTCTTCTTCTTCTACTACTACTACTATTATACATATAAAATATAGATATAAACGCAGACAAAAGAGGTCGAGTTGAAAGTATACTCACACACACACACACAGACATAAATAAGAAGAGGGGATCGTCGCGATGAGGTCGAGTATGATCGTTATTCGCGCGACGACGACGAGTACACTCACCCTCCCGTGCTATAGCCGCACATAGCGGTAGAGGGAGAGATACTCTTCTCTTCAGGTTGCGCGCCCACTTTACCGAGCGCACTATATCGAGCTTTCATCCCTATTTCCTCTTTTTCTCTCTCGCTCTCCGTATATATGTATTTGCTGAATAGTAACGCAACGAGCTAGAGAAAAGAAAGATGTATCGATTTACTTTTGTCAGACAGTTCAAACAGGAGGAGGTGTGAAAATATAGCTTCAGTTTTATACTTCGACATAGATTCTTATAGGCAAGCTGTATGGCTTAGAGCGTCGAAGAAAAACGATGTGATTCCACTTTGTGTTCTTTGCTACTGACGTGAATTCCGCTTTCGCTTTCCTTCTTTTTTCGCAATTGTTATTGCCATTAAGGACTGCTCACTTTTAGAAACTCGGTAATTTTATTTGCTTAGACAAAGGAAAAATCTATGAGAGCCTCTTTTTCGCGAGCCATCAGCGTAAATGGAAATGCAATGTATAGAGCCAATATACCGCGACACGTACGGATGACGACGAAAAAAAATATTTATCGAACTTGAATGAGACCGAGTAGGAGAGTGGTGAAAGAGCACATGCGAACGAACAAAGGTAAGTATCGGCCGCGCCGAGCTTGTGCTTTTAACCGTTGATGCTTACTGAACAGTAGCGAGAAGAGAGAAAAAATTGCTCGCACGAGCTGCGTACACTTTTGTCGACGTCGTCAATCAGTGAGCTTTGAACGTAAAAGAGATAAAAAAAAAAAGAAAAAAACGATCGATCTCCATCCTCCAGCCCTCCCGGTACCTCTCGCCTCGTCTTGTCCTGTGTGACTGAATTATCGATTGAAACCACCGCAATGTAGCCTGGACCATTTTCCTCTACTATACGGTCCATTTGCACTGCAGCGGTTGAGTCGTTCTCCCCTTTTTTTCACTGTACCTACCTACTGCTATATACATTTACGCCTTTTTTCGCTTGACTTGCTCTGTTCCGATCACTGTTTCTGTTTTTATGTTTTTTTTTTGTTACATTCGTAGGTAGCTTTGAATTGTATATTCGTGTACTATGCATGGGCGAACTGCAATTTTCTGTAAATGGGTTGGATTTTTCAATAAACTCGTGTCGCACTTACTTGTAGCAATGATTCGTAGAAGAGAAAAAAATTTAACCGAAAACAAAGTACGAAGTGTTTGCATCTACGTATATATATTTTTTATTTTAATTTTTTTCGTTCGACAAAAAGGCCAAATGATATAATATATATCGCATCACCTTTCTCTCACTCTCTAATTACTCTCTAATTAAAAGAGACGGTGGAAACTTTTCTGTCGCATATATATTGTGTGCATGTATATATAGAGGCAAAGAGGCTCTCATCCTCTCGCCGTCAGAAAGAAACACATTTATTAAAACCTCTGAACAAGCAAAAAAGCTCGGTGAGCTCACCCCTCGCTTTTCTTTCTCTGTTTAAAGCTGCAGCAGCTACAGAGCACACGGCTTCTTTATTCCAACCAGCAGCCATTTCTCTCACACCCTTTTCCAAGCTTTCCTCCTCCTCCCCCGCGTCAGCCCCTCTGCAAGCCTCGGGGTCTCTTCTTTTATATCTTTTAATCCCATCAGCGAGCCGTCGCTCGGTAAATTAAATCCCGGATAAAGTGCAAATAAACCCTCGGCTAAAAAGTTCCTCTGCCTCCCTCTCTCTTTCTCTCTCCCACCATCTCCTCCCCCTCCCCCTCTGATCTCACTCGCTTCTCGCCGTACAAACTAGTCTTCACAGGATCAAGGAATATTAATTAGCGCGTCGCCGATATAATATATACTACAGCGTACGTTTGATTGTACATTATATAATACTTGACGCGCGTGAAAATAATAATGATAACGTTTTCCACATAAAGTAACGCAGTCTCGGCAAAGAAAAAACACAAGCGTGTGTGTAATTATTTTAATTAAAGTGGCTGCATATTATGTAAGCGAAAAGAGAGTAAGCCTAGCGACGCCTCGGGTATAAAAAAAGAAGTGACGGTTGGGGGTGTCGAGAAGGGCTGTTTCGCGCGCCGCTTGAGTAAAAAGAGGAACGAGAAGCGAGAGAACGAAAGTAGAGTAATACAGCAACGCTCGGCATCGCCTCCATGCTCTGTGGTATTTAAAGTATTTGAAGAAATTTTCCCAGTGAATCGAGTGCTTTTCTTTGTGTACACACAACAAACTTTCTTGCTCTCGTGTATCGTATGAAAAAAATTTAGAGAATTACGCGCCCGTCGTCATAAAACTATTTCAGAAACTTGTCTTTTTCACACTTGTCGATCCTCGGTAAGCTTTATATGTATGAGTATCTACGCCGGCACAAGTGAACCTCAAGTATTTCTATAATTTCATGCCGCACGTTGAGTTCTAATTAAACATTTACATAGGCGTAAGATCGAGGAAAAAAAATACCGAGATCAAAAAGTTGCAAGTCGTGTGTCATGTAAGAAATAAAAAAGTAAGGCGAGCTAGCTTTTGAGTAGTTTCTGCAAGCAAAGGGGGTTGCTGGAAGCCCAGATGAATCGCGTCAAAGCAGCCGCAGCCAGAGAGAGAGAGAGTGAGAGAGAGAGAGAGAGAGAGAGAGAGAGACGACTGCACGACTAATTCAAGCGTGTACACATTCGCGTAGGCGAACAAGAGAGTACTTACTCACCGACACCTCAGCGATCTCGTTAGGGAGTATGCGCGCATTAATTAATTTACAAGACGCCGCCTGAGCCTCCGCTGGCTGGCGTTGCGCTCACGTCGCTCCGAGAGGGAGGTTATACGTTGCTATGTATGCAAAAGTTAGCGCGTTGATGTGGAACGTAATAGAGCAGCAGAGGGAGGCAGATCCGAGGAGGGTGGAGGGATAATGTTTACTCGACGCCACGGGAATTGGTGAGATCGATTGCACACATAACAGGGACTCGAGGATCATCGATACACAGCTGCCTCAGATATTACCCGATGTTGCCTCGATTGATTGTGTAACGGTACTTGTTGGCGACTCCCGCAAACCTATACATACTCTCCATTGTCGCACGGAGAGAACAGCGATATATAATGAGAGGATTGAAAAAATCATTGGTAAAAAAATCAAAATGCCCGAGTCGACTGATGAACGCGTTAAAGAGTATAAATAATAAAGCTACAGTGGCTACAGTCAACTACATAATGTAATCAACGCGTCGAATCCTCCGAGTTGCTTCATATACGTATATATACATAGTACGCGGCAAAGCTTGCAATCAGTGTCACCCAACAGGCCAGAACAAATGCGAGAGCTTGCGATGTGTATGCTATATAGATAGGTAGGTAGGTAGAGCGAGCGAATGAGTGAGAGAGAGAGAGAGAGAAAGAGACATAACAGAGAATGGAGCTGTGCTGTGCGCGCGCGCGGTAATCCGCTTATAGAAGCTATCAAATCTCTGTCTGAGCGTGAGCGGGAGCAAAGTACGACGGCACGTTTTAATTACTAATTGAAACGCTGCTAGTGAAGCTTTCGATGTGCGGTCTACTTGCCACAGGGAATAGAGAGAAAGAGGCAGAGAGAGATTTAATACGCCGATTCGAGTACTCGATGTCGTGTTGAATATAAATAGATAGTCCGTGTACGCGTGTATGTATATATATTGCGCGCACATATATGTTTTAGCATAACAAAAGACTTTAAAATTATCTGTGACGTCGAGCTTGAACGCGTCGCAAGCGCCATTATTAAATATACGACTCTCTTATTATTATAAATATATATTTTCAAGATAGATGTTAATTTTATACGCGCGTGCGCACACGTGTATTTGTAAGAGAAGCTTGGTGCATTTTTAACAAAGCTATCAGTGTTGCTCGTATGTTTGACGTGCAGACTATATCTATTTTATTATTAACAATCGCGCGAGTTCAGTGAAAAAGTCTAAAAGCAGCGCGGCGTAAATATTTATATTCATGCGCGATAATTTTTCAGAGCAGCGACGTATAAATTTTCTTCTGCATGAGAAAATATTAGTAAAAAGAAAACAAACACTAAATGAATTCAAAATTAGGAAAATGAGATATCATACATTTTCCGCTCGCGAACAATCTATGGCATCGAGACCCTGATGGCTGCAGCGAGCTTTTAAAATCATAGCCAATCTATTCCTCGCTTCGAACCGTCGAATTATACCGTTCGCAAATTCGATTTTCTACCTTCGCAAGCTTCTCTATCCTCGTTTGTAAACGCGTAGAAAGATTCATGGGCTTCGCCTATATATACCAACTCTCTCTCAGTCTGCTTTATAAGTTGGCAACGATCGCGTCCCCCGGCCTAATAGAAACATGGAGATACGCGCAAAAGGAATTATATTATTATACGGAGCAAGACAAGCAAAGCTTTATTTCATACAAAAGTGTTATTTATGCGACGTGACAAATGATTTGATGAACATTTCTACCGCAAGTGTTGAGAGCTATACAAGTCAGACAAATTGATAATAGTATTTTTCTACGTCTTTTTAAATTTGACCGGTGTAAGCTCTTTCGTTTTTTTTTTTTCGTTTTTTCCTAGTTATCTACGATTGCGCAAGTGGGTTAATGTGACTTTTATCTCTTTCCACTTTAAAATACGCAAACTTTTTTCTCTTCCAGCATGAATTCGTGATTTAATTTTTTTTTCTTCAATAAATCTACTAATTAAATCTTATTTTTAATAGAAAAAACCAACGCACTGTAAGTTGAAAAAATTCTCAACGCAGTGAAAGTACATTCGAAAAAAGCTCTCGTCAAAGTGAACCACGCTCTGCTACCTTTTTTTGCACGTACATACTTTTCAAAGCATTTCCTTCGTCGCTCGTGACCACAATGTGCAAGCCT
This sequence comes from Trichogramma pretiosum, assembly GCF_000599845.2. NCBI lineage: Eukaryota > Metazoa > Arthropoda > Insecta > Hymenoptera > Trichogrammatidae > Trichogramma > Trichogramma pretiosum. The sequence continues at coordinate 657,654 of NW_019641665.1, forward strand.
TTCTTTTTAAATACGTACACACATACACACAGCATACATAGATAATACCGCAATAGCATCTCTGCGACCGTTTTACGCGCGCGCACTCGAGAGATAAGCGGCTCGCGCGTAAGCAGTCGAAAACCTCAAGTCTCTACCGCTAAAACCGCGTGTAAATGCGAAAGTCGTACAGCTACCGCGCCAGCGCTAGCTAGGTATTGTGCTTTAAAGGCAGAGCCGTGCTTTTTCATTTATAATATGCTCTTACCGCACTTTATACTTGAAATATGATGGAAAAAGAACTAACCGCTTTTTTCCTTTTTATTTTCGTTTTCATGAAAACCTTTGATGCGTCGAGTGAACAATTTTTATTTGTTCTTGTATCAAAGTGAAATATGAATCTTTTTTCAATTAAATCGAAGCGTTGCAAAAATAAATAAAGCATAAAACTTGTGATAGGCAATTGCAGATAGAAAAATACGTGCAATACGCGATCGAGATGTTAGGCTTGCGCTGCTGTTGGCAAAGCTTCTCAATTACCAAGTATCACGCTTCCCCAAGCTTCTCTCTCTCTCTCTCTCTCTCTTTCTCGCTTGCGCTAGTCACTTATTGTTGTTATTCTTCTCTTTTCAGCGAGTCGAAAAAAAGTGCTCGCCGCTCTGCTTCGTGTCTTACGTCCCATCAACCAGTTAGACAATGAAGTACGGCAGCTCGGAGGCTGTGCGCTCGCTCGCACCTTTTTTCTCTCTTCTCTTCTTCTTCTTCTTCTATACTCGCCAATTTCCTACTTTTCCAACCTACCGCTTTTCTCTCACTTTCTTTTTGTTCGCTCCACCCGCTATGTATGTATATATCCCTATTCAAATCCTCCGCTTTCACAGCTCGATTTTTCCCGACCAACTCTCTTTCCCTTATTTGCTCTCTACTCTACTCTCTCACCTTTTTCATGAATAAATTATTATTCAAATTTCGTTTCTTTACTTTGGTCTATGTTCCCGCTGCCTTCAGCGTTAATACATCGAAACCCGCGCGAGAGTCGCTTTTATTCTGATTCGTTTCTTTCTCGCTTTCCCGCTATTTTTGCGCGTGAATCGATGTTTTTCTCTTTTTGTTGACAAAGTTTTATTTTCATTTTTTTCCACCTCCGCCGTGGCCGTCGCCATCGGTTTATTCTCTCAGTCGTTTTTGGTCACGATTTTATATTCGCTGCTCGAAATAATTCGTGTTACCACGCGAGCTTTCGTATTATCTTTCTCGCTCTCTTTTCCGCTCTCCTCCATCTCTGGCCTTTCGGCAGTCCACATATACACTTGAAAATTCTATCAATTAAAACTTTTCCATTTTGCTTTTTGTCTTGTTTTGCGAAATTCGCAATCGCCAAGCAATATATATTATATATCTGTATTTTTGCTCTTTTTACCGAAAAGTTTAGTTAAAATATGGATGGCTTTTTACGAGTAACGAACAAGGCTTTGTTTCAAGCTAAAATTGATTTTTAATTTTTAACTATATAATAACCGAAATTTTACCGGTGTTATTCGTTTACGCGACTATAGATTCATCAAAGACTATGCAACAAACAAGCGAGTTCACTAACGATCCTCGCAATCGATGATGCGCTTGCAAAAAAAAAAAAATACGAATTCTGATATAATTGACTTCGATGACGACAAAAGTCCTATAAATAAGTGAAATTCAACAAATTTCCCGGACCATAATTTCATCACGTGAAAATTCGCTCTTGAAAAATTTTGTCTCTATGCGGCTTTTCCCCAGCTAATTATAATATTCATCGCCCATCAGTTCATTTTTATTCTTTAATTAAAACCACTCGAACGCCTCTTTTCCATTAAATAATTATTCTCTTCAACGTGCGCTGCTGCTATGAAATAAAAAGAAAGATCCGAGCTATACGAGAGAAAGAGAAGGAAATAGAGAATAAATGCAAGGCACTTTGACTCAGTAGAGTTAAAATTTAAAGCAGTGCTCGAACACGTTATAAAGCTCGGAAAGAGAAAGAAAAAAAGTGCCGGGAAGCGAAGACTAGGAATGTAAATGCAAGCGACATTACGAAAATCGCGTCGCAACCGCAGTTTGTAGCACAAGCATTGTATTTATGAGGTCTCGAATCGTCGACGTTCAACTCCCATGCTTGACGATCCTATTCTCATTCTTTCTCTTTTTTTCTGTTTTCACAGATATTCTGAATGATTTATCAAATTGTATCTGAAAACAGTGTGGAATATAGATGTGTGCATATTACCCTACTGAAGAACACGACTTTCTAGTTTTCATAAAAATTTTTGTATTGCTGTTACTGTCGCCAGATCACCTCTCGGAGATATGTTTCTACTGGGATTATTTAAATAATGATGTCTTCTTATGTTTGTTTAAAGTTACAATAGTTATAATAGTTATAATAAAATGCTGATAACAACGTAAACCCAAATCCACTTATAACGATATTTACGAAGAAATAAGTAAATATTATTTATTTGCAATTAAGAATATCATAAGCCAACGGTGTGATGAAACTATAGACTCCCAACTCACAGTTCACTCATTTACTAATTCTCTCTTGTTCCTTTCCGCTAAAAGCTATATTTAATGAAATGTCGAGAGAAAATATAATACAGAGAGAAAACGCATCAAAGGCATCGCAGAGGATCATCCCAAGCAAAAAGAAAGATTCTCTCTCTTTTCTCTTTTGCCTGCGATCTTTTCACAAGAGCCACTAACCAAAGATAAAGTGGCAGCAGCTTTTTTCAACGACGAGCAAAGACGACTTTATGCCAAGAAAGATGGAACAACTTTTTTCCAACGTTGTCTTCGACTTTTTTAATGCTTATCGCTCGTACGGTTATACGTAAATTTATGTATGCCATACTTCTTTTTACGGAGGCACACGAAACGGTTGCTGTGTTTTCATGTGTGAAATCTTTCTCTTCAGTTTTATTTCAATCTTCGACTGCCATATTAACATGATTACTTGACTAATATTGAAATAATTTCCAAAAAATCCATTTCAACTTGCTTACATTTTATTCGTAAAAAAATGATTTATTACATTTTTCACGGAGAAAATTTTGCGGTGTCGCGCAAACTCGCAAAGCAATATCCAGCGCGCTGATCTGATCATCTCCGAAGCGTATATATAGGTAGGGGACTCTTTAGCTGAAATATATAGTGGTGGCGGTGTCATTTCAACGGTGCAAGCGCGCTAGCTTCCTGTTCGCTCGATTTTCTCGAAAGCTTTCAAAGCTAAGCTGTTTATAGACAGCTGTTAGACATCTTTGATTTACGTGTTCATTCGATAAGAGACCGAGGTATTTGTATTTGAAGCTTTTATGTACGCGCGCACGTACATAAATCGATTTTCGTTCCTCCTTTATTATTTGTCGAGAGGGAAAAAAGGTAGGGAAAAAAAATTTCACAACCAATTTTACAACTTCATGAGCGATTTTCGTAGCCGCGGAAAGAAAAAAAAAGCTACAAGAAAAAGCTGAAGTAAAAGGCTGTTTCGGTGTCGAGCAATTAGCTCGGTCGCTCGTAAGAAATCAATATAAGTATGAGCTTAGCCTGGTAAACTGTTATTCTCTCCCTCTTTCAGACTACAATCTTAATAAAAAGCAATTACTGCGCGCGCGGGCTCGTTTACGGGGACCGGCGCTGCGGAGCTACAATTAACTCGGTCTGCCTGGTTATTCGCGCGAGCATGTAAATACCTCGGTTATATACCTTGTATATTATACGGTAGACGGCCTTAACGTAGTTGTTAGTCGACGTCGACGACACGACTCCTCTACTGTGTTAGCGTCGATTTATAAAGAGGATCGACTTTATAATCAGCCTGGAAATTATTCGCTTAAAAGTCGATTACCGTCCTGTTATTGCTACAGCGATTCACGAAAAATAAAATAGCGAATTTAGAATTGAGTAATTGATATACATTTGACGCACTCGAAATGTCTTCAGACCGAGTATTACTACTGGTGATCCGGTAAAAGCCCGTCGGCACGAAGGCGCCAGAGGTAATGGAGCTGTACGAACAAGACTAGAATTTAGGAGCTCGAAATGTTGTGTATACGCCTTAGCTGCCTATACTGCTACAAATGCCATGAAATGGGGGTAATTGAGAAGAGGCGATTTACTCACGCAGTTCGGGGGGTTAGTTCAAAAGTTCTCTATCATACCCTCCGTACACTCGGACACGTTGTGGTGCCATGAGGAGAGTATTAGTATTTCTAAAGTTTTCCCTCATACTTATTGATTTCATCTAACGTCACGGGATAAGATTTAAAATTATATTATAATTTACTATACGCATAGGCCCCCTCTGAACTGATTGAATTACAAAAAAAAGTCTCATCCCACCTGATTCGCATAAAGCTGCTTGACACATACATAGTTGCTTCGTGGGGTTCGAGAACTTGTAATCTTATGATGCCAGCTGCGTAAAACTCCCTTTGCGACAAATAAGAGTCGGAATAAATCTCTAGAACCCCAGCGAGCCTGTTTTTTTCTCAAAGTTTCAGGGGTGCAAAAACTTTTTTAACGGCATTCGCGTACATATACACTTTCATGCAAATACGGCAACTGGACACATAAGTTCGATGTTTTTTTCATCGCACGAACGATTGTGTCTCTTTTGTACGAAAAAGAACGAAAAAGTGTGCTTGAAGCTTCTTTTTTGTTTCTTTCGCGAACTCTGAGGGCACTTGCAGCAAAGCAGAGGGAAGTAAGAAAAATCCTTGAAAAAAAGTACGGTCTGCGAAATACCTTTGCGAGTTGTCTCGAGTGCCTGTATATACATAGACAATGGTTGATTTTACGCAATTACATTAAAGTCTAGATATATCAGCAGTGATACTCGTTCACGAATGATTTACTTCGTCGATAATTACGTAATTTATAAAAAGAGAGAAGATATTCCGAGAAAAAAGTAGCGAAGAAAAAAATTCGTTCAAGATGACTTCCCTGAGAAAGATAAATACCCATCGCATGTTTATGTGTACTTTACAGCGCGAGAGCTTGCAAACGAGAAAATATGACTTGAGTAATACGCGACGAGCTTCAATTTTCTTTTTTTTCGCGCTCACTTGTCGACACAACTTTTCTCTCAGCCGGGGGGTGGCGCTAGGAGAAAAAAAGGCGTTAGGGCAAAGTAGAAACAGGGCTATAAATTCAGAGAAAGGAGTACATGGATTGAATAAATATATCCGAGAGCAAGGGAGAATGAGAGCGAGAGAGAGAGAGAGAGAGAGAGAGAGAGAGCGAGAAGGGTGGAGTAGAAATTGAAGGAAAAGCTTGCGCAGCTCGCCGAGTACTTAATTAAGTGCGATCAATTCAAACTCCACTCGCCTCTTGTAACGACCCGGGGAAATTACCTCACAGCGGCAGAAAGTAGTATATATACAGGACAAATTGCGTATAACAAATTTAACGCCCCTTTGCTTTCAGTCGCGTAGCGCGCGCGGCAAGCATTTGCTTTCTGCTGCTAAAGAGACTGGAAAGTTTAATTAGAATCGTTTTAGCGTGTTAAAATGAAGTTGTTGTAGTTTTTTCTCTCTTTCTTCTTAAATCGAGTTTATTAACTGCAATGTCACTAATTGCATTACATTTGATATATTTTTTTTCAATTTAAGTGCAATTTATCATTTTCAGGCTTGAAAATGAAAATTGTGTTAAAAATACGTCGATTTATCAATATTCCCCGAACATTCGACACTTCCCCCCAACTGATTACCAATGGCGCATCATTCGAGACTTTGCTCAATTTCATATCCTAAAAAAAGTAGGCAAGAAGAAAAGCCGATCGAGCGTCTTGCGAATTATTTTCATTCTTCCTTCTCATCGGGTGCATAAGTAATTTCAGACCAGACGCGCACAGAAGCCATTTCATTTAATCGGTCGATGAATCGTGGGGGGTTTTTTGCCTTCTTCCCTCCTTTTTTGCGAGTCAGTCTCCTGAGGGTCACACAGCTCTCTGTGTATAAATTCATATTGGTTCACTTTTTTTATTTTATCTTCGTTATCGTGAAAGTCGAGGGTGTAGAAAAAATAGCTCGTTTCTCTAAGTGATATTGATGTTATTGGAATTATTTCTCTCGGATTCTTTATCTAGAATTTCCATTTAAGCGAAAAATAAATTTTAATTACTTAAATGACCAATCTAATGTTTGTCGTTTGTTTATTTTGTTGCAGAGAAATTCGATATCACCTGCTGAACGTGAAAAATATTCCAGGCCACGAAGTACGCCTGAATCTCAGCATCACGATCACATACATTTGAAAAAATTGAAAAAAGAACAAGACAAAGACATCAGTCACGTAAGTTTTCAACTTTTTAACGGTAATTCGATTTATTATGAAAGACAAACATTACTTAATTTTCTAAAACGAACAGCAGAGCGACGGTGAGAAGAGTGATCAAGATCTCGTTGTTGATGATGCAAGTGAGGATGGACGCAATGTCAATAGTCCTGCTGCCAACGGTACTACGTCGCCACGAGAAAATGGCTTAGAAAAATTAGGTCCATCTTCCGTGGGGCTTGGTGGCAGCGTCAAAAAAGAGGCACCACCTCCGTCGCCTCGAAGTGGAACGAGTAGTAATGCTAGCACACCATCGGCCAAAAAAATGGAAGAGAGAGAAAAACCAACCACGCCGATATCCAAGCCCGTCACACCTACTTCTGCCGGTTAGTAATTGTGATATTATATATAATTGAAATATTTTTATATACTTCGGAATGGTTTTCATTCAATTTCACTGCAGTTGCTGATATGTAAACAACAAATATTACAAATATCAAGATTGGATTTTTCAAACGAATATAAGCTCTTAAAAATGATTTACCATTCTCTTTTTTATTGGTTAATTTTGCTTAAGGGTTAAAAAATAACTAATACGGTTCGATAAGTCGATCTGTATCCCAAAAGCATAGTCTAGATTTAAAAAAAGCCCAAGCATGAGCCTATTCTGTCGAATAGACAAAATTTATTGTTTTCATAGATTAAATGAATTAAATAAATAGAATGAATTGAATAATTATAATTATTTTAACTTTTAGGAGGCAGCAGTTCTGGTTCAAGCGGTCTCAAGGCCTCAAGCTCGTCAAAACCACTTGTATCGGCTTCAGCCATGGGACCTTACCCGCCTCATTATCCACCACATCATCCACCAGCTGGTCCACATGTCGATATGCTTGGTTATCCACCAGGAGCTCTTAATGGGTACCCAGCTCGACCACCTCTACAACAGCTGTATGATCATCATGGTAATATGAGGGCACCTCTTGGACCTTTATCTGTACCCGGTGGAAAACCGTGAGTATTTATTATTGATATTATAAGTTGCGTATCGGTGCAAAAAAGATAAATCTATTTCATTAATTACATATTTTTTACAGAGCATATAGTTTTCATGTATCAAGTGAAGGACAAATGCAACCGGTGCCCTTTCCGCCAGATGCCCTTATTGGGCCTGGAATACCTCGCCACGCGAGACAAATCAACACATTAACCCATGGCGAAGTAGTGTGCGCAGTGACTATTTCTAATCCGACGAAGTATGTGTATACAGGCGGAAAAGGTTGCGTGAAGGTGTGGGACATTAGTCAAGCTGGTAGCAGCAGTGCCAAACCAGTCTCACAATTAGACTGTCTTCAGCGGGACAATTACATTAGATCAGTTAAACTATTGCCCGACGGCCGAACACTCATCGTCGGTGGAGAGGCCAGCAACTTGAGCATTTGGGATCTAGCCAGTCCCACACCCAGAATAAAGGCCGAGCTAACGTCTTCGGCACCAGCCTGCTACGCACTCGCGATCTCGCCGGATTCGAAAGTTTGCTTCAGTTGCTGCAGCGACGGTAACATTGCCGTTTGGGATTTGCAGAATCAAACACTCGTTAGACAATTCCAAGGTCACACTGATGGTGCATCCTGCATCGATATATCAGCTGATGGCTCGAAACTGTGGACTGGTGGATTGGACAATACCGTTAGGTAAATATATCAACTAATTTTTTAGTTTAAAAATTGTTTTGTTAGGACACATTTAAACTCTCGCTAATCTTTATTATTTTTTTAGGTCATGGGATCTAAGAGAAGGTCGACAACTGCAGCAACACGATTTTACATCGCAAATCTTCTCTTTGGGTTACTGTCCCACTGGCGAATGGTTAGCTGTGGGTATGGAAAATTCTAACGTCGAGGTGTTACATGCTACAAAACCAGATAAATATCAACTACACTTGCACGAGTCTTGTGTATTATCTTTAAGATTTGCTGCATGTGGAAAGTGGTTTGTTTCTACTGGCAAGGACAACCTTCTCAATGCATGGCGCACACCTTACGGCGCTTCGATTTTCCAAGTAAGAATCTCATTTGATGAAACCTTAAAGCGATAACTAAAATGGAACTGTAAATTAACAATTAATTTTTTTTTAACAGTCCAAGGAGTCATCATCAGTTTTAAGTTGCGATATTTCGACAGATGACAAATACATCGTCACAGGATCAGGAGATAAAAAAGCTACAGTTTATGAAGTGATATATTAGAGCGCTGCAGCTGTATACTGTTTATATTATACATAAATGAAAGGAAAATAGGTGTATAAGTTTGTTAAGATATATTTATAAAAAAAAAGAACAAGCGCTGCAGAAAAAGGCAGGACGCAAAATAAATCGAAGATCGTCGGCTTGTTATGTGGTACGAATTTTTAGCAAGTATTTTATAAAACTAATGAGAAAAAAGTATAAAAACGATGTGTGCGCAAAATAGAAACTGTGGTGCTATATTGCGTTTGAACCATTTTTAAAACGGAATTGCGCATCTATAGTTTGAGATGATGGCGTACTTTAATTATGTTTTTGTGAAACCATTGTTATTTTATGGTCACGAATTCTGTAACAAAACAATTTTTTTTAGAAATTGAAATAAAATAAGCACTTTGACTATACTATTATTATTTTAATGGTATTTGTTGATATTAAACTCGTTTTATTAATTTTTTTCTTATTTACCCGTACGATATACTGATTAGCTCTAATAAAGTTGCTTAGAATCTCATGTAAATGTTCAAGGGATTTATCGCACTACCATACTGATAAGGAAAGACAGAAACATTAATAGCTTAAATATAACACATTGTAAAAAAGTATGAAAGATAAACTTTATGTACTTGTATGTAGAAAGCGTGTTATAAGAGTATATATCAGTGATAATAAATGTCTATTGATTTATCCTTCGACACCTTTTGTCGCCTGAGAATCTTGTAATATAGAGTTTATTAATTTTCAGACGTTTATGTATGTATTTGTGTATGTACGAATGGTCATTAAAATTGTGAGAGCCGAGAGAAAGATTGTTCGATTCAATGTTGTGGGTATAGAATTAAGAAGTGAATATTGCGAATAATCGTTAAAAGAATAAATACAACTTTTAAAATGAAGAGAGTAAAAATATTGTGAAAGTATGTTTAAGTAAGTGCATATATTGCTATAAACCCCCCATCAAATTTCTTATAAAATGTATTAAAAAGAAATAAATAGAAAACTTATTAAGACGATAAAAAATATTTAGCGCAAAATTTAGACACACACATATTTTGATGTCCTGAACAGCGATGGCTGTGCGCTATTAAAAAATAAAATTCAAGACAACAAAAATCCGATTAAGTGTATTTAAAAATTATATACCGCAAACTTATTACCAGATATTCAATGAAATATTTTTGTGACTGTCATTAACATGTAAAACAGCTCGTTCGAGAGATAGCAAGGTTTAAACTGGAGAAGTTTAGATATTTGGTATTAAAGGTTTTTACATTTTTATCGAACGCACGTGCTTCTTAAAATTTATTTCTCACGAACTCGTAATAATGTGAATAAATATTCATATAATATTTATTTAGTTTAAATATATGGTCAAGCTAGAAATCGAATGGCTAGAATTTTTTTTTTTATGTAAAAAGCCTGTTGTTTTTTGTTTAGATGGTGTTTAATTCATACCTGGATACTTTTTATTATCCGTAGAACATTTAAACTATCTCTCACAAGCACTTTCAAGTCAATTGTAATTTTTTCTCACTTACACAATAAATTTCTCTGGTGTAAATATCCACACATATCTGAAATTCACTAATTTATACTAAATTTGCCCTTGCGTTCTAAACTAAAACTAAACTTCGATTTTTTAACTATTAAAACCAAGGTTTTGTCATATCCGACCTACATAATTCTAACAGTCTCTTTTTTTACCGACGCACAAATTTTTTATTTATATTTGAATATAATTTGTAAGAGGACACAAAAAATGTATTGAAATTTTGACGCTCTTCTAACATTAAAAACAACAAACTTTTTGCATCATAAAAAAATTCGATTGTCTCAATTTTACAGAGAATTGATCATTTGAATATATAAACACACAAAATGTATGTGTCTATCAGGTGTCTCTTATTTCAAAAGTTGAAGATTTATATACATAGGACCGCTTATTCTCTATGATATAGTAATATTTAAGTTGCTCTATGCAGAAGATCTTTAACTGTTGAAATAAGAGACACCTTGCTATGAATAATATATGGGCGTGTTCAATGGCGCAAGTATGAGTGTACAAAATTGTTTTACACTATCGCTGCATAATTTGAATAGAGCGTGAATTTCGATTAAAATGTAAAAGGAAAGAACAAGAAAAAGCAAAAAACATTTATTCGCCTCGAACGTAGCCAAAAAGGCCTCTACTAAAAGGTATTTATATAACGAGAACACCTTGCTATGTTATTTAGAATCAACTGTGAGTCAAATGCAGATACGGATATTTATATTTTGTTACAGGATGTTCACGCAGAAATAATTACGCAGATTTAGTAATTATCACATTTAATATTTACAACCACGACTGGTCGTGACTGTCGTAAAGTTTTCTTTGTCCATGAGTAAATGTAATTACATAACGGCGTAATAGATTTTAAGTATAAAAAACAAGAGAGCTTAGTGCCACGAGAAAAATAAGGCTAAAAAAGTATATTATTTAGTAAGTGAATAATGCAAAGCTTTGCGACAATCACGACTTGACTAAAATAGACCAATAGATTTTAAAGCTAGTGATTTTAACAAAATCGGAATAGTTTCAACCGACTTGTACAAATAAATATTCTTTTACAGGGAAATAATAGAGTTATAAAAATAAAATTTTGCAGTAAAGTCAATAACAGACTCGCGTTTACCTGCATCATAACTTTACTCAAAAGATTGTTTTTACATCACGTATACGTGTATATAATGTACACAACAAATGCGTTATGTGAAACAATTTTTTTCTTTTACACATTAGAGACGAAGAAAAAAATTATTATAAAATTTTTATTGTTTGTTCAAGCACACAGTCTATGTTGTTCCTATAGCTATGCAAAAAACTGTTTCTTTTGGCAATTATATATTGAGTACATGTACGTATGCATAAACGTGTAAACTTGCATATTTATGGATATGTGGGTGTATATTCGTATATATAAATAAATTATATATACAAGAAAAAATTTTGGTCATTCATTTATAATTACCCCAATTACTCCCTATTTTTTTTATTTTCAAATTGAATTAGTTTTTCAATGATGATCAGTACGTTACTATTAAAGTAAAAATATTGCCTCATTCCAACTAAATATTCAAGACTCAAACGCTGAGTGTAGCTTTTTATGAGATATCAAGTATATGCCATACGTGAAATTCATTCACAAGCAAAAAATGAGTGCTGTACTCACGTAGCCACAATATCACACCAATTGAAAAATATAATTTTATTTAAATACTTTATTGCATATTTTCAAAAATGCTTAATGTCAAAGTTTCACTCGTTACAGCACTCGCCTTTGGCTCGTGCTATAATCCCTGATTTTGCTAAAAATCCATATGTGCACCCGTTGCGAAATAATTTTGTATGGCAACTCGTGCCAAGCTTTTTGCGCCCATTGTGCGGAAAAACCACCCACTCGTGCCGGTGAAGCCGGCATGCTTGTCCTTTTTCCGCACACTGTACCCCAAAACGCCTTTAGGGTACTTGTTGCATAAATAACTATATCTTCACATTTCACATTCACGGGTTTTTTCCGGGTCCCTGGGCAAGAAAAAAATAATTTCACCTTTTTTTTGCTGACCAAACTGCATTTTATTTTTCGATTGGCCCATATAACATCACTACAAGAAATTAATAGTAGCAACAAAAGTTTGACTGTTGAATTTTGACCAACATCAATGATGCGAGTATTGATGGTTAATCAAATTAAAAACCGATACGCTTTTTGTGAACTAAATATTATTTAATGCTTTATATACGATCGAATTCGATTCCGAGTTATTTGTATTTATTTACATTGAAATCACATCGCTTGTTACAAACATAACAGTTTAACATAATCATGAGATACGAATATCATTTGTAAATATTGGTACATTTTGAAAATAAAATTTGATTTAAGTGAATTATTCAGTATAGTTTTATTCATTAAACTGTCAAAATGAGTACTAAAACTAAAGCTAAAGTTAGATCTTCGCAAGGAAAGTTAGAGCTTCTAAAACAATATGACGAGCTAATAGAAAGCGGAGCAACTACGTCAGAAGCTGCATCTATACTAGGCCTACATAATTCTACTCTTAATCGTATACTGAAAAATAGAAATGAAATACAAGAAAATTGTGCTCAAGAACAAGAAGATCGTTTGAATTATCAAAATGCGATGAAAAATTGGTTGCAGACTTCAGATGTTCCACAAATGACGTATGAATATAAATATTTTATACTACATTTCATTCGTTAAAATCAAAAACAAGGTACAATAAACGAATATTTCACGAAGAATAATTATTGCTACGTCCGAACAATTTTGAAATTATTCACACAAATTATTGCTTCTCACAAATAACATTTATTTACTTAAGACAACGTTTAATATGGTCTGCCGGTTAATGCGATCAAAATGTATTATTCCGATGCGATCGTATTACACGGGACACACCAGTATTAAACCCTAAAATGATTGTAAAACAATGCATCAATCAAGTTTCAACAAATATTGAAATTATCCACGTTTTTTTGCTTCATTTTGAATGTAAAAAACCACTATGAACCCCTAGCATATCAATTTAACTGTGAAGACCACTAAAACAAGTTTTCAGCTTCGATAAATACTAACCGCAGGATTCTAAAGTGAGTTTTCAACCAATTTTTATGGTTGACGATTTAAAAAACGGTCTTTGTAAAAGTTTCTCCTCCACTCAACGGTAACAGAATTTTGAAAATTGTCAAATGTATGGCTATAAATGTACAAGAAATAAAAAAATACTGAAATTGTATTCATATAAATGTTTATATAGCATTGTAAAATAAAAATACAAATGTTCCTATGAAATTTTCCAAAATTCTGTTACACTTAAGTGGAGGAGAAACTATTACAAAGAGTTTAAACCGTCAACCATAAAAATTGGTTAAAAACTCACTTCAGCTGAAAACTTGTTTTAATGGTCTTTACATTTAAAATGATATGCTAGAGGTCCGTAGTGGTTTTTTAAATTCAAAATGAAGCAAAAAAACATGGATAATTTCTATATTTGTTGAAACTCGATTGATGCATTATTTTACACCAATTTATCATTTCAGGTTTTACCAATCTGTAGTCTGTACTACAAATTCAACCTTGATTGAATTTCTCGCCCCCGCCCGATTTCTCAATTCTCAAAATTTCGTGAGATTCGTGTTTCACTCGTGGTCACTAATCCAAATTCCGACATCACTCGCCAGCGACCAGTCGCCACTCGCCAGTCACCGCCATCGCCAGCGCTCAGATAAAAAGCACGGCGCATGCGTATCGTTTGATCAATCGCGAAAGTTTCTTTTTCTTCAATATTATTATTATATCTGCAGTCTACACTCTACACTCGTTCTGGTTACTCTCTCACAGTTGCATACAAAGTCGGAGTTGTTCGATGTTGTGTTTTCTTTGTCATTTCGCGGCAATCGTGTTATTTTCAATAAACTCGCTAGTTTAGTTTATAGCATTGTTTAATCTTAAGAATTTTTTTGCTGCATAGACAAACAAACAATCTTGACAACATGAATATGTCCATTGATAAAAAAAAGTATTATGGCCAAGCTGCAATGCCTTATTGGAATCAAAGAGAGGAACATCAAATTCCCAGAAAAAGCAATAATAATCAACCGCAACAGCAACAACAACAGCAACAACAAGCTCCCCTAGCCACAGCACCCCAACAATTGACAACTGCCTCCAAAGACCCTTATTATTACAGGTATTACACTTAAACAATTTTTTATCATTTGATGTTTTGTATACTAGTACATAACCTCCCTAATATACAGTGATAACCTTATAGATGGTACATTCATTTACATTTAATGTGTATAATGTGTATTTGCATAAATAGCACAAGTTATGTATTAAAATGTTATTTCATGGTAGAATTGAATTTTCATACCACTTTATAAACTTCATAGTGAGTTAATTCATAAAATTGTCTTGATATTATCTGTTATGATCAATTATGAACTGATCAAATTATTTTCAAGACCTATTTGAAAAGAAGCTATTTTTTTACTAAAAAAAATTATTAATTAAAGATCGTTTATATAACGAAAAATTAAATTTATGTTATGATTGCTACTTAAAAATTGACACTAACAAAACTTATTCACTGATTTTTCAGTCGACCTGTTAAACAGGATGTTTCCTTGCTAGCTCCTATCAGGCAAACTGCATCCATTTTCAAGCAACCAGTAACAATAATCAAAAATCACAAAAGCGTAGTAAAGGATCCACCGACTAGACTAAATGAAAAAGATAAGCCCAAACAGGTTAGTAAACCAATAAAAAATCATAGTATAAGAGTCTTATAGCAATTGCAAAATAGAATGAATAATAAAGACAAGCCCAAACAGGTTTGTAAGACAATGATGAAATTAATGTTAATCTCTAACTTATCAAAAAAACTGCAACGATAAAATATCTCGCATGTAGAATCATTAGTTGAAAAACAATAGTTTTAATGTCAAGCAAAATTTCATTTAATTTGACATTAAGATTAATCTAGACTACTTAACTTTTAAGTAAATAAACAATATTTATAACATAACTGAACATTTTTCAATATAAATCTATGGGTACAAATTTTGGTATCACATCAGATTATTGAACTATATTAAATAATGATTAACATTAAATTTAATTGTCTTAAGAAAAAGTAAATTTTATCTATAAATTCAAAACTACTGACATTTTTCTGGATGAATTATAAAAATTTAATTCAAATTAGGCTTTTCAGTATTTAAAAAATTAAATCTTTTGAAACTTTTGTGAAAATCATTTTATGAAATCTGAAACATTTCAAATTATTCATTAAAATAAATTTTAATATTTCTAGTTGTTTTGGGAAAAAAGGTTGGAAGGCTTAAGAGCATGTGATTCTAAAGGTTATGAACTCAGTCGAATGGAACTTCCAAAAGTTCTGAAACCTATTGGTCCATACGTTTCTGAAGAAACAGTTCTTCAAAGTGTAGCAACAGCATTGCACGTTGGTTCAGGACCTGTTACTGGGCAAACTGCACTTAAAGCTCAATTAGAAAAAAATCCTGGATCATTCTTGAATCCTGATCAACCATTACTACAGGTATACTATTCTTAATGCACACTTAAGACAATGGCAAAGCCAGCTCAAAAATAAAATTTTTAATCAAGTTTTGTGGTGTTGTTACTACTGTACATTTCTATATGAGGCTTTATGGTTACCTTAATTTTGCTGTTCTACAGGAAACGATAGAGCCTTTCAGAAAAATGTTCATTAGAAGTTTCAAAAAATGGAATAGAAAATTTGCATGTTGGGCTAGCTTTGCTGTACTTTATATAATCAAAATCACAAAATGATTGTAAAAAAATATTGCTGCTTCTCTTCTGCTTAGCGAATATCTAAACTTATCTTGGTATCTTTTTTATATTGGATTAAAGGTGTTTTTACCTCTGAAGTTTATGAAAACTTTACATTGGGGTGTATAACATGGTTTAGTTTGTTAGAGCCAAATATTTTATTGATTTTTAGCTCCAAAATATAGAATTTATTGTTTGTACTTATTTTATTCAAGCTTATCACATAAATGTACTAAATATTATAAATTTATCTTATCATTGCAAATAGATAAAATTAAAAAAAATTTTAGGATTTTGATTAAAACCTCTATGATATTAGAATTTTGCTAGTTCGCAACAATTACCTATTCTATAATTTAGTTTTAAGTATAGATAAAATTTTTAACTTGATACCTATTAAGAAAGTAACATTTTCAGCCCTAAAACTAAAATCTTAAATTATAGTATACTATTACTATATTCATAATACAGTAAATATTATTTTTTATCCAGGTACTTGAGAAAAGTAGTACTTGCAACATTAGAGGCATAAATGGTTTATTAACTTTTATAAATTAGAAATGTTTTTATATAATGCACTTAATTTTTTCCATTATTACAGCATATTATGGGTGGAAATAAATTGATTTATATTTGTAAAGATTTTATAACATGGATATTTTGTTTGTTTGTTTTAGGCTGTTACAATAACAGACGAAGATATCAAAAAACAAGAAGAAAAAGTTTTAGCAGCCAGACAAAGGTTACAAGAAGTACTTCGTTATTGAAATTAAGCATTGAAAACTCATTAAGCTTTAAAACATTAATTATTAAAACGAATGTCTAAAAAAGTTAGCATAAAAACTGTAAATATTAAATTATTTCTATATAAAGATGTGCAGAGACTGATAATTTTAATAATAATATCAATAGCTTGCGCAAAATAATTGAAAAATATTCTGATATTTTCACAAATGACTAGTGGATGTTTTTACAAATATTAATAACTATCATATAAAATAATAGAGAATAATTTCCATTTTCGCTTATTGCAATCGAAAAGTAGAAATTTTAAGAAGTTAAGGACTAGTTTTAAGTATTCATTATAACCTCTGATTCAAATACTTTTACATTAAATTGATATGCTATTATATAGTTTGTGTAATAAAATCAGAGATTGAATAAATATAGAATACATTAAAAATGTAAAATGCTGTAATATTTTTAACTAATAAACACCATTAATATTGTAATACAATCAAATTGTCACAATAATATTGCCACTAAGTTGACGCTTTTCATATATTTTTGAATATTGTAGTCTTAATTTAATTTTCGAACAAAAGACATTGTCAGACAAAGAGAAAAATCATTTTAGACGCAGCGTCAACAAACGTAAGAAGATAAATAATTAATTTTTGTAATTTTTCTCTATTCAAAGGCTACTGGCTGTATATCTACTGAAAGATGAAAAGACGCAAAATTTATACCTTATATATATGAGAGAGCGAGTAATATTCTGTAAAAGATAGTCAAGTTGTTGTGTGCTTGCTCACGCGTTTTCTGAAAGTGGTTTCCTTAAAAAAGCTAAACTCATACTATATAGTCTGTTAGACTGATTTGAATTAGAGACCGACTGCGTAGTTTTTAAGTTAAGAAGAACTGTTAAATTTGAATTATAAATCTATTACTCTTGTGAAGTAATATTAAATAGATTAAACTCTTTTTTTATAGAGAAATAAATTATAAAATTGTCAAAATTAAGTTCTGCAGTCTCTTAAAATGGATCGTTTCGAATCAGAAGTCTTGAGTAGCTGTACAATATGTATTAAATTAGCGTCGATGGGAAATGTGAATAATTAACTTAAACTTTTCAAATTTTTCACGAACAGCTTTGGTATAAATTATTGAAAATTCACAGAAGGTAAAAGGCTCAAATGATAATATAGGTATGTTTTATAATATAGGTACTTCATTAATTCAATAAAAAGATTACATTTCTTTAATTAGTTTATTTCATTTCAAAATTTAATTATAAAAATCGCAGTTGTAAAAATGAATCAACTATGTATTTGTTATTTCTAAAAGTGAACTAGAGCTCGGTTCTCACGAAAACATTAAATGACATTAGATATGATCAATTTTGACAAAATGAGAAATAAGTCTAAAACAATTTTTTCCAGTCTATGTAAATTAACTTTGAAAATTTCGAAATAAGTGTCTGCATTGGTTTTTAAATAGTTCAAATTTAAAAAATAATTTAGTTTCATTAGAAAAAATATTAGCGAACTTTTCCACGCTAGTTCATCTGCCAAGCATCGTACAAAGAAACTAAACTGCATCACCATTAAAGACTTTCAGGCATCCTCTACATGTGACTCATATACAACAAGGATGCTCGGCGTCATCTAGAATTCTCGATACTCGCGCATATAGAGATATAGGAGAGCGAGAGGCTAGAGGTGAACGTTCGACAGGGTGCGTGACCTTTCGCAACCTCGGGCTCGTTCAACTTTATATCTACACACACACTCGCACACACATACATACACACCCATACGTACGCATTCGCGCAAATGGGTGTGGGTTGCAACAGTTTTCTAGGTGCTAGAGAGTTAGCTGCTGCTGCTGCTGCTGAGCATTGCTCTGCCGGGGCCGAGGTCGCGCGCCGCCGCAGCAACGACGCCCGGTCGCGAGGGTGAATGCACCTCGACCTCCTTTTTGCCATCCCTTCCCTCTTCCATCGTTAGAGCTACTGCGAGTGTGGGTGGCTGGATGTGTAGGCAAATTTGCCATCCAACTGGTTTCACAATTTTAGACAGTGGAACACGTGGTGCATGCCTGAGATAAATATTTATTTGTTGCACGAGCACGTAGCCCAGCAACTTGTCTCTCCCTCTCTGTTTGGATAATTTTACATTTTCTATGGCGTAATTGTAAAAAGCTTAAAGGATCAGCTCTGGTAAATATGACTCGCGAGCTTTAGGCATTTTGTTGACTCTGCGGAGAAATCCCAATTGATCGATGATGTGCGGCGTGGCTTATCGACTGATGCTACATTATTAATTAACAATGGCTGCGCCGACCTGCTGCAAATACGTCATTTTACGAAAATTATTGAGCGTATAAAATTAGTACCGCTTATAAGGTAGATTCACTTCCAAAAGTAGTTTATTGATTAAATAACGTGTTAGTTGGCTCCATACGACTCTCTAATTGTTTCAAATTTCAACGAATTTTTAATGAAAATGTTTGCGCTCTGTTATCTAGTATATGGTTTATTTCAAGAAGCCGTTGTTACTTGGGTAAGCATGCAAAAATGTATAAAGTTCAATTGGATAATTGTTGCACTGAATAAGAAAGAATTAAGAGCGGGAAAAACGGACGTATTAAAAGCATTGACATGGAAAATTGTTGTCTGATTCGCGCTGAGTTATAAGTCAAGAAAATTCTTTTTGGCAAGACGAAGGAGAAGCTCGCACTGCAGTTTTTCCCGGGGGCACAGCTTTTCCTGGCAGCTGTACTGCCTTTATAGAACTGCGCACATGCACACTTGCACACACATACACACGCTCGTATAGCAAGGCGCTTCCGGGTGCGAAGCACACCGCACCGCGTACTACTCAAGTTTATACATCGTGTGTAACGTGCAAGCTCAGCACATGCAATTTTCATATCATACGAATTTACATAGAGTTTGCTTGTTCATACTTATTTTCTCTCTCTCTCTTTTTCTCTTGAATACGGAGAAAAACTTTAATTTCGCGTGCGCGATTAAACCATTTTTTTGCTGGCGTGTACTATCGTTAAAATCTAGCCGAGAGAACACGTCACGATGGGCGAGATATTACAGCGGTTAAAAAATGTTCCTTCGCATGATTATTACGCGGCCGTCGGTGTGTGAAACACTTGAGACCAGCTAAACAACTTAAAACTTCCCTCTTTCTCTCTCTCTTTCTCTCTCTCTCCCTGGGCGAAGTTTGTTGTTCAGCCCAACAGAGGCGAAACTTCACTTGGCTAAGCATGTATGCAGCTCGAGCTCTCGAGGCAGAAGTGCAGCATATACGTATTGTTTTGCGAGCTTTCGATTTTTTTTTCATCGCTGACTAAAAAGCTACTCGTTGTTTTCACGTGCACTTGTTTTTCGTTCGTCAGTTATACCATGAAGGGAAAATTCATATTCCGCTCGCGCGACTCCGCTATACAATGCATAATGGTATTGATTCGTGTTTAGAATTGTTATTCGGAGAATGCCCCCATCGCACGTCACGAAGCAGCAAATTCAATTAAAAGTCTCGAGACGTTGCAGAGAGAGAGAGAGAGAGAGAGAGCTAACGTCGTAACGAATACTGCCGTAAACACCACCCCGTGTATACACGATTTGGCCGTAGAGCGAGAGGAAGTGTCTTGCTTCGATTTCCTGTTCACAAGAATAGTAATAGAAAATTGTCTCTTTGGAAATTTATACAGGCCCTGGCAGTACGGCAAACGGAACTCACCCTGCGCCGCCGAGTCCCTCTCCCCGGATTAGTTGGCAAGGCATTTATATAGATATATATCCGTACATCGATGCGCGTCGCAAATAGTTTTTTAGGCACTTTGCCAGAGCAGCTGTTCCATCCTATATATAATGTTAGCGAGGCATGCAGATGAGAATGAAAAAAAAACACAGACGACATTTTTGTTTCCGAGAGAGCAGGTATTTGCTCCGCATTTTGGAAAGGGATAAAAGCGAATTTTTGACACGTCGCCAAATGGCAAATCGACTATTGATATGGGTAATAACGAGCCGGGGCTTCGACTCACGCTCGGCCAATATTTTGTCTCGTAAATGTGTGCATACTTTAGCGTAATGGTATGGAAGCGACACGGCCATTATTCGGTGCGCTAATAAACTTCGAGAGAGTGAACATTTTTTTTATATTTGCGATAAAATTTATCAAATTATAATCATTGTTTACTCCTCAATTAATTTTTTTATATCCTTTCGATCTTTGTTCGTCTATCGTCGGAGATAAAAACATTTTCTGCGCATCATTGACGCTCAAAGCAAATCGCTGCTCTTTCGCACGCGATAAATTTTGCCTCTTTGAATTAGTAGCGTCGCACTAGATATACATATATATGTTGGAGCAGTGCAAATTTGACGTTATATATACACACACGCGCACATTGAGCTGGGGGAAGAAAACGCGAACACAAATCAATCGCAGCGTCGCTGCTGAGCGTGAGATACGTGTTCGAGTAAGTCCGAGGCGTATAAATCAAAGACTCGCGCGTCGGGGGGTGGCTGGTATATGTGCTGACGAGACATCCACTGGGCGTCCATGTATAACTATAGCTTCATGCGCTCTATAGGCGTTACATATGTATAATATATCTATATACGCATGTACGTTTGAGAGAATCCGCAGCGAGTTTAATTGTACGATCGCGCCGAATGAGATTGTGAGCTTGAATTATGTAGCTGCGCGAAAAAGACTTGGAGACTCGATATGTATATTCCCGTCCGAAATCTTGTACTATTTCAAGCCCTTCGCACGTACGGGTCGTTTTTAATTAAATGCGCAGTTCTAGATACATCTTGATGCATAATGCGAATTTACATACCGATCTACCAATGCAGTGACGAGGTGAAATCGAATCAGTCGTTCATCGATCCGTAAATTAATCACGATATAATAATATAATTAGTTTTATTTATTTCGGCTATACGAGTAGATGATTTATAAATTAAGAGGCCACGTTATGTTCCACTTTCTCGACGCATACTACTTAGCACATTAATGCGCCGGGAATCCGCGAATAAACGTCGCACTGGGAAAACTCGGTTTCCGCAATTAATGCTACGAGCTCGTGTAAACGTGACTTGCAACACATTTGCACTATATCTGCAACTGTATAACAGCGAGTGTGACTCAAGATTTTTGAAATCATGGCTCGGCACACTGTCCGGCCATTACCCCCGCGACCCTTTCGCGCATCCCTTCTTTCTTTTCGAGAGCCACCCCTCGATAGTGACTTTGCAGCAACAGCAGCATCAGCAGCAGCCTCCGGGAATAAGAGCAATACTCCATTTATTTATTAAAAATGAAGTAAAAAGCTTTGCGCGTACATTTACTGATGCTACTGCTATTCAAAGTCTTGCTATGCGATAGAAATGAGCAGACACGCTCATAGTACTAGTTTATTATAGGTATAGAAGTATAAAAGCCGTGTACGCATGCAGCTCCGGACAGCGACGAACAAACTTGTTTTTAATTAGGAAATTGCGAGATTGCGTAAAGCCGAGGCGCGCAAAACTTATTTGCAGTAGTCGAAATGAAATTCGTTTGGTCGTATCTAACAACTAAATTTTATACGTACATATTTCTATGATTCGAAGTTGAAATTACTCGTAACTTTGGCCGTTCTTCAGGCGACGACGATCTAGGTTCCCCCTGAGAATGAATCGAGCATGTACACATTTATTTCGGAGTAAGAAAAAGTTACACGAATTAAAACCTCGCAAGTACCCATAAATTAATAAAGTTTTAACTGCGTAACACTCAAAAATACGACACACGATGCGAAGTGCTTCGATGATTCTGGAGAAAAATTTAGAACAGTGACTGTGTATAACGTTTTCAGTAGTACAGGTCAACGCCGTGGAAACTCGCGATGAAAACCCAGCGAAACTTTTTTTTCAATTCCGCAACGTATGTAAAAGTACAAAAAATGCATACCAGATAATTAACACGATATAAGCGCATCGTGAAAAATAGATAAAAAATATTGGTATGAGAAAATTATGCAAGCTCTGTGCGCTATATTATTATGCGCACACATGGCTTGGCAAATATAAACAAAAAAGGTATCGGTATGAATTCAGGTATGAATGTTGATGAACAACAACATCGCATTACGTATTTGTAACTCCCCACGCGACACGTAGTGAAAGCCACGTGGGTAGCAGCAGTAGTTCTAGAAAATACACACACAAACTCGTGGGGGTGGGAGTGGGGTGGGTGTGCAGTATATATGTGCCGCAAGTTGCAGTACGCAGCTATACAGTCGTGTCGAGATCGATTCAGAGTCTGGGTCAGTCGAGGACGTTCAACCCGCGCAACGCCCGGGAGATGCGAGTGAGAGAGAAAGAGAGAGAGAGAGAGAGGGCACTCCCTGGGCGGCCAACGACCGCGAGAAACACCGTCAGGAGCCGTATAATAATATATACCAATCGCTGAGCGCGGTGCACCCGAAACTTCGGTCACGCGAGGTCAGCCTATACTATATGCAACCCCCGTGACGGAAGAAACCCGTTCACGTGATCTTCCGGTATTATTTTTTCAATCGCTGCGCAAATACCATCGAGTTTTCGGCTGCGATCGGGTGGAACGTGAAAATTTCCTCGCCGCGTCAATTATTTTTATTAGATCGTATTGTGTCTGACTGTACTTTTGTATTTCTACTTGCTTCGAGCTATTCATTTGGATTTCGCAATTATTTTAGGAGCTTTCACAGATTATGTTTGCGATTATATTCCACCTCCAGCTGAGGATTTAACCGAAAGACAAAACTTTAGATTTTCGTACGCGTATACATTTACACTTTTCAATTATGCTGTTAATTTTAACTGGGCATTTAATTAAATTTTTTGAAATTATACAAAAATGAATTCTCGTATTATATTTACCATTTTCTTATTAACGCGCAAGCCACGTTTGAAAAATCCTTATATCTCATGTTTACCAGCAATAAAATGTGAACATACATTAAAAAATCTATCTGAGCTTTATACTTTTTAGTGACCTTAAAAAAGCTCATAAAAAAAGAAAAAATCGTATCAGTGCGAGTCAAAATTTTGAGTCAAGATCCATAAAGTGCATATTCTTGATGCGGATCGGCTAATAAAGTTATCTTCATCGTATGATCATCTATAAGAGCCTCATGTAAATAGCGTAAAGATCATCGTAGCGAACGGATGGAGAGCAAAAAATACACTCGCCTACACGCACGAGCTTTGCGGGGAAATAAAACGAGGCCGTTGCAACCCTCGACCTCATGGAGCGAGAAAGAGAGAGAGTTCAGTGCCTTTTTTACCCCCGCTTTTGAGCGAAGCAAGTCTTCTTCGATCTCTCCAGCCTACGCTTGCAAAGCTCGTAAATATATATAGAGGCGATGCTTCACTCGCAAACGAGTCAGTCTTTTTTTGCACATACTTTTTTACCCTCTCTCGCTCTCTATTCTGTACATATACATATTATATAGATACGCGCACGGATTTGTTTACCTGTATAAATGAAGAATCATAAGTATATACTTTATAGTAGATATAAAATTACAACATGAATTTAATTAGTTTATATAGCTAGAACGAGAGCAATAAATTGCAATGCTACCGATAAATTATGAAATCAATCAATGGCTCCGATACGGTAACATTCATTTTTTCTATTTTATACGCAAATTCAATATTTTTTTTATGGTTAACCATTTTTTCCAAAAGTAATAAAACGCTAAATTTGCAAATGAAAATTTAAGTTCAAACATGCCGCGAAAAACAGATGGTCTGGTGTCTGACGTCAGTTGAAATTCATTTAGATATTTATGCAAACGATATTTTGAAATTGCGCGTCTTCTTTTTTCAGAGCTTCTCGAGAGTAATTTTAAAAATATCGCATAAGAAAGAAGAAGTTCTGATTTCATTTCTCATTATTTTATCTACCTACTGGCGCGGCTAAAGGCGTAAAAATCAGATAAGCTGAAAAATGTCAACAGAAAATGCTTGGTATAAAAAATATAAGTCGGAACGTTATATCGTTCAATCAACGAGTGTAAAAAGTTGTTCAAATATTCCAATGATCCGAACATTTTTCATTGGAAAAATCAACATTCTTATAAACAAGCTGGCACCCCCTGTGCAGCCGTGATACAAAGTCACAAATCATTCGTACTGCGCACGAATTCGGTAAAAAGCAATAAGCAAAACCAACATTCAACATGTCCCCATGTTACAGTGGGAATGCAAGAAGGTGGTAAAGCGCGCTACGTAGAAAAAACGAGCTCGAGCGATTAGATAAAGGAAAGAGAACGAGTCGCGCCGACAGAATAAAAGGCAAAAAGAACAGAATGAAAGCTGCTCCACGGAATGAACATCGCGATCAGTTTTCACAATAAAAAGGGTCAAAATTCCATAAATTTTTCAATTTCATTTCGATACTGTAGAATCCTCCGGTATATAGGCGTTTTCGAGCTACGCTATCAGCCATAAATCCCTTAACTCACTAACACCATTTCTTCAGTGGCTATCGCGAGCAATAAAAAGTCAAAGCTCTGCCGCTGACCACCGACGTTAGTACGTGTGTAACGGTTGCCGTGCGCAGTTCGACGTTAAGTAGAAAAAGTCGGCGGCAAGAGCGAAAGAGTAAAAAGAGAAGAAAAATATAGCGTCGGGGCTGCTGCTGCTTCGCAGCTTTTCTGGGCTGCTCGAGCGAACGGAACGCAGTTTGCGTCGATGGGGGAGAAAAAAAGCTCGATCTTTAATTTGTAGCTATATAGCGTGGGTGAAAAAAAATTAATTGGATTATTACTATAACTGAGCGAAACGTTGCGTAAAGAGATTTCTTGATGTTTTTAACGTTGAATTATGGCACCAAGTTTCTGCTGTGTTTGTATGGGATTATTCTCATGGCAAACTTTTTCGAAATAATTTATCGCTCGGTTAATTTCTAAGCAAAGAACTTTTCGCGAGGGAAATTTTTCACATTGTATAGTACACGACCAACGGACGTGATAAGTTAGCGTCACCCATTTTACAAGATTTTTTGAATAATTTTTGTTGTGCAAAAAATAAGCTGATACAATTTTAGACAAACTTTTCCAAGTTATTCATTCGGGAAAATGTTGTACTTCGAGTGAACTTTACAAATGAAACCTCTCCCCTATATTAGTTCTCTTTGCTTGTTTCTAATTCTTGCTATATCTTGAACATTTTTAATTTCATTTCTATTCTTGTTCATAAACCGTGCTAAGTGCATATCTTTTTAAGCTGCAACTTTCATCCCCATGCTGGACTCCTCGTCTCTTTGATCTTTGTTACTAAATAAGAGTGTAACTTGGCGTATTATTATACTTTGAAAAATCCTATTATGTCGTATACAAAAAGCAGTTGCGCATATAAAGTTAGTAACGTAAATTTTGCTTATGAATACGAAAGAAAATTAAATAATACTTTATTCGCTTGAAATTAAAACACTTGTAATTTGAAAGGGTTTTAACATTTTTTGACAACGACCAAAAAAAATTGTACTCACAATGATATTGTACTGACAATGAAAATTTGACACGAGCACATTTTTATTGATAAAGATTTGATTCAAGTTAAAAAAATTAGTAGCAAAAGTTTGAAAACAAGGACTTTTTGAAAAAAAATTTATCTGCAACAATCAGTGTATGCAAATAAAATTAGCAGCATTGTTACAATTCTTGTAGTTGAACTGCAGCAAAAGTCCTCATAAAAAATAAATTTATCTCTACACATCACAATAATAAAATCTCACATTTGCTTTTCTCGTTTCGCTCTCTCTCTATCTCTCTCTCGCTCTTGCTCTCTTTCTCTCTCACATACAAACATTTCTCTCAACTTTTACTGCAGTGGAAAATTCTCCTTTTGCTCTCGGCAGTAGTATTATATAGAGTGGAGCAGTACAGACGAGAGAGAGTGGGTGGCGTAGAGATTGGGTTCCACGTCTTGATGCGCATGCGTCAACGCCCGTAACTGCGGCTGCTGCTCTTCCGTCAAGAAGGGGTGGTATAGCACACCATCGATGTGTGCGCACTATGTATGTGTGGAACGGTTCAATGTTACCAGAGGCCACTGACCCGAGCGCTACTGCTGTGCCTGACGCAGCAACCACCGCTGCAGCAGCCCGGGCTGCTTCTGCGCTATGTCTGTGGAAAAGGGGGGTTAAAGCCCCCCTGGGCGTTGAACGCGTACTCATACACTCTGCTATGCAAGTTCGTGTACGTGTGTGGATGCTACTTACACGCACAGACACTCACACAGACGATGCGCTCATGCCTGGATCTAGCTGCAAAAAAAAAAAGAACGATTATGGAACGTATATTATACGCTTCTCTATGAAGTATGTAATGCTGTAACTTATGTGCCTGACGGGACTTTGTACACTTTTTTATTTAAATCTTCTTCTCTAGGTGTCGGGCGGCTTTTTTGCGATAGTCATGGACAAAAATATCCACGAAAGCGTCGAATTGAATTGTATCAGCTTATTCGCAAACTTTCTCTCGTGCTTTTCTCTCTGAAAAATGGCCATTATAGACACGTGCATCGGTCGGGTCGCGAGGGCATGTATTATGCAGATTTTATAAATGAGCTGTGGTCGCAGCTATGTGCACCGATATATATTTCGGGGGCTGGCTGTGGATAATTTATCAGGCGCCTGAATATAGAAAATCCTGCGCGCGGGTCACTGCACCACTCTGTACCGTGCTAAAGTGGCACAGGCTACTGCTATAGAGTGAGAGAGAGAGAGAGAGAGAGAGCCAGAAAAGAGAGACCCGCCCTGAAAATATTCGATATATATACTAATAGCCACGCTCTACGATGTATATCGTATGAAAAGTTGTGCTTGCAAAAAATCCTACGACAAGTGCGAGCACGAACTGGCTTGGGCTATTAACCTTTATTGCTGTATTTTATAGCCAAAATGCTTCCTATTTTTTTTCCTCGAGTATTGCTCATGCTTGTGCTCATGCTTGCGCTCGAGCTAGGGCGGCAGATCCATCCACGTATTTACACATATTTTCGATAAAAATATACGTATGAAGAATGCTTACATTAACTCAAAATACGATTTGTATCATCGCTAATACTCGGTAAACTATTACTTTCAATGTAAGCGAATCCTCGAGGCTCTCAAATATTTCCCATGATATTACTCGGCTCTCGACGTCTAGCCCACGTCTCGTCGTCGTCGTCGTCGTCGTCGTCGTCGTCGTCGACTAAGCTATATAGTGGCCGTCTGGGATCCCTTGATGCGTGCGCGCGTCGTATGACGGCCGATAGTAATTGAGAGATTAGAATCTCCTGTGCTTTTGTGCGGAGCCACCCTTATGTACTGGCGCTACGTGAATGCCATTTTCCTATAAACGAAATATCAATGTGTATAAGAAGCGAGCGAGAAGCGATCGACATTTTTCAGCCAGAAGATGGCATCGTAACGATAAGAAGGTACAAAGTACCTCGACGATCACGAATTCCTGAACTTGCAAACGAACGAGCTTGATATTTATCCGCTTTCGTCGCCAAACAGGCAAGAATATATTAAATAATCTGCGTGTAGTATACGATATAAACAGCCGGTGCATGATTATGCAAGTTGGGAATCTACAGGCTGTTTGAGCTGCTGCCTGTGTGTTTGTGTACACACAGAGAGAAGTTCGGAAGCAACGAGAAGCACAGGTATGCCAAATTAATAAAAGCTCTTTTGAGGAGACTACAGCTTGCGGGAGAGGATCCGCTAGTCTATACGTATATCCGCTTGAACCATTGCGACGCGCCGCCGCCGCCGCCGCTCGTTTACGTTGGGATTATGTGTGGCTTAAAGCGCGAGCGAATATTACCGCTGCCTTACGCCAACTTTGTCTCGCTCTCTCTCTCTCTCTTTTCCTCCCTCTCACGAGTTAATTATCATCTTGAATTAATAACCGAGCATTTCATTAAAACAATACGAAAATTAATGCGCTGAAGAAAAGTTTTTTCATATACGTTGATATAGCGCGAGTCTCGACTTATTTTCCAAGACGATGGGCCAAGAAAAAGGAAGGCTTGATAACTGTGCGGCCGCACTCAGCCATGGGCACACGCTGCGTATTAGCATAGAACTACGTCCGTTACAATAAAACCATCGGCAGTAGCTGCACCAGCAGAAGGTAGCCGAGCTCCATTCTCGTGCTGCACAAAAGCTACACACAAACGCGCACTCACACACACACACACACACACACACACACACACACACACACATGCATGCAAAAATGCGTGTGTGTGCACGAGAGCGAGTTTTCATTTTTTATTCAACAACTAATAAACTGGTTTAATGAGCGCCTCTGCAAAAAGGGTGTGCGTGCAAAAAGAAAGGAGAACCCCACTAGACTGCTATGTTTTGGTTTCTTCCAAGGGGTCTGGCCAAGTTTTTTTTATCATTATCATTATTTTCTTCTCTCTCTCTCTTTTTCTCTCTTGTTTTTTCACTTCACGCATCGAGACCAGGCGCGCCTGAGGTACTCGAGACAGCGTGACGACAATGTTAAGAAAAAAACCGCGTGCCACACCATAACGCAGCATGCGGAGAGAAAGAGTTAAAGGAGCGCAGAAAAAAATCAAAAATTGCGTGAATTCGAATTGAAATATTTAACGTACTCGCGCGGCTAATCTATGTAAATATTCCCAATCGAAAGTATTGTGCGCTTTCACATAGGCGCTTTCATATCGCCGAGCAAAATTTCAGTATATAATCAAATAATATATCCGGGAAATTCCTCGCAAGCGCGTATATATATGCGTACGCAGCTCAATAGAAGCGAAAGAGAGAGAGAGAGAGAGAGAGAGGCGAACACTCGAAAAAGCCAATATCTGCATCAAGCTCGCGTCGTCTGGCACGCTCATATATATACTCTACGCACATTACAACTCGCATATTCGATTTAAACGAAGCGCAATCGCGTAATCTGAAATTTTTCATATGCAGCCGCGTTCACGACGATGAAGCATTTCGCGCGAATATTACGTTGTTTGGCGCGCTGGGGCACTGCTTGCTATACGTATGCATATAAATGGCACTCGAGACGCCAACGTCCCTCGTCCAACGGCCCTTCGATTGTTGTTGTGCAATATATACCGCGTTGTACACACACACTGCACACACACACACACACACACACAGCAATGGAGCACAAGAGCAGAACGCACGGTACAGGGGTAGAGAGGGTCGCGCGGCTACGAGAGAAGGAACGAAAGATTGAAATTTATTCCCGTTTCTGAAAGGAGCATTGCGCTGGCGTTCAGTGAACTTAACGCATGCAAGGGGGTGCCGTCGTCGCCGACGCTGTTTTCAAAGTCGGCTCTCGGCCGCTCGCCCGCGAGAGCACGACAAAATTCAACTCAAGTCGAAATTATTATTTTAAAATTCGACGAATCGCTCCCGACTTTTCAGAGTCGACTATTTTAAATATTTGCTCGGAGCTCCTGTAAGGTACGAGCCAACGAGTCTCTTGGATCTCATCATATATATTATATATACGCGGCGTCGCTCGAGTTTAATGCGATTATTTCTCCACGCGGCCAAAACTTTGTGCGTCGCACACATATACGTATAGGTACTCACACAGAGAGCTATGCGCAGTCACCCTGTAACGAGCCCTGCACGCGGTTTGCACACACGAGCACACGTATAAACACACATACACACACACACATGGCAGCCTGCAGAGCTGCAAAAGACGACACAAACACACATATTATGTTCTTCGACGTGGAACGGTCTTAACTCAGTACATACGTTATATATTAATACACTTGGCTGCACTCTCATGCACGTACCTGAGTACGTGTATGTGTGTGTTTGCACTTGTAATAGGTTTAAGACCTTTTCAAAAGGTTAATATGGTTTATGGTAATATTTTGTCGAAGACTCGTTGAGATAATTGAATTTAATACGAGAGCTAGTATCGTAATGAGCGCCTCCGCCGCCACCACCGCCTCCGCCACCCTTTAACATTCGCATAGCGTTGAAATATTTTTCATCTCTTAAAATAACGAAATTGCGTGGTTTTCTGCGCTGAATACATGCCTATATGTGTACATAGAAGGCACATCGTATACGCACAGACGCACACATAGAGAGATCGGCATCATTATCCACTGCGGCAAAGGCACTGCAGAGCGGGCGCGCGCGCGCGCGTTGCTAGTAATACGGCAGTATAGCAGCGCATACAGCAGTAGCAGACACGCCCTGTTTGTCTCGCTCGGCAGTTCGTAGTTTCTCTCCGCAGCATCCCTATGTAACGTGGATTTCAATACTACGTGAGCCTCTGCTACTGCTGCTACTGGCGTTGCCGCTGTACTCTGCTCCCTCGAACGCGCAAAGTTAGAGTTAAATTTCGCTTCTTTGATCAGCACGCGAATACAAAAAAAGCCAAAACAAAGACGAAAAAAAAGTACTCGCCCGCTTAGGATAAATATTTTATCAAGTTTTCATCGGATAATTTTAACAACGCGGCTCGGCGCGCTGCTCGAGTGCACTGTGGCTACAGGCTTTGCTTATAGGGCTATCAAATTCGAATGAAAACAATTCGTGCAATTTCATTAAGTACACTTTCGCTGGATACCCTCGGAGCGTTGCACACACGACTTGTACTTGAAAACGTTTCCCGTTTGCAGCTCGCCCGAGGAATTTTCATTTCAACTCAAGAATCAATCAAACTGCTGAAGAGCTGCGTTTGGCTAGAGCCAAAAAGCCCTCGACCAGAGCAAACGATATTTATAGTACTTCATGTAAATCGCTGTATAAACAATTTACATTGTACGCGGCCTATAAAGAGATGGAAAGTAAGCCGTGCAATGCATAATGAACGTACGTCGATTCTCAACAATTTATGCTTGCGACATTTATCTCTTCCATAGCAAGCTTCGAATCATTTTTTTTTGTAAATTTTACGATACAGTTTCACAAAATTCGATCGAAAACGTACGCAATGGCTCTCGTAATATTTCTGAAATTAATACCTCGGAAAGTGTGCAGTATTCATAATCGTATAAAAACACGCGATTCCAAAAACTAGAAAAAAACATGAAAATATGCTGAAGCAAAGCATTGAACGTCGTTCGTCATCAAAACCATCATTTTTACGCGTAAAAAAGTCCTCAGTCCAAGATTATTCACGTACATATTGCGAGCATCGAAAGTAAAAAATGAACACGTCGTTGTGTACACGTTTTGCGATTCAGTACGCGGATCTGCAGGGTGTACGTGTATTAGTGTATGCGTTGCATGTGTGTTAGAGTACGAGCGGATGTTGCGCGCGGTAAGAGCGTATTATATACATGCACACACACTTACAAATGTGAGGATCAATAGCGCTGCTATATATGCACATTTATACTTGTACAGTTGAACGTGTGTATGTGCCTGGGTATTCATATACATACCCACGCACACAAGTTTGTGCGAGTGTATGTGTGTGTGTGTGTGTGTGTGTGTGTAAGAGAGAAAGAGAGAGAGAGAAAAGCGAGATGAGGGGTGCCGTAACAGCAGAAGCAGCAGCCCCCTTACGTCGGCCTCTTTTTCCTTTTTCTCTGGCTATATATGTGTATAGCACACATGTACAGCATTTTCGCGCGCGCAGCTTCCCTCTCTTTCTCGATTCTTTTTCAACTTGAGCTCGAAGCTCGAGCTCTTATAGCCGGTTTATTTTTCATTTTCTCTCTCTGCTCCTTCTATATACTGTCGCAGCAGGAACGTCTCTGCTCTAGCTGTTCTGCTCCTTGTAAAATGTATAATAAAAGCTGCAACAATATGATTGTAATATATATATATGGGTCAGATTCAGAATTTTTCAAATAAACCTGCGGGCGAGGTTCACGGATTTTCCTGAAATTTTGGTATGTTATAGTACATGATAAAAAAGTGCCAACACCAAAATTTTGGACCCCCTCCCCCCTCCTACCCCCCTCCTCCCCTATAGACGTCCAATTTCTATCTATATTTTTTCTGAAGGCCTGAAGCTATTAAAAAATCTGAAAAAATTCATGAAGGTACTTTTCAACAATCCAAACAATCTTGAATTTTTTCAGATTTTTCGAGTGCTTCAGGCCTTCAGAAAAAATCATTGAAAATTTAAATTATTTTATTTTCGGTGAAATGGTTCGATGTACCAGACCGGAGTATTTTTTTCTGAATTCTGACGTCAAAAAACGATTCCTTGAATTTTTTCAGAATTTTTCATTCATGTCCATTCAGCCTAGAGCTGAAAAACCGCTTTTTTTCACGAAAATAATTTTTTTAAGGCGCTACGGAGCCTCAAAAAATCTGGAAAAATTTTTTTCTCATTTTGTTCATCAAAATACATAATCTCAAATTTTTTCAGATTTTTTAATTGAAGGCGATAGCGTCTAGAGCCGAAAAACGTTATTTTTAACAAAAAAGGTTCCTGGAACCCGATGGTTCCGATAAAAAAATTTGAAAAAAATTTTTTTGAATTCCTTGTCAAATTTTAATAAATTTTGACCGTCGCAAAATTTCGATTGGAGCTTCCTAGCTCATTCTAGAGCATAACAAAGATTAATGCGAAATTCTGAAGACATTCATCATATTTAAATTTTTTTCAGATGTCTTCAGAATTTCGCATTAATCTTTGTTATGCTCTAGAATGAGCTAGGAAGCTCCAATCGAACTTTTGCAACGGTCAAAATTTATTAAAACTTGACAAGGAATTCAAAAAAAAATTTTTCAAATTTTTTTACCGGAACCATCGGGTTCCAGGAACCTTTTTTGTTAAAAATAACGTTTTTCGGCTCCAGACGCTATCGCCTTCAATTAAAAAATCTGAAAAAATTTGAGATTATGTATTTTGATGAACAAAATGAGAAAAAAATTTTTCCAGATTTTTTGAGGCTCCGTAGCGCCTTAAAAAAATTATTTTCGTGAAAAAAAGCGGTTTTTCAGCTCTAGGCTGAATGGACATGAATGAAAAATTCTGAAAAAATTCAAGGAATCGTTTTTTGACGTCAGAATTCAGAAAAAAATACTCCGGTCTGGTATATCGAACCATTTCACCGAAAATAAAATAATTTAAATTTTCAATGATTTTTTCTGAAGGCCTGAAGCACTCGAAAAATCTGAAAAAATTCAAGATTGTTTGGATTGTTGAAAAGTACCTTCATGAATTTTTTCAGATTTTTTAATAGCTTCAGGCCTTCAGAAAAAATATAGATAGAAAATGGACGTATATACCGGAAGTGGGGGGTAGGAGGGGGGAGGGGGTCCAAAATTTTGGTTTTGGCACTTTTTTATCATGTACTATAACATACCAAAATTTCAGGAAAATCCGTGAACCTCGCCCGCAGGTTTATTTGAAAAATTCTGAATCTGACCCATATATATATTTTGTGACATGACGAGGCCGAGCTTCCTAGCTCGCGCATACTGCACGTACGCTCCAAATCGATGCATGAAAATATTTTACTCTCTTGCGCAAACAGTCGAAGAAACATTCGGTATGCGAGCTGGTCACGCGCTTCTCTAAAGTATCAGAGCATAGACTCGAGCAAACACGTGCGCATCGCCCGGCAGCTCGCGATCGTAAACACACCTAGTATGCGAGCAAAGTGCAGCGATGCATTGTATACCTACCTAGCGTGCATTGAATTCCTCGCAAGAGACCCTGGCTGAAGCCGAAACCGGCAGAGAGAGAGAGAGAGAGAGAGAGAGAAAACAAACCCCTTGTACGTGTACGAGGGAGTACGTGGATTACTTGCCTGGATGCTCGCTCATTTCTTTGTCTCGTCCAAGATTGCAGCAATGCCGCTGCTCCTATTGCTTGATTCATCAACTTGTCCTAATGATAAACAAGTTCGATAGTATGAAACACAGAAATTTTATAAACATTAACGTTTTTATAAGGCGAAATAATTTATTTCCTTATTTACTTAACCGAAAATTTTCGTACATCAGTCTGGATCTCCTTCTCGATTTATTACCTTGGACGTGCCGCAGCAAACTACAATGTTCGACTGAAGGTGAAATTTTTTCACCTAAGGATGTAGTAAATGAGTGCGAGACGAAAATCAGACTAATCGTATATCCATCTAGCCAGATAATCGCTTTTTTGTCTACGCCGCTCGGTGCTTTTTCAAGAAAGATACCCAATTTTTCCAGGAACCAAGTCGAGGCTGATGCCTGACTTTTAAATGTAGTTGTTTTTTTTTGCCCATGACGCGTAGCGCGCAGATCTATACGATTTCTTTGATCGAACTCTGATTAAAATATTTTTTCCATTATAGCTTGTATACGCACCAGTAACTAAAAAAACCAGCTCCTTCTTTTCTCGCCTATGAATTGTAAGGTCTTTTTGCATTCATTACGAAGTACAAAATAATAGACATGGATTGCATTTAATCGATGGACATTAAAACAAAATTACGAATGTACACGGTTAAAATGTTCTTAAATTTATTGCAAATTTTATTCAAAGTAATTTTACATGAACATTTCAATGAAAGAAAAAAATGTCCTTTACTATCACATTAATTTTAATATAACAGATCGCTCATCAGGTGTTGTTGTTATTGGAATGCTCATAAGAAATAAATACATGCATTAATGCAATGCATGAAAGTTTTTTCAGGGTCACTCGTGTGAACGCCATCCTTGGTAAAATATAACTCTTTCTCTTCTTTTCAACGATGAATTCCAAAATGTACAAAACAAAACGTACCTAAAGATTTTATGGGATACTTCAAATAAACCGAGTAACTTGATTTTTATTTCCAACTCATGCGCTTCAAAATAGGTAGGAATTCAAGGCCAACAATGGGCAATACTCCAGTCTGGTTGCCAGTTATCAGAAATAAAAAAAAATATTTTGGAATACGTATAACAAGTTCTTTGCTGGGTCTAGCATGAGCGTCGACGGGCAAAGCGACACCCTGTGTAGAGGCAGCAGCAGAGACACTTACTAGATCAGCATTAAAGAGACCGATAAGAAATAAAGGCCCGCTTACAATCTCGTCGCTTTGAACGAGATTTCAAGGAAGGCGCTTTCTCTTCTCCGAGCACTGGCAAAAAAGGCCCCAGAATATATCCACACAGACAGACGCACACACGCACACGGTCTACGGCTGCAATGTAGAGGCCGGATGGTCGACGTAGCTGCACAGGTAGTATACCTGCGCGAACAAAGAGGCACACAAGAGAAAGAGAGAAAGAGAGAGAGAGAGAGAGAGAGAAAGAGAAACGATTTTGGGGTCCAAATACAACGAGAGCAACAAAAGTTGCTGATGCTGCGCCGCCGTCGCCGCTCGTGGCAGTCAGCAACCTGCAATTTTCGAAGGACTGTAGACGCGTACACACGCATACGATTGCGTTGGTATATGTAAGGCGCGCGCGCCGCGCCAGACTGCGGCGCAGAAGGAGAGGCAATCGAGTTTTTTTTAGTAGTCTCAACTTACGTTCATGGCGTAATAAGCTATATAAGAAGGAGTGAGATGTATATGTATGCACGTAAATGCTGCAACTTTCAATGAGGAATTATTTTTATGCGCGCTTATATTTATGAAAATTGTGTTACCAGTAAGCCACGAGAAAAACTGCCTTTTTGAACTGTGCCTGCGAGCTTGTTCCAATAATGATAACAAAAATTATTATTCTTTATGGCTTATAAAACTATTAACTTATTATCCAATATTTTTCGATAAGTACAATGTACTTATTGATATTCTTATTGTATTTATTTCATAATTTTACAAATTGATCCCTCAACATAACAACTGATATTTTCCATCATTACTTTGATTTAATATTTCATCGACGTTAATACACCTCCTTAAATGTTATCAATTTTAAAATATCTCACAAACATGAGAATTAGTACAAGCATTTTTCAATATCTTTACTTGTGTATTATGTCAAAATATGATAGCAATTCTGTTACATTAAAAACTTACAACTAGTTCAATTGAAATTTGCCAAATCTTTCTTTACAAGCACACACAGGGAAGCTCTATCGTTGAACCCAGTATGGGTAGTGACTCACTGATTGATCAAGAGAGGTCCTACCAAATGAGTGATACCTCCACAAATTTCACCACAATCTATAGTGTTTGAGATCATCCATACCAAAAACCGAGGCAACGCCCGGATGCTGCTAGGTTATCTTTGGTGAATCGTACTAGACATCGACTGTAACACTGCACCAGTGTGTGACACAAAGGCTCATTTAGGTCCCGCAAAGGTGGTGGCTGAATGTCTGATGACTAAGCTTGTGGAAGTTCTTAATACTTTTACGTCTAAAAAATTTGGAAATTCGGAAATTTGGCATCATCAGTCCAATTTCCAAGAGTCAGCAAGCAGCTTACTCTTTTGCGATGGAGGATAGAAAAAATATCATTCTCCACTGCCCTCGATTCAATACTATTTTTATGAGGCCCGGAACCTGAAAAGCTGATTAGATTCATCTTTCTTTACTCTTTCAGTCATGAAAATATTGGGATGTAAAAAGAGAAGATGACCGTTGAAGATTGAGAAGATTATACAAATACATATTATACATCAAGAATAATTTTTCTTCACTTTTGAATTTTATTTGATAAAATATCCTTTATAGAAAAATGCCAATTGACCAATACAGTGAAAATGACACCTCTGTACATTATTTTCACTCTACTTAGTGGAGATGGTCTTCGAACTTAGCAATATCAGCCGGCGCAGGTTGACACCCGGGACCATTTCGGTAACACACCATTACACTTGGCACTGGAATACAGCCACAGAAATTTGATCAAATTGCTGCAGATAAATGCCACCAGTTCGAATTTGGCTGATAAAAATGGATGCACATCTCTGCACATTATTTGTAAAAAATATTACGATGATAACTTTATAAAACTAATCTTTAAAAACAATAACGATGAACGTCTTTCGGTGCTGGTGGACCTCCCGAGACAAGATGGGCTGGACACCGTTACACTGGGCTCTGTTTTATTACAATTACTGCTGATAAACGGCGTGAATATAAATTTGGTCAAACAAGGGTTAGGTACCCATGCATATATTATTTGCAAGAGAACCAATAATGCTGATGTCTTGGTAAAGATAATATTCGAGTTTACAAGTGACAAATATCAGCTGGTGCGAGTTTATGTCCTTAACGAGTTGGGCTGGATGCCGCTGCGGTTTGCTCTGACCTAAAGCCACAAGAAGATGGTCGAATCACTGCTGAGATAAGGCATAATAAAATTTGAACTGAGAAATAAAACATTATGACATGGCGGAATCATTCTTTAAGATTAACAAAGACATTAAGCAGCCGGTACAGATCGATGCCCGAGACAAAAAGGATCTGAGACTACTACCGCGGGCTGTAGCAAATCATTTTCCATTTTCTCTTCTGAGAATTACTTTGGCAAGATATTGTGACTTCGACCTTATGAATTGTTGCATAAACTTAAATTGGATTTAGAGTACTCAATAAAAGTCGGATACTGAAAAGTCTCAAGTATTCAAAAAGTACTCAAGTACCAGAATTTTTCTGATTCGACTTGAACTCGAGTCGAGTGAGTCTAGAAAAATCGAGTACTCCCACACCTTTAATGTGCATCATTTCCTGCATCAAGGATTTGAATGAAATTTTTTCGAGGGCTCAAGAGTCGAGAGTACTTATCATTTCAGTAGCTGATATGCTTGGCATATCATGCACACGAGACGAAGAAAAGAAAAATCTATAGAAGCCAGGGCTCGACGTGAACTTGAGTTGTGTGTCTTGTTAGTTCGCTTTTTTAAGTGGTAATAAGAATAACATTTTTCCCCTTTTTCCATTCTAACAATGTCTTGCGATAATCAAGTCAATAATCAGGCGTGTTTATCAGGATACATTACACTATAATACATAAAATATAATTTCTCAAGTTAGACATTATTTCATTCAAAAAATATATTCTGCACCACTGTGGTTCAGAAAGTAGTTAAGCACTCCTACGAAAATCAACTAACAAGTAAGTATCTACTATTGAGTACTAATAAGTGTCGTCGAGTACTACCTGAAGAGAAGTTGAGCAATTCCAATACACATGCAGCAGCAGCAACAACAACCACACAGGACGGAAGAGAAGGAGACGGAGAGGCATGGCATATCTAAGGTGTATAAGAGGCAGCTGCCAGGCGGCTTCGGTGAGTTCAGCGGTAACACCTGCCTTTTTCTTCATCCTCTTTGTCTTATAAACGATGCTCTCTTTTTTTGATGCGTGTGTTTGGTTCTTTGGATATTTCTCACATGCGTCAATGTATATGCAACATGGCTTAAGCAAAGCATTTTTGCATCCGATGCATCAGACAGGTTGGTATTTTTTTGCTAATTTTAAAAATTATCTATTTTGAATAAAATATTGCTAATATCATTATTGATACAACGTCACTATGTATATTATTCACTTAAAAGTATTTCAAAATATCTCGCGCAATATTACGATTTTAAGGACTGCAAGCATTTAACATTTAAAAAATCCCTCTTTCTTCAAATTTTATACAGTTTGTGTTTGCACCATTAATAAAGATATCCACATTATTTGGATGAAAACAAAAAGTAGCACCGAAGAAAAATGCTGGTATCAACGTGTCGCGTGGCAGAAGTCATGATCAAACTCACATTAAGGTTAATTAAAGGTATATAGTGCCGCAATACTGGCCAGCGCTCGGCATAATCATCACAACAATTCGTAAAAATAAGCATGGGCTGGAGTGAAAAAAATGGCACGCTTCGGTGCGGGACAGGTGGTGCAGTCGAGCGGTTATCTCCTTTTTTCCTTTTTTCACGCGTACACATGCTGGCGTCATTATTATACGTGCACATATGCGTGTGCAAATTTGTTTTCTTCGGTTGACCCGTTACTGATATATGCGATATTTACATTTGATTATCCCCTCTCTGAAAAAATATATTTAAAAGTTTAAAGTATTAGGGTTAAAAATTAAGTGAAGCGGAAAACTCATCCTTTAACGTTACACAAGGATGAAAATTTAATGGGAAAACTATTCGACTGGACTTGCTTCCTTTTGGGTTGTTAAAAACATACTATACGTTGAAATTGGCAAAAAGAGAAAATCATATAATAGCCACCCTCTTCGAGTTTCAACAACTTGAGGCGCAAAAAATATATACTACGTTCTGAGAGCTCACTATGGTTGTTTGACTGTTATTTGCCATCAGGTACACACTTTTCACAAGGTTCAGTGTTCGCGCAGCTTTCCCATTAATATTTATTTATTTATTTATTTATTCATTCGATTTAAACATATGAACCCATATAGAGGCGGATTATGAGCCCTGTAAGAAAGGAATTGCCATTTGTGCTCAGGCACACTTACAAAAAAATCAATAAATGCACTTAAAACTAGAATAATAAAAAAAAAAAATAAATAAAACTGCACCATAATCTTAACAACTAAAATCATAACAAATGACTCACAGTTCAAAAAAAAAAAAAAACAGTTCACAGTTTTACACCGAAATATACAATAATTAAATCAATTAGTCCGAATGATATTCCCAAATACTATTATTATTTGATAAAAGATTAAAATATTTTTAATCATACCTTTATTATTCATAATACATATTACTTTTTACGTGTATTGTTTTTTTTTGTGGCAAGGCAATGGTAGACACATCATCCTTGTTGTACTACATGAAATTGAGCATAATTATTTTTTAAAATCAACGTTACCATAGAGTGCCTTTATATACGTTTCATTATGATAAATTTGGTTTAATGCAATCGAAAATACGAAATAATGCCACATAGTGAGGCAGGAAACTCCCTGTCCCTGTGCTTCTCATCGAGCGTCGAGCGTGCGTGCTCCATAATAAACGGGGCGAAATCCTGTGTTTCTTTTTGTTCTAAAGCAGGTTGCAGCAGCAGCTCTCGTCGGCGGATGAATCCGTGGATGTGTTGCTTTTTTCCTCTCATTTTCGTTGCTCCTTCGCTCCGAAAAAAGGAGTTCATTGGTCCGAGCATTGTGTGTCGCCGCATACCAGCTGGTGGATGC
Source organism: Trichogramma pretiosum (assembly GCF_000599845.2). Lineage (NCBI taxonomy): Eukaryota > Metazoa > Arthropoda > Insecta > Hymenoptera > Trichogrammatidae > Trichogramma > Trichogramma pretiosum. The sequence goes on from NW_019641665.1 coordinate 698,373, forward strand.
ACCCAAGTAGTTCGTGTAGACAACGACGGCCCGAGCAACGTATAGAGTAATTTTATGCCTGTGGGAGAGAAAGACTCGTCGTGCTCGGGCTTTCTTTTGTAGCCGAAGACGAAGAAGGCGAAGAAGAAGAAAAAGAAGAAGAAGTAGTTCGGTCCAGTGTCTTATTCATTCACAATTTCTCTTTTGTCTCAAGCTTCTTATTTTTACTCCGACGATATTGTATCATTTTCGTGCTAGTACATACAGTTCGGGTGCGCAGTAGCTCGCTTTATGTAGCAGTGCTCCAGGGCTGCTCATAATTTATTCGTGGCACAAGCGCAAAAATCCATAACTTGCCTATTTTATTGGCCAATATAAAAAAACTCTTATTTTCGTTTGTCGCGCGCCATAAACAGCGAGTCCTGCGGGATCAAAATTCAATCGGTTATCGATAAACATCGGTACGGGTATCAGCGCGCGTGACCCAATGAAAACTCCGAGGCTTCGTTTAATACGCCAAGGATTCGCGCACGCGTATCGTTCGAAGGATCTCGACAGCATTCGCGATAAAAAAAACATATACATCGCGACGATGAGGGCCCAGTCTCTGTCTCTCTCTCTCTCTCTCTCCAAGCGCCTTATATTATATTATATGTATGTACGTGCGTCCGTCTGTGTGGCGCACGAAAAAATGTATTCGTCCGTGCAGCTGCTGGTGCGCTGCTGCTGGCTCGGCCGCCTTAGGCCCATCCTGCCTGCCATTTATTAACGTCTTACGGTCTCGCGCGCGAAAGCAGCGAGTCGCTTAAAAGCGAGAAGGAGAAAGACGCAAGACGCGTGCCATTTAGGATATATATTATATGTGTACTCGCACACACACGTGCTCGGCACGCGCAGAAACGAGTATGAGGTAAAGCCATCACCTGCCTTCCGCTTGTATGTGTGCTCGCGCGCGCTCATGAGCCCGAGACATCGACAACGCACACATATATGTACGTATTACTGGGACTGGCTACCGACTTTTTCGCAGCCACGTTACGCAATATTACCACGAGCGACATGTGACGGAGGCTTTTGTGTGCAGTTTCCATAGGATGGAGCTCTGTCTTTGCTTAGAAAATATATTTGCCTACGCTAAAACCGACACTGTGAAATTTAGAAATGGCATGTAAACAACCACGCATGCATATAAAGTAATGCACTCACGTCGTTTATTTATCGTAGCAGTATATAAACGCACCAGCTGGCGATAAAAATCAGCTCCGGTGTATGCGTTTACGTATCGGCTGCTCGCGTCGAATGTCAATCGGTTGTTCCTTTCGGGGCAGCAGGTGCAGTGCACGGCCTGTGCATTTTTTTACTTCGTTCTTTTTTGTGCCGAACTGCTAGGTACGACGTGGCACACGCGCACACCCATCGCGATATGTATCACGAGTTTTAAGCTCGGCTCGACAAGAGGATTAAATAAGTGGATATAATATGATAATGTGTATCTTGCTCGAGCGCGCGCGCCTCACTATGTTATTACGTACAGTACAGTGATTTACTTTGGAATATTTGGAAATTTTGCCCGAGCGTTTATAACGATTACTGAATTATTTTTCGAGGCGCGACTTTATTACCCTTGGTAATCCATCGAACGAACAAGCACAAGCATTAAATCAGGCTTGTCAAAAGAATTGATTTTATTGAAACTGCCAGAAAATGATTGTTTTATTGTCTCCTGGATGAATGAACTTCCGGGCGCACAAAGTTTATACAATCTATCTTTGCGTTAAAATAAACTAGAAAATCGCATAAAAAACTGGTTTGTAACATGGAATCGAATGAATATTCAAATTATAGAAGCTATTTATCGATTTGCATACAAGTAAGAGTAAATTCAATGTACAGCTGTGCGGAGCAGGGAGGAATGAGATTATATTATATAGGCAAGAGATCAGCCAGCACAAGTCAAACATACGAATATATATTGCTGGTACGCGTATATAGGCTCGCCTGGAAAGCCGCGATAACGCTCAGCTGTACTTATGCGAGGGATGCCTATCGGCACGCATTGCTCTCCTACAGATGTTACGATTTCCAACTCTTCGAGGAGACTCGAAACTCTAACCGATTGGAATTTTTTCTCTACGGGTCATTCGATGCGTCGGTATATTATTTTTTTATTGAAAAAGCATCGCAATTGCATGACTCGAAATCACGTTTGCAAAATGTGCACAGCAAAATGTGTATGCAAAGAGCCGCGCTCACGTATACACGCCAAACGCAATCAGAGACCCGGTCTTTGGCCAATCAAGCCATTGAACAAATATTTGCCCATCGTCCCAGACACGCACAGTTCATATTTTACCTTGGTTTCTTCGTCGGGTATGTGCGTCAGCTAGGAGCAGCTACACGTACGTACACTGTGTGGCACTTTAATTCTGCAACGGCGAGAAATTCTGAATCCAGCATAGCAAGGGTTGCACTTGGGTTAAAGTCAGCGACAATGATAATAATGGCATAAGGGATGGTATAGGTGAAGCCCTTACTTCGCTGCGTTTATACTTCGAGCAGTTGCAGAATTAAATGCCTTGTGTACTATATGTGCGCGAGGCAGTAGCAGCTACCCAACCCAAGCTGTGCAGTCCAGGAAGGGATGATATGCGGCGCTCTTCAAAGCACCATACATATTACGCAGTCGTCGATGTTTGCGCAGGGGCTGCAGCGTATAAACCATGGACTTTGCTCACGATCTCTCGCATGCTACGATGTGTATGTGCTCGGCTCGTGTATATGTACGTGAATGCGCGAATGTGCCTATCTACACACACACACACACACACACACACACACACACACACACACACACACACACACACACACATATATGTACATTGTATTACACTGTATCGACTATTGCGAAACTCATTCGCCCGTAAACAGAGACAGAGCGAGAGATAGGAGTGAGAGCTTTGTGTATGTGCCAGCGAAGAAGCTCCGTCTGCGTGTACATTTGAAGGATTCAAGCCCAGCACGCCAGACTATTTCATTTTTTTCTTTTTTTTTTTTTAATACGCACGAAAGCTTAAACCTCTCAAGAGTAATATGCGAGGATTATTCTCTTTTTCGTTCCTGCTACGAATGAAATTGCAAATCAACTCGACCCCTCCATGAAATGTAAGTCTTGTAATTATTCGAAAGCTCACGAGTTTTATCAACTCGTCAACTATCGTATACAGCGTCACGATGAAAGTAGATCGATTTGCAGCTGTAGCCAATTCGTGATAATAATTTAATCGAAGGACTGACGCATTAATATTTCATCGGCCCACAGGTGCCGTCGTCTATCGCGTGTGTAACTTCGGTGTTTACAAACACGAAGACACCTGTCTTTTGCATACGTGTTTATATATCGCCGCAGCCTCTCAGCTGGCGCGCAATTTGGCAGATTGTAAAATACAACCGCTCGCGTGAACGATGATTGCTCTTTAATCGTTGAGGCGTCGGAGATCGGTGATCTTCAAAATTGATGAAATTTTAATTACCTACAGGCTGGAATCATAACAAGGACGATGACGATGATGATTCGTGAAAAATATCTCTCACGTCTAGTTTTGATCAAGCACTGCGCGCAGTCGGTGTACACCGTATTGCACTGAATTACGACCAATAGCCGAGGCAAAGTGTAGATTAATCATGCTCTTATATACCACTGGCTAAAAGTGCAGTAACTCATTACTCGAACCTTTTTCATCCCTGCATCTCTCTTTTTTTCGGTTTTCACTCCCTATTTTGAAATTAACGCGAACATCGCTAATGGAGACCGCTACCGCTGCTGCAGCCGCCGCCGCCACCGCCACATGGCAAAAAGGAAAAAATCAATGTTGTGTGAATGAACTTTTTGCTCTGAAGTTACTTTTTACGCTAACCAAAACTTTACTGAATGGAGGCTTTTTCTTAACAGAACAACACTAGCGCAAATTCTTAAAATGAATCAATATTGTATAAAGCTGAATACATCTATTAAAAATATACTTTCTTTGAACATTTGTTTATTACATAACTAGAATCGGACTTGAATGTTTCATTTGTCAGTAAATGAAAATGTTTCAATAAATTGAAAAAATATCTTCATATACTTATTTGTTTTTTCAAGAAAATGAAACTTGGTTTGATACACATAAAAATTGAGAACTCAATCGTCAACTGGTCTTATTATATTCAGATAAAGGTGATGACGAATCTTATTCATTTCCGTTTGACCTGCGCTTAGAGACTTTCTGCGTCCCTTATGCCACGTTCGAGTTCATCTAACCTCAGCTTAAATTTTCCGTTGCAGGTAACGAAGTAATTGGTAATTCAAAATTGTATATCCTTCCCAGATTCCAGTAAAATGATCTACTCATTCTCTGGCTCTTCGACCACTTGCCGTTAGGCCATATGTCCTTGCGGTTAACGTGATGGAGTACACTCGTCACATACCATTGCCTCTAGCTAGATTACCATGCTACAATCATTTGAGTTGAGTTCAAGTAGTGATCTAATGTCTTATTTAAAGTCAATGCAGATATTTCCAAACACTATTGATAAAAATGACGAATACAAATTTACTCTGTTTGTTGAACGTGACAATAGTTGTGATAAATCGAGCGATTTGAATTAAAACAAGTATATAAATTGTTTATTCAAGAAAAAGATGTTTAAATACAAAAACATTTGTCAGTAATTTATTAAAACATAAATACTAAGTATTATTGAAATTCAAATGAAATACTGATTGAGGAAAGATTTAAATAAAATATTAAGCCCATTGGATTAAGATAGGCGTAGAATATGTAAGCGTTATGCAGATATGGGTACGCAGTCGAGTTATCCTGGAACGCTCCAGCCGCCAGGACCACCCAGCTGCCTCGGTCACTGGCTGCGCTCGCGGGGTGGACGAACCTGTGTGCCCCGCCGCAGCCTCGATACCAGCGTGGAGCTTCCAGAGAGCTCGTACTCGACTCCCGCAAGTACCTATATCTGCTACGCCGCATTTATATACGTATATATACGCTGCGCGACCCCTCCCGTCTCTGTCTGTAGGCATAGAGAATATAGTGTATTGTTTCGAACGATACATATGAGGCTCAGATGTGACTAGCGAGGTTTATCCAAGACTTGTCGCAATATTTAAAGTGACATAATTAGCTGAAAGAGTATACACTGTTGAAAATAATCTTAAATTTAAGCCAAATTCAATGTGAAATAAGACATTAAAATTCAAGTAACCAATAGAGAATTTCATTTAAGGTGCTTTTACGTAACGTCGTCCCAGCACAGAAAAGTATATCTTTAAAATTGGAGGCAGAAAGGTAACTGTGGACTATGTTATAAGATAGGGACTTAAACCCTTTTTTCCTCTGAGCTCAAGGGTTAAAAGGGGTGTTTTTATGTTTCATTTACAGTATTAGGCTGTAAAAGTGAAAGAAATTTTTTTTTAAAGAATATACATAACAACCATTTTCAATAGCCCATTTGAAAGTATTTATCCAGTTAGAAAAAGTTAAATACGATGATGTAAGTTTACTAACGTTCTTCATAACCATTTCACATATCTAAGATACCTATGCTAGAATTCCAAGTCATCGGATTAATCAAAACAATTGGTTGAGGTTTCATTTTGTTCGATAGACAATTGGCCATGATTTCTGTTTCTAGGTATCTAACTGGACAAAATACTTTCAAATTATTATTGTAAAAGGGTTGTTATGCCAGTTCTTCAGAAGAAAATTTTTTTTCACTTTTACAGCCTAATACTGTAAATGAGAAACTAAAAACTATTAAGCCCCCTTTTAGCCCTTAAACAAATACCTTTCTGCGCTAGGGTAGCGATAAAATCTTTGTTGAAAATAAATGTATTAGTATTGTTATTTTTTACATAAAGCGGACAAAAAATGCACTAAAATGTTATCATATACATTATTTTTAATGCACAAACGAACAAAAAATAATTGATACGAACAAAAAATACTGAAACTTAAACATTTTGATTGATCATAATCATCTTTTTAACATTGGTATATTTTTCATCCTTAAAAATATTAAGTCCAATCATAATTAAAGTTAATTTCTACCGTTAGGTGGCGGGTACCTTTTTCTGTAAAACTTCAAGTGACAAAGTGCACATAATTTGATATAAGTGAAGCATGGTACTGAGAAAACCAGTCAGTCCCAAATAATTTATTTCAAAAACGTTCAAATTCTAATTCGAATCATATAAGTTAATGGCGTTTGTTTGTTCTACGTGAAATAAAAAAACCTTTTTCACTCTAACATTAATTTTATGGTAAATATTTTTAGCACCAACAAGCATGTAATGAATTTCCATGTTTTTGCAAGGTATGTTTTCAGCTTTGATTAATGTAGCTTTCGGGTAGTAAATTAAAATTTTTTAAAATATCTCCACTGTTCTCACGAAGGCGATGAAATAATGTTTACACTTTCAATTCGATAGTGTCCTCCTTTTCAACTATTTTTTTAACGACAATTCGTAAACCTATGTTTAAAAAGAAAGCGGGGAAAAATGTTATTTTTCTGGAGTTGTGCGAAAACCGTATCTCTGGGCTGTACAACAATCCGATAAGGCTCAAGAATTTATTCTACAGTCATAGCTGTTGATACGTGTGGCGCAGGAGCGGCTATCTGCGAATTCCCAAAGCAAGCGCGCAAAAAAGGATCTGCCGAGCGAGTGAGCAAGAGAGAGAGAAAGAGAGAGAGAGGAACTTTGCCGCCACCGCAGCATCCTGCTGCTGGCGCTGCAAAAGGGGGAGTGCGCCGCCGCGTCGTACGTATAACGTATAGGACGACGAGAGCGAGACGCGGCTGCGGGGCCAAGTTAGTTCGTCAGTATCCTAGGCCATCGTACGTTTATATATTTAGAGCGACCGGGGGTGGCTCGGGGGTGGCTGCTGCTGCTGCTGCTGCTGTATATATATGCGCATACTGCAGAAGTCGCGCGCTGGCGCGCTGGTGGCGGCTGCCGCCAGTTCTCGAGCGGCGCTCTGCGGTGAATCGATACTATAGAGCAGCGGAGCACACGAGCCCCGGCGAGAATAAACGCAACGTGCAAACCTCGTGGCTGCCTGCGCTGCTGCCCTCGCTCAGCCTCATGCGCCATGCCGTACCTACGACGACGCGGCAACGATTCGCCCCCTCGATTTCCCCAATTATCCTCCTCTACCAATCTTCAAACTTTGCTCTTCTTTTATTTATTTATTAATCTGTTCATCTTGCCGTATTTTCACCTGGTCTTTCTTACTCGAATTTTTACTTTTTCGCCAAATAAAAGGAAAAAATGAAGCTTGCACGATCGAGCGCAGGAATGGCTCGCGAAAAAATGACGAGTCGATCGAAGATCCGCTAATTAGATCTGCAACGTAAACAGCAGCTAGTGCGAAAAATACGACAACGAGCTGGCGCTTAGCGGAATTGAGCGCGCGCGCGGGAAACGACTACAATGTGGCGTAGTATATAGTATATCGACCCGGCCGGCCGGGTTTTATGTACAGCTTGGCGTGGCGCATCGCGCAGCGATTACCGGGGAAGCAGCTCTAACAGCAGCCACGTTGCCCGGGAACGACGCACTTCTTTTTTAGCTCTTTCTCTCCTTTCAAAAGCTCTCCATTCTCTGCCACTGCATGTAGCAGCAGCCCGCACCTACATAAAGCTCTACTCTTTTTGCGCGTCGGGCTACTGCTGGAGACGTTGTTGCTCTGCTCCTGCGTGCATGGACCGTGCGTGTATGCTCGGCTCGTATTCGGCTATCGATACGAATCTAGCCAATGCTGGCATGATAATACCTCCCAGCCCACGGCTGGACTGCTGCTGCTGCTGCTGCTAATTTCATTTGTTTTCGCAATATCCTGTTTGATCATGCGCTTGATCAATTATGCTGATTCTGTTTGTATACGTGTGTATAATGTATAATGTCTTGCCTATGAAGCATAAATGATGCTCGTATCGGATGATTATTCGCGTCGCTTTTTGTGCACACACACGTACTGCGGAAGGGGATCGATTGATTGTATTTCGATGCAAAGCTCGTCTGCAAAAATTATATCCCGAGATGACGACCGATCGGCCGACCATTGTTATGAGTAATACCCACATAGCATGAAAGCTTACTAGGAAAGTTTCGAGAAAGGTTTCAATACAAACTTTCATGAAGCTCATAGTAACCATTCTCCAAGGTAACAAAAAGGTTGTCAAGTAAGCTTGCATGAAAGATTGAAAAAAGTTTCCAGAAAGATTACATGAAAAGTTCAAAAACGGAATTTTTGAAAGTTTCTTGGAATTTTCCAGAAAGGTTTTATAAAGCTTACCAGCAAGATAACTTGCAAGATTACAGTTACCATTCCACTAAACTTGCTATCAACTAACAACAATATTTTGGGAAGCTTTTAAAACTCTTTCATAAAAGTTTTCCGACAACCTTACAGAAAGTCTCCGGAAANAAATATTTGGCTGACTTTTAATTGCATAATTAACGTTTGTTTAAATTTAACTGGGAGTGAAAAATAGTTTTTCCGGGATGCGAAAAACTCAATCGCGATGTATATGAGTGAAAGATTTTTTGACAACTTTTATGAAACGTTACTTTTGAAACGAAATTTATGAAAGTTTCTTGAAATTTTCCAGAAAGGCTTTATAAAGAAGAAAGAAGAAAGAAAGAAAACAGGTTAGATAAATTCCAGCAAGATAACTTGCAAGATTACAGTTACCATTCCACTAAACTTACTATCAACTAACAACAATATTTTGGGAAGCTTTCAAAACTCTTTCATAAAAGTTCTCCGATAACCTTACAGAAAGTCTCCGGAAATATTACATCAAAAGTTCGAAAACGGAGTTTTTGAAAGTTTCTAGGAATTTTCCAGAAAGGTTTCATGAATCTTGCCAGCAAGATAATTTGCAAGAGTATTGGTACCAATCGACTAAACTAGCTGTCAACTAACCACAATATTTTGGGAAGCTTTCAAAACTCTTTCATAAAAGTTTTCCGACGACCTTACAGAAAGTCTCCGGAAATATTACATCAAAAGTTCGAAAACGGAGTTTTTGAAAGTTTCTAGGAATTTTCCAGAAAGGTTTCATGAATCTTGCCAGCAAGATAATTTGCAAGAGTATAGGTACCAATCGACTAAACTAGCTGACAACTAACCACAATATTTCGGGAAGCTTTCAAAACTCTTTCATAAAAGTTCTCCGTCAACCTTACAGAAAGTCTCCGGAAATATAAACGTTTGAGGGCAAGACTCCTGAAAGATGAGGATTTCAGGCGTACGCAATTTGATGCTCTCTCTGAGTGGTGAGTCTCATGCACACTTCGAGTCCGTGAGCAAAGAGCAGACAAGCCCACCCTTACACCCAAGGCTAAACGGGATGTCACTGCTTTTATACGACTTTCACTGTCTAGAGATTGTAGTTTGCATCGTGACGCAGCGCGTAAGTTTTTGCCTTTACAGCTGGGCGCCCGAGTTCGATCCCAGCATCGAGGTAAATTTTTTTTGCGATGATCTTGCTTGATTGATCTGTCCAATTTTTTTTCTTTTTCTCAGGGCTTTAGACTAGCATATTTGCATATGAATGCATTAAGTAAAAATTATTTATAAATAATTAAATCATTTGAGGTTAACTTAATTAATAATAATATAAGTACAATGTAAGATAATAATTTAAAAAATGAAAATCTTATTACAATGAAGTTAATTTTCCGTATTTATCATCTATTGTAACATTATTAAGTTAAACTCAAATGTTTTAATTATTTATAAATTAATTATGCATAATGTGCTCACATGAAAATATGCTAGTCTGAAGCCCGGAGAAAAGGAAAAAAAATTGTACAGATCAAGAAAGCAAGATCGCGAAAAAAATTTACCTCGATGCTGGGATCGAACTCGGGCGCCCAGCTGTAAAGGCAAAAACTTACGCGCTGCGCCACGACGCAAACTACAATCTTTATACAGTGAAAGTCGTATAAAAGCAGTGACCTCCCGTTTAGCCTTGGGTGTAAGGGTGGGCTTGTCTGCTCTTTGCTCACGGACTCGAAGTGTGCATGAGACTCACCACTCAGAGAGAGCATCAAATTGCGTACGCCTGAAATCCTCATCTTTCAGGAGTCTTGCCCTCAAACGTTTATATTTCCGGAGACTTTCTGTAAGGTTGTCGGAGAACTTTTATGAAAGAGTTTTGAAAGCTTCCCGAAATATTGTGGTTAGTTGACAGCTAGTTTAGTCGATTGGTACCTATACTCTTGCAAATTATCTTGCTGGCAAGATTCATGAAACCATTCTGGAAAATTCCTAGAAACTTTCAAAAACTCCGTTTTCGAACTTTTGATGTAATATTTCCGGAGACTTTCTGTAAGGTTATAGGAGAACTTTTATGAAAGAGTTTTGAAAGCTTCCCAAAATATTGTTTTTAGTTGATAGTAAGTTTAGTGGAATGGTAACTGTAATCTTGCAAGTTATCTTGCTGGAATTTATCTAACCTGTTTTCTTTCTTTCTTCTTTCTTCTTTATAAAGCCTTTCTGGAAAATTTCAAGAAACTTTCAAAAATTTCGTTTCAAAAGTAACGTTTCATAAAAGTTGTCAAAAAATCTTTCACTCATATACATCGCGATTGAGTTTTTCGCATCCCGGAAAAACTATTTTTCACTCCCAGTTAAATTTAAACAAACGTTAATTATGCAATTAAAAGTCAGCCAAATATTTTTTTAATCAATGTTAAAATATCTTTATCCTTATCGTTTGACCTACAAATAATGTTCACACGTAAAGAGTCATCGTGGTCAAGGTGCCAGCGTAATCGACTGTCATGCGGAAGGATCCAGGTTCGAGCCCCGAGACCGGCAAAATAATAATAAACTTTTTTCTCTACTTTCAGCGTCACTATAATCTGATATAAATTCTTACATAATTCTAACACATATATATTACCATCAGAATAATAATATATTAATAATTAATTTAATGATCTCGAATTAATATCAAAACCTAGCAAAAACCTTTCAGAAACCTTTCAGAAATGTTTCGAAATTAATCTACATGAAATATTACAAAAAGGGTCCAACGTAATATTTCAGTCAATACGAATGGGAGGAAATTGGTAAATTTGTGAAATATTACGATGAAATTTTTTTGAAATTTTTTCTGAAATGTGACTTTGAAACATTTCTGATAGGTTTTTGGAAACTTTCTGAAAGGTTTCTGAAAGGTTTTTGAAAAGGTTTTGAAAGCTTGCTATTTAACTTTCTACAAGCTGTTTAGAAACTGTTTTGAAAGCTTTCTATTTAACTTTCTACAAGCTGTTTAGACACTTTTTTGAAAGCTTGCTATTTAACTTTCTGGAAGCTGTTTAAAAACTTTTTTGAAAGCTTGCTATTTAACTTTCTGGAAGCTGTTTAAAAACTTTTTTGAAACCTTAAATGTAAACTTTCTCTAATCTTTCAGAAAAGCTTCTTGAAAGTCTTCGTCCCAGGGTTTGGGAAGCTTTCATGGAACCTGTTTGCGACCGGTTTGTCGAAGACATTTCGTACTTACAGGAAGCTTTCAAGAAAGTATTTTGGAAGCTCTCTAAACTTTTCTGAAAGCTTTCTGTAAGATTCTGGAAAGCGTTCATGCTATGTGGGTACCGATGATTGTTCGACGAGCGTCGCTCGAATAAACAGCTCACGAAAAAAAAATCGACTCTAATCCTTTTACATTGTGCGGATTATATTTTCATCCCTTTTTACATCGTCCGTGTATCACAGTTTGCACTGTGCAGCACGAAGCGAAAAAAAGGAGAAGAAAGAAAAACAGCGACAGACGCGGCTAACATATGACGCGTATGTAATCCATCACGTGTGTCTCCCCTCCTTTGCAATAATCATTACTCGTTGCAACGCGCGGGCGTAGGCATTATTATACACACAAAAATGTACTAGTGAATGTAGTCGCATCAGTATTATCACAAAATGAGCCGGAAAAGTGCGATGGATCAGACACAAATGTATGTCTGTTATATAGTATAGAGAGACTGAGAGAGAAAGAGAAGTGCACAGCGAGACTTGTAGTCGCGTTTAAGGGCGTGGCGCGGGTGCGTGATATCTAAAAAGGGGGAGTGGATCGAGGAGCTCTTTAGTACCGATTTCATCTCGGCGCAGAGAAAAGCGTAGGTGGCTCGTGATTTTTGCCTCGGTGCAGAAGAAAGGAGCGAAATGCACGAGGGATGCTTTCAACGAACTACGCGAAGCTGATATTTTCATTTGGACTATGAACTTGCCATAGAAAGGGCTGCGAGGATCAGAAAAAGGGAATATCGTTCGCTTCGATGGCGCATTATGCGACTAGTTTCAATCTGTTTTCAATTGTTTTTCATCCCAAGGAGCGACTGACTAAATTTGATTTGTTCTACTTGCGCTGCCTCGAGTGGAGTGACAATAACGTGCGGACCTACTCAGGCATACATAGATGTTGTCTGAAAAATGACAACGACGTTGGGACGACGCGATCGAAGACCATAAAGCAAAGCTCAATAAGTCGTTATCCATCGAATGGCCTAAGGGAGAGAAAAATGTAGACGCGCACGGTGGGGTCCGGCAAGCCTCGAAGATAAAAAAGTCTATACATTATAAATACGTGAGAGGAAAGAACTTTGTTTCCAACGTTGTCGGCGCGTGCGCCCACTGAAAAAAGGGGTGTTTTCGAAGGAATGAAAATAAAAAAAAAGGTGAATAGCGCTTGTGTCTGCGCGAAGAGTCGAAAATTAGCTACACAGACGAGTTTGCGCATACATTGCCAGACGGTTTAATAAGAGCTTTCGTCTCCTTCAATATTCAGCGAGTCGACATTATTCGAGGAAATATTTACGTTTACTATAAATGTTGCATTAAATGAATTTTTATCGAGCTCTGGAAAAAATATCTCAACGATTGCAATTAAAACGATACGATCCGGATTTTTTAATTAATTGCTGAATAAAAGCGGCTGCGGATACCGCATGGATATTATACAGCGTATATATGCAATCGTAAGGGCGAGTCATAGCTCTGCGGAGTATTTGAACGAATAAAATAATGAATGTAACATTCCCCTCGATATAGAAAGCTCGGAAGATTCTGAAAAGTCGAAAAAAATCTCGTTTCTTGAAGTATTCTCTCTCTTGGCTCGTGAATAAAACTCCTTGAGATGAAGCTTTGCGCCTCGTTGTGTATATATACGCAGCGGCCGACGAAAATCCAGAGTCAGCTAGAGACATCCATTTGCTTATTGCTTCCTTTGATGGGCTATACTGAAATTGTAAATAACTTCAATTAGGAATGAGAAAGCTGCGAGAGGATCGCTCCGAGCGGCGATACAAAAAAGGGAGAAAAAAATATCCGTGAATAGGCTCAACGGTCAAAGAGCAAAGGCGGGCTCGAAACAATTAAACAAACTAGCTCTGTGACGTGCGGCTTACAGACTTATTAAATAAAATGAAATCGTCAAAGTAATCGTCCACTCGGTAATCCATGCACCAGAGCTAAGCGAATCAAAGCTCTTCAATCGGCTGCTCGCTCTCTCGGTTCTATCTCATCGCTCGCTCCATCTCTGTCTTTTCGATCAAAATTTCAGGGAAAAAAATCTGGCGGCTGGTGTGCGGGCGAGAAATCCATCCTCGCGCAGACAGACAAACAAAACTCGCGCGTCTCTGCAGAATAAAATACTATATAGCGAGCCAGAGCCTGCGGAACAAGCGGCTGTATATAAAACACGAGGCTGTATATAAAACATGAAGAGGTGGATGAACCGAGAGAGAGAGAGAGAGAGAGAGAGAGAGAGAGCAGAGCACAGACGTTGCGCATGTATGTGTGCGACTGCCTGGCCTTTTGGGTGCGCTGCTGCTGCCGCCGCTGCTACTGCTGCTGGTGCTGGTGCTGGTGCTGCTCCTGGGTTGCGCCCCCGTCGTCATGGTGACGCTCGCAGGGGTTTTTCGCCGCGCTCGCACGGCTGCGTGCGCCAGACGTTACTGGGATGAGGCTGCAGCGATGCTCTGCTCTCCTATAACTCCGGGGCCTTGCTCCGCGCAGCTTGCAGCCAAGATATATACTTTTCCTCCTCGCGATTGTCTTGGGGGCATTGCTCGAAACGAACTTGGAATTGCCCCCGACACTTTTTACGACCAAGAGAAATAGCTAAGATAAGGCATCTCGCGCGATGAAGCGACAATTCATTACCGCCTTTATGGATAAATTAGCGACTTTGTAGCTGTACTGCAGTTTACTGGAATTTAGTGCGAGCTTAGTGATCGTAAGACGAATAAATAGTTGTTGAATCGCCTACTCGAAGATTTTCGTGTAACGCGACGATACCGTGGCCCGGGACGATGGCTATATACATTTGTTGTGCCGCCCATGTACATTTGTCGATATATATACGCGAGCGGGCTCGTGTGCAGGTGAAGCGCATCATCTGCATAAATACATATTTAGATGGAAGAATTGAATTATGTGGCGCGCACAGGACTTTGAGCCGGGAGAACTGCTCTGCTCCGGTCGCATTTGAAATTCAAAATCGTAACGCGCAAGCGCATCGCCGTCTCGGCTCGAGAGCCGCAACGAGTGCAGACGCTGTGCCAGTCACACCCCGAGAAAGTCAAGACTTTTTCGCTCTCTCGCGCACTTTTTTTTCTCGATCCCTGTACGTATGCGTGTTTGCGAACGTGCTCTCAAAGTTATATAATGCATTTTTCAAGCGACACCGAAGATTACATAGGGCGCGAGTTTGGGAAATCTGACGACTTGCGCGACGACTTTACATTTGATTCGATTTCTCTCGCGCGCCAGTGTGTAGTGCAGCAACGCCAGCGGAAAATATCGAAAAGTTTTCTCGCTCGCGCTCTCTTGATGCCTTGCCAAGAGTGTTAGGATAATGCACTTAACATGTATGAGAGGGAAATTTTTCATTCTCATCGATTGAGAGAAAAATCGTCGCTTCGCGTATCGTGAGCGCACAGTTGCCTCGCGCACGAGCGAAACGAAATTTCGATATAGCGCATTAGCACGCGAGATACTATCGAAGCTTCGTACATATAGAGGTGTGATTAGCATCTTTTCTCTCTGACTGTTATAGCCAAGACTTTTAAAAAATACGCGTATAACAACGTTCTCGCTCACACACGCACACACTTACATCGCACGTAGAGCAATATACAAAAGGCACCCTCTTATGCGCCCCACGTATACGTCTGGGCTATGGCGTGTAACTGTCGGCTGGCTTGCATCGAGTCGCGATGGGGTCGCTTTCTCTTTTCATATACGAGCCATAGAACACACTTATTCTCGCAGTGGTGCTCATGGTGCACGCAATCTCAGGCCGGCATCCCCATATACATATACCTGACCATATGTTTTCACGTACACAGACGGAGAGATGTAAATGCAGCGGTATGCATTAAATTTTAGGGTTGGCCGGTACTTGGGCTCTCTCTCTCTCTCTCTCTCTCTTTCTCCATGTCGTCGAACGAAATCAAGGTTGACGTTTATGATTTGCGTGCGTGCCACATTATAAAACTGCTTCCGCTCCGCTATGCTGCTCGAGCGTGATTAATTGATGTTTCGGGAGTGCGCGTTTTAACGCTCCATATTTCTCCTAATATTTTGATGACAAATTTTTACGGCCCTTCGCGCTAATGACGATCGTATACGGCCAGATCGCAATACCCAACTGCAGCCTGACTTGGCACATTTGAATAGTATGCAAAATATCGCGTGTACAAGCTACACGAGTATGTATATACGATATGATAGAGAATTAATTGAATTGGTAGAATTAATTACAAGCTAAACGTACGGGAAAAGTTGGGCTTAAGGCTGCCGCACACGTTCGAGGGCTGTGATCGCGCTGTAAAGAGAGAAGTCAAAGTTGCAGAGCAAAGCGAGAAAAGTGCGCGAAGCCACGACGAGACAGCAATTTGCGATTGAATGTGCGGAACGCGATAGAACGATTTTAATGAGACCCTGGCTAGAGAGTTTTCAATTAATACCTGCTTTTTCCCTCTCTTTCTCACCCTCTTTTTATCGCTCAATTTTTCTTCCTCTTTCTCTTCATATTCTTTCCTTTCCTTCTTATTCGGTTGATGCCAAACTTTGTGTACATACCTTTTTAATAATTGTGAAGAACTTAAACATTTTATATACATTTTTTATCTTCAACTTTGCTCTCATAATATCTTCATAAATTTTGAATTACTGAAATTCTTATATATATTAATTTTTTGTTAATCTTGATTAAGGTAGTGAATTTTATTAATCTCAGAAACGCAAAGAATTTTCAAACTCTCTATAGTTAATAACCCCTTCTTAAGTGAAATATTCAGCAGTTTCCTGGATTAATCAAAATTACACGTTCATTCAAATACTTACTAAGATAATCAATAAAAATGAAGCCACGCTTGATTTATACATTTAAAATGATTGAAAAGTAATGAACACTTTTTGGAACAATTAAATTGTCACTTTCGTAACAAATTTTAACAGGAAAATCATCAAAAAAATCCCATTAAAAGTAATGTATTTCAAAGCATTTCAAATAGTAATTTTTGGTCATAAGACCATTATCCATGTTGAGTAATTCTACAGGGCACCATATTATTCTTTTAAATATTCTGCAATAGATTTTTATATAATTTTCTACCAAAAACTTAAAGGTTAATGAAAATGACTGGCATAATTCACTATTCTGTCAGCGCAATACTTACCATTTCTTCCTATTTTTGAGAAATTTCGCTCAATTCGATTAATACTGTTAATTCAAAACAATTTTTTACAAAAATTGAAATAAAAAAAAATCAAAACTTATCAGCTTGATTCAATAGCAGCAATAACTAAAGAAGTTTATTAAAAAAAATGTTTCTACAAAATTTTGGAAAAACTAATAAATAGAGAGTAAAGATGTATTATAAAATATATTTACTATTAATAAATTAATGAGGTTTGAGGCATATCAAAATTAAATTAACAATGGTTAATTTTCAAATTATTATTATTTTATTGCTTTTTAAATAAAAAATTAATTTAATATATATAAATATATTTTAATTTTATATACACGTATACATATATTTGTAAATACATGTATACATATATATGAATATACGATAAATCTAAAGCACAGCAGTATATGATACTCATAATGTATTATAAAGTCTCATCGTAACGTGTTTCTTAATATTAAACATAATACAAAAGCACTATAGAGCCTCATTGATAAAATTGACCAGTCAATAAGAAATAAATTTTTTTTGTATTTCATTTAATACCAGAAGCGAATGTAGTATATAAATATATTCATTTTCATTTAAATTTTTATATTTCATTCAGTTTTGGTATACGGTGAATTCGATAAACCGATGCACCGGGCGGTGTCGGCGATGGTTAATTATTGAGAAATAATGCTCATTTTATGCAATACAATGAGTTAATCATACGTAAAATCAAACGTGTTTAATTGTAATGATAGAAAATCACTCGACTTTTCACACTCTCTCGCTATTATATAATATTTTCTCTTTGTTTTATTATTTTTTTTCAACTCTTTTATATATAGGCATAATAATATAATATCGAAGTCGAACAAGTTCACATTGTAAGAGTTAAACAACAGTTGGGGGGATGTTTGAGAAATGAGAAAGACTGAAATTTTATACGCTCGATGACATTGTACACACAGTTATATCTGTATAGACAATTGATCGATATAAGTTGCAACATTGAATTTGTGACACACACCAGGTATGAATAAAGGTAGAGCCAAAACAGATGTTGAGAAAGAGTGAGACAGACGGACAGAGTAAAGGAGAGCTAAAGATAAGGTACATTACGAATACATGGCAGTGTACATGTCTTTTTTTTATATAATGTATACATTTTTTTTATTTATAGATGTACAATTTAATTTGTCTTGCGAGAAAGGGTGACACGTCGTTGAGGATAGATTATCAAGTACACGATAGATACTCTTGAGATAGCGAAAATGTCTTTGTGTGAAAAACACGAGTGAGCGCAATTGAAAAATGAAAACATAGATTTTTTCTCCATTAAGATTATAATATAAGAGAGTATCAATATATAATTACGATGACACCAATCATTACACGCAATTACATTTACTTCCATGATTACATTAACATCGTACCTATTGAGTGAATGTATCAGTTGTTTTTTTCTGTCATATTTTTTTGTTAATCCCATAATTCCTGCATATATTGGTGGATTTCTCTCATTTTCTTGCACAATACAGTATGTTAATACAAAGAGATATTAATTATATTTCATATATAGGGTCAAGTTTATATGTCGAATATAATTAATATGTTGACAATATATTAACGTATATTATAACATCATTCTACAATAATAATGATCATCTTAAATCAGTTTTTTTATTTTTTAGCTTTTTTTCGATTTCATTCTGCAATTACTATTTTTTAATTTTTCAATCCTTTTTCTCATATATATTTATTTCATTATAACAGTCAGACTTCGAGGTTGATGTGATGTGACATAAATACATACAATATGTAGATATACATATACATTCGTGTATATATACATGTACATACACACACATTTATATCGAATTTAAGGTTTATTTCTTTATTTTTTTCTCGGAGGATCGGAAGAGGGGCACGATAATCACTCACGTTCATTATTATTTTTATAATATAATATATATATTCCATTTTTCTTTTTCTTGACATCATAATTCTGCATTCTATGCGTCGTTAGTGTTATTTTTAATTTATCCTCAATTTAACATGTCATTGCTATGCTTCATATTAATTTTTTATCTCTGTCGATTTTTCCATTATGTTTCTCGTAAAAGGCAAGATTACGTTTCAACGTAATTGCTTACCTTAAGACATACAAATACTGTACCCTCCTGTTTGTATAATAATTCTGTACTTTTCCAATTTTTTTACACATATATATTAAGAAATAACACTCGCGAACTACAGTGGATAACACTGTGCAAGAGTATAAAAAAATTGAGATTCACACAATATATCGTTTTCTTTTTCCATCGACAATTTCCATTTTAAGTGGATTTATAATTTTTTTTATATTTTTTGCAATTGCAGCCTCCACCCCAAAGTTCATCGGTTAATTTTGTTACTTCATACAATTTATATCAATATATATCACACTCGCACAGCTGCATAATATACCTTATCTCGATATAAGTCATAAACAACTATAATAATCACTCACTCGTACCTATTTTTAATAATACTCTTAAAGTAGCTTTCATTCTTACATTATTGCTTTGAAATTCCGTATTGAAGACGCATGAGTGTCATTAAATTTGTTTGTTTATTATTTTTATTCTGTTAAATTCTCTCTTTTATGTTAATATTTGTAATAATATATATTTATTACGGGAATATCAAAGGAACGGGAACGTTTTTTATGTAATGTAGTAATTTGCTTTTCAATATGTTTGATTAGAACAATAGGAGAATCGTGGTGTTTTGTTTGTTTTGTCTTGACACTCGGCGAAAAAAAGTTTTAAGCACAGACTTTTTTTCAATGATTTTTATAATAATCGTATATAAATCTTTATAAGAATAGTTGAATGTAGATAATTTTTTTGTCATTATACTGTTATATCATGCGGAAGTGACTAAATCATTTTTAATCATGTGTGATTTCGTGTACCTATTATGTTTTGTTAATGATCGAAAATTCAACTCTCACGTAGGTGTTCAAATGGATGAAAAGTGTCGTGTCGTTTTTTATTAATTATAAATTCACAATAACGAGGATCAGTTCATTAAAGACTAGAATGATTGAGGAAACTCGTTAATAAATTGTTTTGTGACGTCAGCATTCAGATACAATATCGACCCCTCAAAGAAATCTTTTCGTAATATTTATATTTTTATATACCGTTCTACATTCATGGATTAGCATTGAATATGCAATTTTATAAATATATATATGTATATATAGATATACAGTTTGACTCGTACGTAAACTTCTTAATATATTATTTATATAAATACCTATATAATTTTTATTTATTTTATATTTATCATCTCCAATGATGTTTATGAATACATTATTATGTTCTCGGGTGAGTGATTGTGTTTATGCTACGTCCGTGGAAAACTCATGTGATGTGATGCCCATTGTAGGGATTGTAAAACGGTTTTGCATGTGTATGGTTTTTGTTTCAAGTGTAACTTATATTCATTAATTTACGTTACTTTATATTGCACGTTTACGCATTTTTTCTTAATTTTTAGGCCTCGTTAAAAATGCATCATTTTTCACCATCTTTACAATGTATACTGACAAAAGATTCACGAGAAATACATGAGATCTTTATAGAATATATATAATTTATATTTGAAAGTTCATCTGTGAATTATAATATTTTTCGGATTTAAGTTAACCAAATCAATGGATACATTTAAATATTAGTCTGTTAGAAATCTCTGTTTTTTATTATATCGTCAAATAATATTTTTAAAATTTTTGACTTGCTCAGTCTGAATCGTTTCATTGTTTGTTGCGTACTGATCGCTTCGAAGCTTCGATTTTTTTTATTTTTATCTTTTAATCCATTTGTAATGGAACATGACGTTTTTTTAAACGTTTTATCACTCATATAATTTTTTTCGCGATTATCGCGCTTGCGTTAAGCGCGTTTTTATCAAAAATACTTTGATCTTTATCATTTATGTTAATTAAATTTTAGCTTTTATTTTAAGGACAACCAATTTATTTATACAAGCCTAGAAGAATTAATTTTGCGCGTTACGATTAAAAAAGATACGAGGCGGTTCCATCGATAACTTCGACTTGTATTAATTATTATAGCCAATTTTTGCAGCTAGAAATGTCGTCAATTCGTAAGCAAGCTACATTAAAATAATTTCTACGAATAAGGTACTCTTAACACAATATACAAGTATTTTTCCTCGAATAAAAAAAATTTAAGAAAAAATGTTTAAAGCTTACGCGATCGAAACAACGAGCAGTCAGTGTTTATGTACGTGGTTATGAGATTTCATGGCGAGAATACGGGTGGGAGTTTCGTTGTGTTGTTCTTGTCATCTTTCATAACAATATTTCGTCAATTGGTTTTTTCTTTTCCAACGCACAAAACTCCCCTCAGCGAATAACTTTTCAGGCTCTTTGATCGTTAAATTTCATAATCTATTTCAGTATTCTTATTTGGCATGCCTTCCTCGGCAAATTGTTGTTTCACACCAAAAATCAGATTTTCTTCAAATTCTTTCGTAGATATTACAATAATATTTGCCTTATTAACTCAGCTCTGGTTATTAGTTATTTATATTCTCGAAGTGTTAGCTTTCAGTAATTTCCAACCCTCATTACGATAATCAGTCGAAAAGCTATAATATGCACATTAAAGTACGTATAAATATATTGTATATACACAGTAACGAGTATAATATATATACTTTACTATAAATATATCATGTACTTGTATGTCATATCACTTATTTATAACGAATTTTTATTCGTATGTAGGTTTATATATAAGTATATCCTATAAATCCTTTTTTTCTCGGACACTACACCTATTCTGTTTACCGCGAACAAAATTTTTTTGCGAATTTACGGAAGATATTGAATATCTCACAGGAATGAGCCTCAAAACCCGTTAGATTTACCCCATTTCTACCTATATAAGCCTCGCAATGTGTATTTTTGCTTTGCTTACATTAATACACATATATAACTATTACAATGACGAATAGTCACTGTCAGTCAGTCGCGTGATTTATATTCATTACATATCTATATGTTTTTATCAATATATCTTTTTTTAATAAACAGCCCCGTATAGTATAATAAATGACAAAAGATTGCGATTGGGCTCTTTAATATATAAGCGAGACTTCCTTAGACTTTAACAATTCTACGCCCGCAAAGTACTACTGCAGGATTAATTTTTTTACTTCATTCGTGCATACAAACTTCAATAATATACTCCTTCATTTGAATGCCTACTTTTCATTTCTATATCTCGGAATTCTTTCAAGCTGTCATTCTGTTAACCGTTTGCGTACTTGATGTGCGTAATCGATAATTTTTTTATTTTAATATGCACTAAAATACAGAGATTTTTTATTTTTATAATTGCGAACATACTGGCAGTCACTGGTTACGGTTTTCTCCTCAATTGTGTTTTTTACACAATTGTCGTGATATTTAAGTCTTACATTTAGGTAAAATTTAATAATATTGTGTTTAGTATGCATTATAACGTAGATTTATTATTATATAATTGTTATAATAATCGTAATAATAAATCGTAATAATAATGTACATCATCATATATATTTTAATTTAATATTACTTTTTTTAAACTTTTCTAACGTTTCATAGTTCGAAAAATAAATATAAAAATAATCCGGGCATTTAGGTATTAATATTTTGTATTTTAATAATTTTATTTCTCTTAATTACGGCATTTAATTATTAATCATTCCCGTGTATTCCTCGATTATTAACTTTTGCGATTTTTGCACAGTGAAAAGTCCATTATCTCTTTTATAATTTTTTTTGTATTACTTTTTAATATATTCATATAAATTTGTCCAACCTTTTTAAGTGTGCGCAATCGCAAGTACATTTTTCATATCATTCATGCATAGTATCATTGCGATTAAAAATCTGTATTTGAGCTTGCGACACTTTTTTTCAATCGTGATTCGACTTAAATGTGGGGTATCGACAACAACTTGATGAGCGATTTCCTTTGATTTTTATTTTATTGCAGGTCTTTGTCAATTTTCCGCTGACATGAAAAATATATGCTCGCATAGAGAAACTCTACTTTTTTTATGTCATTTTATTATTTCGTCACTCGCAAACTCCTATTTATGTTTATTTTTAAACGCGGTTAATACCAAAACCCGTGCAATAAAACGTCATCGTTATTTTTTCTTTTTTTTTCATAACCTAAATTCATTTTTACATTGTGGGAAGACTGGATGAAAATCGACCATATTTTCAACGGGAAAACGACTTACTACGTACTTTCCTGCATATTGATTCATCTACTTTACTTGAATTTCAATCTTTTTCGACGTCTTATCCTTCTTTTTCTCTCGCAAAAAGTTGTCTCATTTAAACGTTGCCGTTGTTAGATATTTCATTTTCTGCCTGTACTCGCGCGTATATGTGATCGATGTAATTGAAAAATCGTTCGGTTTTCTTATGAAAAAAGTCAAAGACACTAGATTATTTATGCTTCACAAATTTCGGATCCCCATAGAAATCTTACAATAATATACACGAATGAAAAGAACAATAATCATATATTTTTTAATGAGTACACGTCTACCATTTGCAGCGATTCAGTAGGATATTATCGAGAGCATTATCACCCGTAACATTAGCCAACTCAAGTCTCTTTATTATACGCAAGGTACACCTATAACTAAACAAATAAAGCAGCTATTGCCACTTGTTATACTCGATTGCATCGCATTTTTTTACTCCCACATGGAAAGAGGAACAGAATATATAATCAGCATGAAGCAGTCGTTGACATTATCGTGGAATGCACCATCAGCCCTAAAATTATCGATTACAGCAGCTTTTTTTTCTTCTCCGACTCGCGCGAGACTGTCTGAACTTTTGCTTTGCTGCATCAGTTCATTATTTTTTTTCGCGTTTTTATTCTCATTTGATAAAGCAATTTTCTCGCCGCATGAATGTAACGCTCTCATTCTCGAATATTGATCGACGCGCAAAGCAGTATAGCGTGCGCACATATACACGAACATAAATATATACGTATTATATTCGAGTCTGAGTGCAAGTACAGCTCGTGCAGATAGATGTATAGAGAGAAGTTCGCAGCCCTTATAGCATCGGAATTTCAATGGCCGCCCACGCCCTCCAACGCTTCACTTATGATAAGGCTTCATCTAAAGCTCATTTCAATTATTGCACAAACGTTTTAAATGTATATGATTTAGCATAACGATTTTCTTCTACAGCATTAGCCTAGCAACTTTAGCGTATAATCGAACACGTTAGTGATGAACTTTTAATCATACCATGACTCTTCGACATTACGATAGCACCAAGAGAAATGTTGTTTTCGGGTAAAGCGATAATATTTCCATGACGTTTCGCAAGTTTATTCATTCGAAATTTACTAGTACATGAAAAATTGTCCCGAGCTCGCGACTACTGTAGCATGTATGAAAAAAGTTTGATGCGCATAGGCGTCCCGAGGCGTATACGTAAGCTTCAAAACTCCATGTCAAAGTTGATTCAAGCCGTCGAGCATTCGAAAACTTTTTGATAGAAAACTCTTTTGCGAGAAAATAGATTCGTTTTTATCTTCGCGGTCTCGTTTGTTGTTTCATTTTTTCCATTGGAGGAAAAAAATAACAGTAAAAAAGCCACGTGGCAGCCATGCCGCGCCGTTGCCTTTGCAGATCAATGACACGAATCTGTGCGCGTAGCGAGGTTGAGAACCCGCTCCGAGCTTTGCGCAAGTGTGAGTGTATGTGGATGTGCGTGGGTGTGTGTTTGTGCATATACGTGCCCGCGAGGGGGTGGCTCCGAGCTCTCTTCTGTACAGGGCGTCGCCGCCGCACAGCACAGCACAGCACAATATCGACCGCTACGATGCCGTGTCATCGTCGAAGGAATGGTGTGTGCCTGCGTATCTGTGTGATTTGCATGAAACAGATGTTCTCGAGCGATTTTTAAGGAGCAGCGTCCTTTTGAACTTTTCCGTTGCATTCTTAATTTTCCTATATCGTATAGAATATGTTTCAGGATGACATTACATGACGCGATGGCCCTGGGGAAATATTTAACGTCTCGAATAGCTCGTTGTCATTGCCTAGAAATCACTCGGAAAATCAGGGAGGGATGCATCGACTCCGATGGAATATTTAGCCCTCCGCCCTCGGCAGTATCGCGATATCTTGCCACGGCAAATATCTCGGCTACAGTACGGAGCGTAAATTTCAGAAACACGAAGAATCTCGTCGTTGGCGCGTCGATCGCAAACATTCGCCGTACACTCATTTTCTTGTCCATGTCATCATCGAAAAACGAGGAGGCGAAAAAAAGAGCTCAAGCCATGCTGCTCGTCACGTCGCTCGCTAAGAAAAAATCTAGAGCGCGGTCAAGCAACTCTCTCGGCCGCATTTTTTCTTCTTTTTTTTATTCCCGCGATTATACGTATATATGTGTATATAAAATACTCCGAGTCTGTATGTGCGCGAGGGTAGCACGTTCATGCGGCAACAGCAGTATTTATCGATTTACTGCTGTGACTTCACGTACATGCACACGGTGAAAAGAGCGCGTGAGAGAGAAAGAGAGAGAGAGAGAGAGAGAGAGAGAGAGAGAGAAAAAGAGAGAGAGAGAGCAGAGCAAAGCCAAGACGAGGGCGGAGGCTGCACGTTTTGCCAGAGAAAAACTTTGAGCCGATAATTATGTGTAGGAACGATTATTGGTTTGCCGATTAAAAGGGAGCTTTCGTACTGCAGTTTTACAATATTAAAATACGAACACGAATTGTCATACGCAAGATGCAAGTGAAGAAAAAGTTTTGGATGGCGTTGCGAAAAACACAGGATGACGATAAGTAGTCGGAGCTATAAATCGCGCAACCCTTTTCCGGCCCAAGTCGTACGCCATAAAGTATAAACATCGGAGCTAATACGAGCGAGCGTGTGCTCAATACGGCGAGGCAGATAGCTATTGCATAATATATATCGACACTTACTCACGTGCACAAGCACAGACACACAGGCACACGGACACGAGCGCGCTGCAGTGTGTATAATGTAAAAGCACAGAGCAGCCTCCATCGCGGCGAGTCGAATCTCTGGCTCTGGGGTCTCTGAATGATGAGGAACAGGCGCGCCACCAAGCAACCCGACGGCATCGACCGCAAATGTTAAACGCACCACCACCCCCTTTGCAGACGAGGCGAGAGCGGCCAAGAGCGCTGCAATGCGACGTTGCCATCCCAACGGCCAACAGCCCCTGCCTGACTGCCTGCCTGCCAGCGCACAACACCCGATGCCCCCGTGTAGTATATACCACGCGTACACACGTATTTTCTATACCTATACACATGCCTGCTCTTAGCAAGCACGTGACATTTACTTATTTAGCACGCTTCGCGACGCGCTCGTTCTTGGCCGAGCGCGAGCCCAGCTTTTTCCAACATTTTTCGAGCTTGCGCCGAGCTTTTTTTGCGAACGCCTCGCGCGACGACGCCCGACTAACTTCATCCGACACCTCCATTATTTTCCTAATATCAACCGGATTCTGATATTAATGCTGTAATAAAATGCACGCCCGTCGTTGACTTCGCGGATCATCTCGAATACGTTTTTTCCCTTGCAGGTCGCCGTTGCCGCAGCATATTAGAGCCGCTAAAGCGGTAGAGCTCTGCTCCCTTTCGCGGTTGTTCAACCCCTCCCCCCCCCCCCCCCCCCCCCCNNNNCCCCCCCCCCCCTCTCTCTCTCTCTCTTCCCTTTTTTGATTGCTGTGCAATGCGCGTTACGTATAGCTTTAATGCCAACTTTTATGCTTTAATGCCATGTGCACCGTCTGCATGCAATTCGGGCATTTTTTCCGCTGCTTTTTTGTGTGTTTTACGGAAATTCAAGCTTCGCGTAATAAAGAAAGTTCATA
Organism: Trichogramma pretiosum; assembly: GCF_000599845.2. Classification (NCBI taxonomy): domain Eukaryota; kingdom Metazoa; phylum Arthropoda; class Insecta; order Hymenoptera; family Trichogrammatidae; genus Trichogramma; species Trichogramma pretiosum. The sequence continues at coordinate 725,063 of NW_019641665.1, forward strand.
TTGAAATATGCAAAATAACAAAAAATAAAGAAGAGATAGGTATTAAAAATTTCTCAAAATTAGAGTGAATTTCTGTTTACAAAAATTTTCAATTTCAAAAAATGGAATGAACCATTTCTTATTGAAAAATATGTAAATTTTAAATTATTTAGTTATTTCATAATATAACTATAATAGTATAAATCATAATAATTATAATAATGAAAAAAATAAGGAATTAATAAATGAAGGAAAATAAAGGAAACAAAAGGTTGAAAAAATAATAAGATCAAAAATTTCAAAAATCATATATATTAAAATATTCATAATAAGTATTATAATGTAATAGTAATAATCGAGTAATATTGATTACTGTATATCCGTAAAATTACATAAAAAAATATAGAAATAATAAACTCGCATATTTATAGTAATTTTTCTTTCTGAAATCGCATTATTATTTTTTGTTTGTTAACGAACCATCGATATCTTAAATATTTTTTTTTAAACACTCATTAACGCGCTTTTTCAATTTTTTCATATAAACATTTAATGTTCATAACCGTAAATATATATGTAAATATATACTTAATTCTATAATCAGTATAGTATACATGCACATAACTGAGTTCCATGTGTGTGTAGGTGTGAGAGTGAATAAACGGAGTTGTCGTACTCACAAATCAGTATGTTTTCTTTTTCTTTTTACACAATTCTTTTTTGAATTAATGAAATTGAAAAAAATTATATAAACTTATGAAAAAAACAACATTCATAATAATAAATCGAAAAAATGACGATATGTTTATCCGTATGTGATATAATAAATTAAACGTATAAGTGAAAATGCTCTAAAAGCTACGACACATAAAATGTTTGTCGAATCAATCGAACTCTAACTTTACATAATATAATCGGCCACATTCTTAATCACTAATTTTACGAATGTATCTTAATTATACATATATGAGCAGTTTATGCTGGCTGATGTGTGTGTCAACGACTGAAAACTTCTGAGTTTTTTTGTCATTCATTACTTTTGTTTTACCCCTAATCACCCCTTCGGTACCATTCAAATTTGTCCCATAATGCCCGTAAGTATTCTCACTGAAGGATTGTTTCTTTTTTACTATTTTGCATTATAGTTATTTCATATTTAGAGGGGTAAACAAAAGAAGCTTGAAGTTATAAATATGAATGAATAAATTTATCATAAATAAACTAGAAGGGTCACATACAAACGTAAAAATATGACCACAACTACGCACGTTATTTTGCATAGGTCCATTCGGCTTCATTAAAAATCCCACAATGACTCAATACCATAAAATAATGCATGAATGGTAGTGCTTTTCATGAGTTTAAGTTTTTTACTAATTAAAATTAAATAATAATATATACAAAATAAATAATTACAAAGAATGAGATTTGTAGTAGGTGAGACGTCGACGCGGATAGCAATGCAATTTTTGTCTATATCTTGGATCTTTTACTCTTTCATCCAATTTAATTATTTTTGTTCGTTTTTTCGATTAATAATTACAATTAAAATAATAATAATACAATATATCAATATAAAATCTTTCTCAATAACATATGTAAACTTTCATAGACTTTTTAAAAGCAAAAATGAGTAAAGCAAAGAAATACGACTTCAATTCGACAGCATTCCTATTGGTAACAAGACACCGCTCTCCGCGTCGATTGTCATCAATCGAGTGAAAATACACTTTTTCACAGGTATTTTGACAATAATAATATCATCACTTGTTATGTACATCAACTAATAATAGTAACTGATAAAACCGAAATGGTAGCTATAATAATTTTTCTGATTTCTTAAATAATCATCACTGCTTGTATTATATGATAATCTTGCATTGACAAATGGCATCTGACAAAAACTTTATGCACAACAGTTAATAAATATAATATATCCATAATTATAATAATAAATACGTAACTATAATAATGCATTTATTCATATAATTCTTTTGCGTAAAGTATAATTTGCAGGTGCGATTTTCAAAACCTCGGAAATAACATCAAGCGGCGAAATTCAATTTGTTTGAAAAAAATTTGCGCGCCATGTTCAATAAATTGTTATTATTCCACTGATCAACGACCGAATATTTTTGCCCTGATTTATGAATTGATTCCTCTTTCCATGTTTTTAATTTCTTGATACTAAATCATCCATTTTTTTCCCTACTTTTGAAGTTCACTGCCTATCGTTTTTATGTTATTTTTACGATTAATTTATTATATGCTGAAATACTGTTTCAATATTCATAGTTTTATCGTTCGATTCCGCGGGCGGTTGCCATTTTCTCGAACAAAATGTTTTTTTTAATACGTTAAAGAAGTATCGGTTTCACTTTTTACACTCGCATATGTACTAAGTAAACTACATTATTTAATAGACATTTACAACACATTTATTTGTATACCGTAGCGTTTACGTCCCTGTTATTCATTTCATTTTATATCATTCCTTCTTTAATCGCTTTTCCATTTATATTGTAACCTAGTGATTTTCACGTGAATTTAAAAGTGTACGCAAAATTGAGTTCGCATACGACTTGTTTTTATCGATCAATTTGCAAAACTAAAAAAAGGAAAAAAATTTGTACAGAAAAAAGTAACTAAGCAGGAAAGCATGAAGGTGCCACTTTTGTATTATTGAAGCAAAAATGACTATATAACATCACACAAAAATAATGAATTTTTATTGGGACGCGAACGTCTTTCTTGTCAAGGTATTTGTTTAAAATTTGAGATCGTATCAGCCGTGTACAGCGTGTATTACCGCGCTTGTATTTTTAAATGAAAAAAGTAAATAATTGAAATAAATATTAAGTCAGAAGTGATGAGGTGCAATCATTATATTGGTTAGATTTTATTATATATACTAGACCGTGTCAAGTGCATTAATTAGACGATTATGAGGGTTCAGCGAGTGAATTCAGAGTCACATTATGAATCAAATGAGTACCCTTACAGACGTTAAGAATTTGTTTAAATGCGTGGGATATATGTGCTTTAAAAATGTACTGTTTCAATGCATTGTTAAAAATGAGGATGTGATAATAATAATATTAATCAAACGTCTTTAAGATGAGAAAATTATTACGGAAATGTAAAATCGAGCTCCTATAAATTTACTTTCATCTTTTCCTGTCCCATTTCTCATAATTAAGTATTTAAGCAGGTAAGTAAGTAGGTATGAAGTAAGTCAAAAGCAAAGTAATGATGAAAAATAATCATGTTTCAACTTTATAGAAATAATATATAATTTTGAGTATCAATTATGCTCATATAATATAATTTTTAATTTATAATGTGCTTACTTGCAATTTACAAACGTATAATATATTTTATTTCACATAGAAATTCATTTTTTTAAATAAATATTATATATTCAACTCTCACTCTTAATCTCAATCATTACTCTTTCTGATTATAACGTTATACACTTTAAACATAAAGAAAGAAATTAAAAAAATTGTTTTAAACAGTCTGAAACAAGTACATGTACAAAAAAATACAAAGAAATATTCAATGATTGCTCAAACTAGCAGAAAAAAATATATAAAATAATATAATAATAATAATATATAATAATATAATAATAAGCCATAAATATAATAAATAATGTTCATAAAAATAAAGATAAACGATATTTTTCTTTTCAATTTGTATCTCACTATATGCTTATATATTTGGGTCACATAACTTTCGTTAGCTCTATTGTAGTTTTCTCTATATCAATAATAAAACAAAATAAAAATTATTATAGATTTATGCTTGAGTGGGTTAGATGATTATTTCATTAACGAAGTTGAATTGATTACAAAAATTGTGTAATTGATCAGTAATATTGGTCAAGCACAAATACCCACTGTATGTGAAGTTTATGTTCTTATTCGTACTCGCGCTTTAGATCGATGTGCTCACTGGATTAGGTGATAAAAATGCACAAAAAAAACAATCGGTTTAAATATAATATCAATGTGTTAGTAATGGTAAAATATGGCGTGAAAAAAATTATAGTGTAATCAATTTTCATAATGAAGCTCATTGAATTTTTTATTTCACTAGATTTTCAAAGCAAAGTTCGGATATTTAACTTTTGTGAACTAATTTATCTTTTCTTTTACCACACATTATTTTCTTCATTTAAGATGCAAAATCTCACACTATTAATTTGTAATAATAATCATGTAGTTGTCATTCTAACCAAAAGTTATATTTAATAAGAATTATTAAACACGTTCACTATAAAATGATATATAGTTATTTAATAGAATAATATTTATATAACGTAGTAAATACAGATTAAATTAAGCAACAATCGTATCTATCGGGTTTCTTTTCGTTTATATGTCTATTATACAAAGTTGATATCTATGATTTATCATTTACCCGTTTCACGTTCATACTCGCTACTACATTTAAATCTCTAATAAATGTCTTACACCATAATTATTATTCTTTGAGATATGTATCGTCATGTATTAATTTTTTTCATAGTTTTTTTACGTCACGTTAGATTCTATATTTAAATATTTTATAAAATGCTCTCGTAATCGCGCATCTCATCGAACTTAAGAGGGATACACGAAGCTCTATTTATCATTCTGTCAATCTCTCTTTTATCATTTTTTTTGTTTGTAACTATAATAAATTTATATTTCTATACTTTTATATTGTTTACAAAAATTCTACAAAAGATAATAATAAAAAATAAAATAGGATCATTTGATTTGAAAAATCTCTTTGCTGAAGTTGGCTGGATAAATGTATTTATATATTTATATATCTACATGATTACGGGGTTTCTTTAAGGAAATCGAACACCGACACGCTCTTGTTACCATTTTTTTCAAATATTCTTCCCTTTTTCGTTTTAACACGTACAAGTGAATAAATATTTTTACGAGATTTTATAAATCCAAACAATGTGCGCACGATCGGAAAAACTGGCCTTGACTCCCTTGTTTACTTCGATACCTAATCACGAAAATTTTCCATGATTATTAAAATTGTGTAAGTCTTTTTTGCTATATTATATCGAAAATCGCTCGAAAGTATTGATCACATTGAAATATCTTTATTATTGTTGTTAATCTAATTTTTTTCAATTTTTCTTTTTCGAGAATTTATTTAGTCTTTTTTTTATGAAAATGGCAGTTATCGGTCACAGCCAATGGCTATTTAATAAACGCTTATGTTAGAACTATCGGTTACGTCATTATGTTTTAATATTAATTGCAACTAGTCAGTAGTAAAAGTCTTAAAAGTGCGCCATTTACGCTTTTATTATAACTCGTTGAAATATTTTTATTATAAGTTCACATTAATCGTTTTTTTAACTTTTTTCTGGCATGAAGAAACAAGACCGTGCGACAACCGAGTTTGAATCAGTACAAGAAGTCAAAATGTCGGATAATAAAAGCATTTCTACAGGGTTGGCGTGAAAAATTGGAAGAAGGCGATTGGTTCGCTCAGAAGGCAATATTGGTACATATTTTCTTGGTTTATACGTGCCTCAATTCTTCAAATTTTTTTCCAGCCGAAAAAGTTTTTTATCAATACTTCAGAGTTCTATAAACTCGATTCTATGCAATTCTTCGATAAACGTTTTTCAAAAATTTATTAGCTCGAAAATGGAAATTGCTTTCTATTCGAACCATAGTTTAGAACAAAGTGGCTTGTTTATAATAATGAACTTTGATCTCAAATAAATGCACATTTTCTATAAGAAGCTCGGAACCTCGGCTAAAGTAAGAGTCTAGCGGAGATTCGCGCGCCTGACTTATACTCGACTCATACTACTCAATCTCGCTCGAGCATGGCATTTTTTTCGCTCGCGAATCAGTTCAGCTTCAATTTTAGATGATTTAGTTATTTAAATCATCATCAGGTTATATTGATGAAGCATAAAATAAAGATTTATTACGTATATATTGTGACGAAAAAGAAACCGAGTTGGTCGGCAACCGCCCCTATATTTTGCGATGTATTTTGGTGGTTATTTCATTCGTTATTAGTTTCACGAAAAGTTCCTCAACTTTTAAGAAATTAGATTTCTGTATTTGTTCACGTGAAAACTCGCTTTCTTAATTATCATAATTGAATTGCAATAATAAAGCATGGTGACTCGTATTTACTTTTTCAATCTCGTGTGTCTTAGACGTATTTATAATACCATAATAATAATAATGGTAATCATACAAGATATTGAGAATTCTTCGTACGCCAATATACTAGTTTTTATTTACTTGATTACCTCATTGAAACACGAAAATTTTATCCTGCAGATATTTTCAGAAATTATGTACGCTCACGGTTTTATTTCGATTTCGTGAAGTCTTTAATATTATAACTATTATTATTTTTTTTTTTTGATTTTCTTTTCTCTCGACGAAAGATAAATGTTGATAGATCCTAACGATAATCTTGCTCGCTCGCACTCCGCGTTGAATCATCTGTTCACTTCATTTATTTATTTTTTTCGGTACGCCATTAAATTTTAATGGAGAATATTAACACACCTATAGTCGCGACTCTCGAAATATCAGACTTTATTTATTGAAGAGAATTACGTAATTCTGCATGATCTACATTACATACACGTACACATATAATTAACCACCCGTTATTACGCGGGTCACCTTTGTTCGTACATATATACCCACACACATATATATTAATATATTTATAATATATTTTTTATATTCTGTTTTGTTGATTACTTCTTTATACTCTATTATATAATAATTATTAAAAATTTTTTTCATGGTTTAAGTTGGAACGTTGATGCTAAAGAGAATACCTATAAATATATAATATATGTATTATGACATCACCGTTTTTTCTTTAAATTTTCACATTTTCATTGTAATTTATAATTTTTTTTTTCATATCATATATTCCGTTATACTTAACATAGAAAAAATATAGAATTCATTTTGCCTTGAACTTAAATATAATAAACCTCTTTTTTACTCATACATCTATCGTAAGCTTCTCCGTTTACACGTTTAAAAATTACTTTTGTCTCTCGAGCATCGTTCGTTTATCCACAGTTATATTTATTTATATATATTATAATTAATAATTAAGTGCGGTGCATTGTTCTTAATATAGTGCGACACGGCGCGTTTCAATATTTTTTTCTTCAATATAGTTTGCAGTGTAGAATTTTCAAGCACGACTTTTTTCTATTATGACATACTTTCCCCTCAAACGAAAATTCAACGGAAAACAAGCAAATATGTCAATTTCTGCACGAAAAACGGTCTTTACTATAAAATGAAGCGTATTTAATATAATATAAATAATATAAAAAAACATTGGTTTTTTCAAACTAATAAAATATTGGATCGTTGAGTAAATAAAGTTATCGACACGCACAAAAGAGAGAGATAGAGAGAGAGCGGATAGGTGTCTAAAATACCCGCAAACATTTTTTTAAATAATTGTTTTATTAATATTTTCTATTTTTCGAATACGATAAAAATTTGAACGACAAAAACTACAACAAATATAATATAATCAATCAAAATACAGAGGATACATAAATAAATGCACGTTCAATCGTGCAACTCTTTTTTGACAAAATTTTCACCGCGTGATCAATTTCCTTCAGATTTAATGAGGTAAAAAAGATAAAGTTAAAAAAAATTAATTGATGAATTAATTAATTGACTTCAATCTTTCTTATGCTCGTAAAATCATCAGAATCGAATTCTTAATTCACATGAGAATCACTTTTGGTAGATCTAAACCACGCAACGCGCGGAATCAATAAATGCTCTTTTGTTTTTTTGTAAATCTATTCATTCGATTACCCTTACGTTCTCTTTCTTTTTTTTTACTTTCTCTTTCTATAATATATATAAAAATAAAATAAATTACAAAAATATTATACGTCATTTTGAGGAAAAAGCCTTAAAATTATCGACGACGACGTTTTTTGTAGACTTATCAACGCGTACCTCGCTTTTTAGTCCTGTTCATTTTTTAAATGCGTGTTACATACTAATGTTTATCTGTGAGTGTAAGTGTCAATGTTTGTGTTCACTTGGGTATTACTAAGCACGTGGATGTTACAAATGTCTATATGCTGATAATCCGTCGATATTTACGAATCTCGTTGATTAGTTATTACTCAATTATTACTCAAGTTTTTGATAGTACAGATCCATCGTGCTACCGTTTATAGAAATAATTCAATTTGATAATCTATGATTTAAAAAAATAAATAAATTTTGGTAATCTTTAATCACAATCAATCCTAATTTTTTTTCGTTTTTTTTTTGTTTTTTCTTGGAATGACAACCAACAATTTTCGTAAATAAATAAATGCAAATATTTTAAAAACTTATTGACATTAGTAATATTATTTTTAAAATGAATGCAAATAGCTTTTTCTATCAATTATGTAACATTTAGATTATATTACTCTTCGATTGTTTCTGTAGATCGGTAGCACGATCGAAGGCATAATTTTTTCTTTCCATACCATAATTGTTCTTTTTTAGTTTTACACTGGTCATCTAATCTTTTTGCGTCATAATTGTTAAACAAAGAACGCGTTTACTAGCCTATACTGCAATATCAGCGCCATTTCGGAACACACTTAAACCAACGACCTTTGGATAGGGCAGGGCTTGGTTCAATTTTTCTAATTCTTCGACGACCACCTTGATTTACGATTTTTTTGCTTTTTCAATTACACAATTTTATTGCAATTATACGGCAATAATATATTTAATTCTAGGTATAAAATTTTTTTGCTTTTTATACATATTCAATTTTTGTTTTATAAGTATTCAAAGTTGCCGTGGAAGTGGAGGGGCTTTATATAGCCTAGACCGTCGACGGTCGTGCAAATGTATTTTTTTTGTTTCTCTTTTTCAAGCGCGTCTCACTGTTATTATTTATTTATTTATTTTTTTTAATTTTTTTATTCGTTACTTTTTTCTCCTCAAAATCGAATTTTGAATATCGGATAATATCACAATTATCGCGAGACGCGTGAAATTTTGACAAACACCACATATTTATAGAAAATAAATTTATCTCCCTTCGCCTTCTGCCAACAACTTTTCGTACTTGTTCTAGTCGAATTTTTTTACAAAATTATATAGATTTAACATGCAACTCAATTTTTTATCTACCTCAAATGATCATAATATAAATATAAAGTATAGTTCTCCGTAAGTCTATTGAAGTCATTATGTATATGTACATATACATACATTTAATATATATAAGATACATATATATAATCTCACGTCGACTTACTTCGGTGGTCGTCGACAGTCTATAGAATATCTGCATTATTAAATTTTATTTTTTCATCACCATACACGCACGATAGATTTAATAAAACATGCAAAAATCTAAATTTGCTCTTTTTTATAATATATACTCATGCTCAACACACATATATTGTTATATATTTTTATATTATATCGCTCGCGCATTTGTATACACAAAACAAGGAAAAATAATTCATCAAACAAAAAAATATAAATATAACAAAATACCAAGTTTTCATAAATCGCGTTTTGTATTGATCAATCGCTACTGACTTGTATTTATCTTCAACTACTGAATACCGTAAAAGATAAAATGTTCAGTTTTTACCATATTTTTCATATTACTTTAAAAATTGATTCGTTGTATTCGTATATAATATTTTAAATATATATTAAGTTTTTTAACGTTCGGTGAGGGCACGCGAATTGTATCATATTCACATCTATTATACATATATATCGTTATATTATATGCATAATTTCATTTACACATATCAATGTTCACTCATGTCTACTCTCCTTCCCTACAATGAAACAATGAAAAGAAAGTTGCGAGCTCTATGATAATATTAGTAATACACACGGGGTAAAAATTGTGAAGGACTAAAGATAAAACACAACTATATCTTATAAGATGTGTATATATACATGTACTATAATAAAACGTGCAAATTTCTCGCGTCGTTCGCGCACTCTCGACCGAATAAATAAGCTAATCTGCAATTATTCACCATTGTATATGATTTTGTTAAATACATTCTGACTGATTCGCATGATATTTACTATAAGAGACACACGCTTTTATACGGTTTTTCGTTAACGACATTTTTTTGTCTTTACATACTACGAGTTACATTATATTGGCAGCAGTAGCAGTGGAATATTTTTTTAGTTTCAAAACGTTGTGCGCTCTCGTACTTCACTGTTATCAATTCACGATCAATCGCTGGTAGTCCGTGTCAAATGTCAAATCATCAGGGTCTTGAATTATAATTCGTCGATGAAATGATACCGTGTCCCAGGATTGAATTTCTTTTCGATGAGCGAAGAAATGTTCATTTAGTCGTAGTAATGTGAAATCAAAATTCGAACTTAACGATGTAAATTTCGTATTTTCACACACGAGTCTTAGTCTCGGAGGGTTGGGGCATAGGGAGGGCTCTTCATTTTTGTTATATACCCATGTGTTCTCATATATGTACGTAGAGATCCATTGAATTAGCGTCCGTTGTTCATTAATAATAATCACATCGATACATCACCTCTTACTTTCAAGAGAGATTGCATATATATAGTAAATATATAGTAGTTGTACACAAAAAAGTAAGTTCTTCCCAGAAGATCCTCTCCCAATTGTAGCGTCGTTTATCAAAGTATAAAAAATCGCGTGTGTGAATCTTCATTTTTCTCATTCATGTCTTTCATCTATAGTATATGTTTGTTTTCGTTTAAACTAGTTTAAATCGAGAGTACACGTATGTATCTGTCTAAGTGAATGAGGAAGCGTGTGTGTTCATACCTTTGAGGTACGAATGAGCGTGTTGTGTGTTAAATGTAAATGTGTTATTGTGTCATAATCATCAGTCGGTAATGTATCTTACGCTGCCATCGTCTTAGATGATGATGCGCAACGCCTGAAGTACAGGCTTCGAGCAGACTGGACACTGGGGCTCGGAGCTCACGCAGATGCGATGTCCGCACTCGATGCAGAATGACTTGTGGCCGCAGGGCACGAGGGCCGTGGAGACGTCTTTGTCGCCGCAAACGACGCATTCCCGAGCGCCACCTTGGCTTCCGGGGCTGCCGGGACTGCCGGCGCTGACGCTGCATCCTGACGTGTTGGCAGTGCCTAGAAGCGAGTCCGTGGGCGAGACGGGAGACGTTGAGGCTGGAGGCGATGGTCTTGACGGCAGAGCTACTCCAGGAAAGGACCAGATCGACGACGCGTTGGCGGGCTGGGATTCGAAGCTGGGCGACTCGCCGATACCTTCGTCCCGCTCGAGGCCGTTACCCCAGATGGCGACGAGGTCGTTGAGGCCTGGAGCGCCGGAGCTGGACGACGAGCTGCTGCAGCTTCCCGAGGAAGAGAAGGCGCCAGAGGATCCATTGCTACCCTTGCTGCCGTTGTTGGGCTGACCGTCGAGACAGCCGAGTATGGACGTGAGACCGCCGCGGCACAGGGCCTCGAGCAGATCTTTCTCTTCGTTCATGCAGATCGGCAGCACGCCGGTGCGCTGGGTGATGTGGGCTTGGATCTCGGTTCTGGCCGCGGCTACGCTTTCGGGCAGGCCCGTGACCTCGAAGACCGGCTCCTTGTCGCGACTCGGCGTCACGATGTACGTGTGCGTCTGGTGCTGGATGCGCTTGATGGTGGCTCCCTTGGGACCGACCACCAGGCCGACTACGCGGTACGGCACGCGTACTTGAATGGTGATGTGACCGGGCACGGAGGCCGGTGGGCCTGGAGGTGTACCCAAAAGGGCACCCAAGGATGACTTGCGCGAAGCTCGGATTTGCGAAAAGTGCTCGGCGGCTGAGAGGATTTCGCGCTTGGCGCGAGATACATCTTCCTTGCGTCCGGTTACGACGAATACTGGCTCTTCACCGCGGACTGGAGTTTTGATGTAAGTGTTCGTCTTGGCACGCAGAGCCTTGATTTTGCATCCTGTGAACAGAAAGAAAACAACAAAAGTATTAGTTATGCTACAATCGTTGAGCAATGTTCGAGTGGCTCGTATCAAGAACCTGACGTTTAGTGATTTCGATTTTTCATCTATATGCTATATTAATGCGCGCGGTGCAAAGCTCTTTTGTTGCGTCGCACAATCGAAGCTCTTATTATCAGTCGAACGAACTCGCATAAAGCTGCGAAAACATAATACTTTCGAGCGTTCGGAATCTCGCAGCTGCCTATTGTAAGTCTGTAGCCTTACTGTTTAGCCTATAACATAACACATTAATGCCCCTCTCTTTTCAATTATATTCTCGAATCTTATGTACACACTCGGATGGGCTTTTTGAAGAAACCATACGTTAGGCTCATTCACCTTTTTCTATGGATTTCAACAAAAATTTTAAAGCTCAGCCACGTGCATGTCCCCTCACTCGCTGGTTCTTTTTGTCTTAGAGATCAGAGTGCTCGCGACGACAGAAAGAGAGAGAACAGTATCATCATAAGGTGCGTGTAAGTGAAGCGATAAAGGAGCGAGAGAGAGAGAGAGAGAGAGAGATAGAGAAAGAGAGTTGCAGCAGCAATTCAGTTGGCCTTGAAACCAGCTTGTGTATGTGAATGTGTGTATGTGTGTATCTGTTGCGCGCGTGTGTGTGGCGTGCATGCCAGTAATGCAGGTGAACCAAGAGCGAGAGAGCTTCTTTCTTTCTTTCTTCCTTTCGTTCGCTCGTTCACTCTCTCTCTCCGGTGCTGCTGCTGCTTCTGCTCTGACTTATAATATACTCATAGCAGAACTCGTTTCTCAGCAACAGCACACACCAACTTGGAGCTAGCTCTGGGAATTCATGTACGTATATATGTTGACTCTCGATCCTACATGTGACTATGCTTGGGCCTGCTCTGCCTCTGCTACCTTTAAGCTATTTGCAGGAAAGTAGGTAATCCTAGTTGTACGAGCATATCGTGTTTAGAATTAGGGTGAGAGAGCGCCTAGGATCAAGAGACAAGCAGTGACTCTTTTGACCGATGAAAATTGAAGCGATTATTATACGTTGATCTTGACTGTGAAAAACTCGACCGTCCAGGATTTTTTGTCATCCTCGAAAATTTGATGTCGGGACCAAAACTTGACAAACTGGGCATGACAGGAAAGTAGAAGACGAGTTTGAAATAATAATTGGAAAAAATGTTTTCTCAGTTCAACAAAATGGCATTCTTTTCAATTTAAACTATGCTTGCATTTCGATAATATCGATAAATATAATCCAAAAGCATTGCCTTGACGTATATACATAAATATACTATCATATACCATTATAAGACAAAGGACTTGAAACTCAGAGAGCGAGAGAAATCCTTGCGCGCATACCGCGACGCAATGTCAGGGTCGTTCAGTGTACAGCAGCAGTACAAACACATGCACGTCCACTAACACACACACATACACACTTATATACTTACACACTCACGCAAACACATTCTCTATCATGTGCAGTAGTGCACAGCGCGAAAAGCGAAGAAGTCTCGGAGCCGATGCTATGAGCCGTATGTTTATATTTTTAGTGTTTCAGGAAAAGAGAGTGCAACGATCGCGCGAAAGACTCGTAACGTGCGTTAAGGATGTATGTTGTGTGTGAACTGCATTGCCGATGTGTACATAGATATATGTATATTTCTATACGCGTGTACGTGCCCTGTGTGATGGTTACTCCATGTTGTAAGCTTCGGAGATGCGATTGGAAAAATAAAAATCATTATGATTACCGGTGAATCATCTATATAGAGAAGATCATTGGACGCCTAATGAAATAATCGCGAGGCAAGAGTTTATTCCGATATTAAAGAAATAGAAACATGTTCTTTTTCGATCAATGTTATTATTGTCGAGCCGCCAACCGGGGCCTCTGGATATTTTTCTCTTTCTTTCTTTCTCTCTTTCTCCTTCCTTCCCGCCGTCTTCTGCGATTCGCAAATTCGTCCTATTTTATTTTTGCTATCAAAGCGAGAGGCCCACGCTACGCATACAATATTTTTTTTTAATTTTATTTCACGACGTCGTTTCTGTCTCCCGTTCTCACGCGCTCGTCGCTCTTTATTTTGTCGGCTGCTGCTGCTGTTCTCGCTCGCCTGTTCTCAAAGCGCATCTATGGATTCTTTGTGACGCTTCAAAAGAGAACCAGGCGTATATATATACACGCTTGCACACATACATGTAAGAAAGAGAGGAAGGGATAAACTCCTTTTTTCGACTGTGAAACAAGAGTATTTTTCGCTCGTACACGCGGCCGCCCATAGCTCCTTCGGTAATATGTGCTTTAAACTTGAGAATCGATATTTCAAATCTATTTAAATTGGTCACGCTACGCGAGAGATATTCTCGCGCGTACGAAATAATAACAATCGGTCGTTTGAGGACAGCCGAACAGGTGATTGTTTCTCCTCTCTTGGTCGCTGCACCAGCCACAAGAGAGAAAAGGAGAGAGGAAGAGAGGCGGCAAGAGACATAAGACACACGTTGAAGCGAAGCAAAGAAAGAAGTGGAGGAAAGAGTCGATAAAACGTGGCACGCGCAAACTCGGCTATGTATATATATCTATAGGTGCAAGCGAAGAAAGGACGAGAGACGAGGATGTTGGTACAGTCCGAGCCGAAAACTCGAAATAATGCGATATCGCAGTCGTCGCCTTGGAGGTGAAAAAAATTTCACGAAAATTTCGAAATTTATCACGTACGCCGCCCCGAGATTAACATTGAAATTTAATGCTAGGCAGCGAATCATTGGTATTCGACAAACTTTAATAACGCCCGTACAGCACAATCCTGGCGTTTGTTGCACGATGTGTATATACGTTTCGTTCTCTCTTTTTCTCTCTCTCTCTCTCTCTCCGATCGTCCGCGTGCACCATGCTGCAGCATGCGCACTATATAGGTATATACAATACGTGCACCGCACGCAGCTTCGTATTCCGAAGGAGAAAGGAAAAGCAAAGAAAGAAAGAAGAAGTAGGAGTATGGGGGCGTGGGTCGTAGACAGTTGAAGGGCCGCGGCCAAGGTGAGTTGCGCGACTCGAAACTGCATGTCTGAGTTTGTGGCTCTGCCTGTGCATGTATATAAGTCTGAGCGCATTTGTGTGCGTTTATGTCTGCACGTTTGTGTGCGTGTATGGTGCGCACATGCAACGCCACGCGCGCTCGCTCGCAAGACAACTCAAACTCGTATCGAGATAACTTTTTTATTATTATTTTTGAAGATTAAGCCAGCAGGTGCAGCAGCGGAATCTCTATACGGTGTGGTCTGGCGCGAGACCATAATGTATATATACGAGGATTAGTCTGTTGGTGATGATGTTTACTATGAGATATGTGCAAACTTGATCTAGGGACCTTAAGCTACATTTATGTGCGAATATACCTCAATCGTTTGGGACCTTTTTTTCTCGGCAGCGAATCGAAAAGTGAAATATTTATATGGGCCGATCAGGGCGGTCCACACGTTGTACGCCGTCACTATAAGCGCGTCTATAGTTTCGTAATTGAAGATGAAGGGTTGCACAAAGAACCTACAAGAGCCCTTTTTCTCCTCTTTTTTTTTTTTTTTTTACTTTCAACGCACCAGCTGTTGTGTTCGATACACGTACTCGTTACTTTGTTGCACGCAAAAAGACTCGTCTTTTGTTACAGGCCACATATAAATTTATACATAAAATGCGAAGAAACGGAAATCGTTTCAAAAATGAAGTACATATAATCGCATATTCAATGCCGATATCGCGCAATAAAACACGCGGATGTCGCGTCTTATTGACATAAAAAAACAAAAGTAAAAAAAAGCAACAAATGAAATCCGACGTGCGCGAGTGTGTCGATGATCAATGATCGGCATACGAATGAGATGGAAAGCGCCAAACATTTCTTCCGCTACGCGATGTTTCCGAACAGGCTCTCTACGTACCCACACGATAGTCTCAAAGAGTCAATGTACTTGGTACGCGGGTGCGCGGCGCATAGGAAACCTCCACCACCGCCTGCATCGCCGCCGCAGCCGCACAGTGCACAGTGCAATTGTACACATGGCGCGCGTGACGTTACGTAATTTTTTTTCGAAGATGCAGTGGCGGCAGAGAGCAACAGCTCTCGTTGCTCAAAATTTAAACACATCCAGTGAGCAAAAAGAGAGAGAGAGAGAGAACCAGAAGCACAGCGGCTCATTCAGGCGAGTTTGAATGGCAAAAAAATGCAACGCTCGCGCCACTGGAACAAAGAATCGCGAGAGAGTTTCTTTTCAAGCTGCAGTTGCGTATATGTAAGTGCAAGGAGGGGGGCTAAATTCACGTTGTCATATTCCCACGGAACGACGCGCACAGAAGCTCCGCAGCCTTTAACTTACGAGTTCTCTGTCATCGATGAATGAGTGAGAAAATTGTCATGTTTGAAATAAGTCAAAAGAAGGTTTGAGGAACGAGTTTTTTTACTCCCTTCGTATAATGGTTCCCTGTTATTTGAGCAAGTTTGAAAATTCACTCGGTTTTTCTCATAAAGATCATTGCTAAGCGGTGTTTCACACATTTCGAAAGTTATAAATTTTATCGACGATTAGATCTCGTATCAAAAAAGAAGCAATCGAGAACAAACGAACTTCTTTAAGTGATCGATTGTAAGTGAAAGAGAAAAGAGAAAAAATATTGAGCAGCGGCTCGTCGACGCGCTTAGCAAAACGGCAGCAAAAAGGAAAAAATCGGTCTATTTGCATTCTCCTATTTCAAAGGATCTCTCCTCGGCCTCTCTCTCTCTCTCTCTGGCTCTCGACTCTGCGCACTAAATCACGCGGCGGTTGTTGTTGTTGCACAGGGCCCAGGTAACAGGAGCTTCGGTGGCCGATCGGCGGTGGTCGCATTATCATCGCCGCGCGCAGGAACATTTCGTGGAAACGAGAACGCGCCATCTGCCGCGCGCGGTCAATTACGGAGAACACAAATACTCAACAACGAAATGCGCGCGCGCGCGAATAGCCCCAACCGGCACAAAGTTTTGGCCTTGATCGCGCGCGCGAACGAGCCTCGTCCAACACCCAACTCTTTTTACCTCCTTCCTTTAGAGCGAAAGGCCATTTTTTCGTGAGAAAAATTAGTATCGGTTTTATTTATATGCTCGCGAAGAGAGCGTAATGAATTGAGATGTATATATACGTATATATCTCTCTGAGCATTATGTACAGCGATCGGCAAGGATATGCACGATCGATTCAGCCAATCTTATCCGCAATTCCGCGTATCCACTAATTAAAGGCCGAAAAAAAAAGTTGCAAAAATTCTGATCGATATCGGGGACCCATGACGCAATTCCATGGACTTGCGCGATTTAAGGATCCAATCTCGCCTCGTCGTTGACGTCGGTAAAACAGCGCAGCGCGACTCGGTGCCGGGTCAATTTCGGACGACATTGTACATTAACCTGGGAGGCCAGGAGTAAAAAAGTTAACATTTGCAAGCGTACATTATCCAAGAATTTCCGTGAGTCAGGTCAGTGAAACTGCTGTTGGCCGTCAAGTTGAAGGCCAACACCCCACACACGTACACACATTATATGCACATCGTACACAATATTGCAGGCGGTGTATATATGTATATGAGGTGGCGCACGAGCAAAAGAGAGAACCCGTGTTGTTCGTGTGCAGCATACACATACACACACACACACAAACTCACACGCATAAAGAAGAAGAGAGAAGTGTATGTGCACATGCACATTCCCCTCCACTTACATCGACAAAGTGCAGTGCATCGGAGGTTTCCCCCCTTCTCCTTCATGGTTTTGTGCCGTCGTCGTTCGTTATTTTTCGTTTTCCAACGCGCTATGTATAGTGTTTGCCAGCGAGTTTCATCCTAATCTCTCTGTTGTCGTTTTTTCAGCGACTCGCGCATGGCCAAGCCTCGAAAAGAGCTTCTGTCGCGCTTATCGATACGTCTAGTCGGGAAAGTGGGCAATTTTTCAAGCTCTTTTTCCATCGATGGAAATCCCCGTGGTAAATGAATTAAACTCGGCAAAATGAGCGAACGAGCCGTGGGTATATATAAAATTGCTCGCGCGCACACGTTCAAACGGACACACACATGAGTTGGGCTCTCTACATACGTAGTATGCATGTGCACTCTCGCCTTCCTCTCGGGCGCGTCCGCCTCTATAATAGTACGTTGACTCTTGGCTACTCTATATAGGCAAAGTAGCGCTACGAATAATTTGCGACTCTCGCCTCGTGTCGCGTCGTCGTAGTCATCGTAGTCATCTTTGTCGTCGTCGTCGTCGTCGTCGTTCGGACACGATTCAGAAATAATATGCGCGCACAGATGTTGTTTCGTCTTCGCATGAGCTTACTATAATACACCGAGAGCGATGATTATTTAGCAACGCTTTTTTATCAAGTGGTTTTTCTCCGAATGCCGCATGGGCACTATGTGCGCGCGGCGCAGCACTGCGTATATTTTTACGCTCGCGCGTACACGAGTATAGCTGCTTTTCTTCTAATCCCGAGTAAAGTAATGTTGAAAGACAATCGTGAATCATGCATAAAAATTGCGCGTACGCTTACACAGCAGCCGGGGGGATCGTCTTTATAATAATTATGTCTGCGAAATCGGAGGCGCCGATGAAAAGCTGCGCCAAGACAAAAGAAGCAGCAAGTGCGGAGAAATTTATCCGTATAGAATTTTGTTAACCTTGGACAAGTGGCAACAATAATGCTCTAGTCAAGAAGCATAAAATTTTTTTAATAGCTCGCCATTAAAGCTGCTCGAATAAGTGCGAGCTTTTTAGCCAGGCGCGCTCATAGTCGCAGCCACGGCGCGAATTTTACATCAGCAGCAGCAGTAGAAGCAGTTGAGCTTGCAGCTCTTGCGTTTAGTGCATTGCACCAGGCAGTTATATGTGTACCGTATAGTTATTTCAGAATGACTCGCGCGCAAGCACATACGCTTATAAACGCGTACGGAAAGCACATACATGCGGACAGGTCGTAGCTTCTTCTTTCTGGGCCGAGTGTCATCGATCTATTTTCGCTCTTTCTCTCTCTCGCTGGGGAATTTTGCTCGCGTATAAGCAAGTGTGTGTGCACATCGCTAAAGATGGAAAGAGCGAGAAGAGCGACGAGCTAGCCTATACACGTTTTATAGACCATATAGATACATCATTTGAGATTGATCGATTAGCTTTTGAAAACTATATGGTGATTGCGCGGCTAACAGGTAAAGTGCTGTGGTACTTATGTAAGTAACACATTTTGCACAGCGGAAAATGGCTGGTCATCGTAAAGTTCATTGATTCTAATTGAACTTTATATTATTCAAGTTTTTACACGGATGCATACTAATTGCTCCCAATTTTTAAAAGAAACTTGCGAGGAAAAAAACAATTTCGTATGCACTTGGACACTGTGTAAGTTGTATGACTTTGTGCATTTATAATAATAGCAAAAGTTCGTTTGCGGTGCACACTGCTGCTACATGTGTGTAATGTATTATTGTATATAGGCGGATATAAGCCGGTAGAGAGGGAGACCGGTCGTATGTACTATATTAAGATTGAACTCCACTGACACCGCGACGTCGTCGTCATAGTCTCTCTGCACTCGGTGTATTTGCCTTAGCGCATATATACGTATATAAGTAGCAAAACTTCTCAGTGGTGGTCGTCGTGCACGCGCAGTCGCACATATACACTCACACAAGTACACGCACTTGGACACACGTATACAACGCACACAGACACACATCAAGGCAGACATACGCGCAGCGTGCTCCCTTTTTTCACGCACGCTCAAAGTAGCGTAGCTCTTTGTCAACTCGCATGTACTTACGGTGACGGCTCGATGCATTATAACTTTTTCTCGCTTCGCGCAGTGCGTACGATTGCCCACAAGCATCTGCGTGGATATTTTACTTTCGGCAATCGCAACAGAGTGACGATTGTAACGCATTTTTACGATTATCTGGACGTCGTGATACGCTCGATACGATTGCTTCAAAAGCGTCCTTGAATCTTTGCGACGCACAATATTCGTAATAATAAAATAACATGCGGACGATGCCTCATTGCGCGCTGCTCCAATAATAATAATCATAATCGATCCCTATAGCATTTATTTCTCTCGATTCGTTATAATCTTGCCGAGTGCGAATGAGGGAGAAAATATCGCAGCGAGTAGAGTCAGATGTGTAAAATAAGGAGAAGTAAAAATATTTTTGCGCTCGGTTGCCGCCGTGAAAATAATAGAAACGTAATAAATGCTCGTTCGAGTGAGCAGTGAAAATACATAAGCGGCACGTAACGAAGACGAGACTCGGAGCTCTGAGCGTAACAATGCGAAGGACACGTGCGCGCGGCTGCGGATTGTATTTATTCAGCGTCAGGAAGATGATAAGGTTACTCGAAGCTATAGAGTAGGATTTTACTCAACGCATGTATCAACGACATTTGCGATTAAATTATTACTTTGCCGACCCAAGGCCACTGTCGTTGGAAAAAGTTGAGAGAGAGAGAGAGAGAGAGAGAAAAAAAGTTTCTCATTGTCGCGAGTAGATTATAATCCCCAGTGAAAATCGCAACATGCTCATTGGAGAAGAAAAGAACATGGCATGGGATGAGTCGCGTAACCTTATTCAAAGAGTCTCGCCGAGTTGAGGTCGGCAGTGCGGCCGTTCGCACCAATTAGTAGTTATTAGAAGCTTCGCGGACGCTAACCAGTAGTCCCTCGCCAAAGAATGAAGTATAACGTCGCAGATCGTCGCCCACACACACGCCTGCATACGGCATGCATATGTGCGTGCTTTTTTGACGAGAGAAAGAGTGATAAAAAGAAAAAAACGAGCGAATGATTCATTCCGTTGACTCGATTTAATTGAACGCAACGAGCATCTCATGTCTTGATCGGTGCAAAAGCACCGAGCGGGAAAATTTCGCGCTCTCGCCGATTTTGAGCCAGGTGTTTGAGAAAAACATTCTCATAGAGCTTGAAAATGCGAGACGACGCCGGCTCTCTCTCTCGTGGGACTAATACACGCAGTCGACACCGAACGTCTAAGTGTACACGCACACATACACAGTTATGACGTGTACGCTTGGCAAGAGCTTAGTTTTTCTCCCCTTTGCCGATGCCTGGGTGCATATTATATATATGTGTGTGCTATACGAGGGGGTAGCACTGTGTATAGTCATCAGCTGTGCCAACAGCTGTGGGGATTCACCGTTTTTCTGTAACGTGTGTAATACTATGGGGAAAAAGACTCCAAGAAAAAGAGAACCCCTCCGGTGAGTTATATACGTAGAGCCGGTTACATATATTACAATCGATTCTTCGAGCCATAGCAGCAACAACAACAACAAAAAATGAAAGAACTTATGAGCAATTCTTCGCGAGTTGCCCCTTTTGCCTCAGTGTTCTTGCGCATTTCAGACGGCAGCGTTCGGCTTCGGATACGCTTGCTCAATTTTTGGTACTCGATTACTCGATTCCATATATTTCATTATGGAGACGCGCGCGGATACGCGTCTCTGATATTGTATACATAAAATGAACGCGACGAGAATATTTAATCAAAATCTCACCGACCGACTGTATACGAACGACATTTGATATTATGCTCAATGCTAAATTAATATATTGAAATATTCGATGCGAGCATCCAGGCCCTCTTTGTGACAAAATAATACCCGAAAACAGGTGTTCGTAGCCTTCAAAACTCATTCTCTCGAAAAATGCCAGGACACAAGAGAGAGAGGTAAAAAAGGAATACAAATCTTAGAATTCATAAAGATACGCGCGTGATGCTTATCAAGACTTAGATGAGGTAGACAAGAGCTGAAAAAAGGAAAAACGCAACGTCCGATGCCATTGGATTAGGCATGGAAAAAAAGTTTTTTTTATATACTCTTCGATGCAAAATCTTCTTCCGACGACCAATACTCTCTCGCATACACATTCACGGCACACATACACAATACTCCCCTATTTTTTTCAAGCGAAAAGACGAGCAACTGTTCGCTTATAAAGATGAAATTCGAAGCCGAAAAGAAAAAGAATGAGAAAGGTGGTCCCCGGAGGCTTGGATTCGAAGCACTGTGGCCTTTGTTCATTCCGCGACTCAAGAATTTTTCTCTCTGCCCTCCGCAGACTATATCATTTACTACCTTTTTTTGTATGCAATATAGTCCTTTTTTTAGATAGAAAGAAGAAAAGAAGAAGAATTGTTAAGTGGCAATTTTCAAAGTAATGAGTTTGTTCGAGAAATACTCACGCCATGTCCGATTTGAGCAATCAAACCGGACATATACTTAAGAGATAAGCAAAAATCGTCCTCTCAAACGCCAGGTAGTATTGTCAGGTAATTTAATCGATGTCTCACCTGTAACAGAAAAATAAAGTAGGTATAAGTACAAAGAGTGAATGATAAGGTACATTGTTGTTAATAGTTATGAGCCCGAGTACTTTCGAGTACTTGTAATGCAACGACGATAACAATTAATCCACCGGTCTTTATGCACGGGTCCCTAACCTTACTCTCGTTACTGAAAAAAAACACAACATCTGCCACTAGCAAATATTCTTCCTGCGCCAGCTTTTAGCAAAGCAAAAGAGAGAGAAAGAGAGAGAGAAAGCATTGAGAGAAAAAGAAGAGATGAAAAAGAAGACTGGACTAGCTAGAATCCCTAACACAGTTGAGTTACACACAAAAACACATATTATACACACGCAGTGCATATTAATCGTGTGAAAAATAAGCGCGAACTAAACTACAAAAGAATCGCTTGCGACGATACGAGCCATACGTCTTCGTATACATAATGTGTAAACGTTTCATCGATTGTCAATTGCTCACTTTTTCCCTTATATAACAATAATGCAGTGCGTTGCGCTCGGCTTTGCACCAAATTTATATGTTTTCACCCTCAGCTGGGCATGCGAATCGTCGCATTAACACGCAGGAGTAGTAGACGAACGGAAGTCAGAAAAGTCACTGGACGTGTAAGATAAATTTGAAATTATTAGCAAGTTTGTCTTCATTCAGTCTCATTGGATTAATTTTCCTTGCGAAAATAGAAATATCATTTTCGGGGAAACAGATTAAACAAGCATCCGCGCTTAATTAAAACAGATAGGGATTTTTTTTCTCATGCACGTTTTTACGATGCGTATCTAGACAAGGATATATACAAAGCACGTCTGATTAGGTATGTGTTCCCTCTCTCTCTCTCTCTCTTTTAGCTGCTGTGTCGTCGACGTCGTACTACAGATCCCTTAAATGTTCACCTTCTCACCTCATAAAAAACGCACGCCTGTCTGTTAGTTCTCGCACAGACGTGCGTGCGTCCGACTCGCTGTATAAATTAACTCGCTCGTCATCATCAGCGCGCGAGCGGCGTTTCATCGAATAATCGTTAAAGCGAATCGGCGCTAAAAATTCGATACACTATCGAATGCACGTCTTTTTCGGTACGATTTTTTTATCTTCCTCCTTTTTTTTTAGCAAAGACGTATATAGCACATAAAGAAATAAGCCGCTGTTGTTTTTTATATTCTCTAGCATATATATAAATGGCCGAGCGCTTTGTGTGCATGTTGGAGGATTCCGCGAATTTTCAAAAGGAGGCGCCGAGCCCCGCCGAAACTGCCACGTTTTAATAATATTACTCACACGAAGACGCGCAGACACGAATTTGTGTATACAGCATCGGGTGGAAGCAGCAGTGGCAGCGGCAACGGCAGAAGCAGCAGTATATGATTCTTTCGTGAATACGCAATAACAAGGTCGCGGCAACATAATTTCTCAGACGAGAACAGATGAGGAGCGAGCGTAATAAATTATACATGCAATGTATTAAGATCTTTTCGCAGATCCGATCACGTCTCATCGTGCGTAGTATACTGTCTTTGTCATGCTGCGCCGGAGCTTTCGACTTTGTTTATGGACTACTCGGTCATTTTTCTTTAATTTGATTTTTTTCGCTTAAAAACAATTATTTGTTAAAATACAAAATCAATTCATACACAACTTTATGGCTCTATGGTTTAATCGAAAATCATACTGAAGATACGGTGAATAAGAGGGCAGCTGTCTGCCAACAAAGATCGATATATTTATAATTTCGCGTGCCACGAGGCAACGTCACGCGAGCTAGACGTAGGATGAACGTGCACAGCCATTGCAAAAGCAATATGGTTTGCGGTAAGTTCTGCACACTTGCGTATGTGCGAGTACTAAATTTACCTTTAATACTTGCACTGCTCGCACGAGAAAATATATGACGCGCGTGAGCTTTGCAAAAATCAACCATCGATTTTATGCGTCGACATGCAGGGAAGTTGACTGCGGTACGTACGGTATACCTGCAATATTGACTACAGAATTTTTTTTAGCATCTTCATGAGATGTTATAATTTTTCACGAAAAAAAAAATTCGCGACTTGCGAGAGCATAGTTGCTTGGCCACGTGGTTCGCACCCGGTCTGCAGACACGAGCGCACGCGCATGAGGGACAGACCGGAACAGCATCTATATGTATATGGAATTAACAGCGACTCACACGCGATATAAGTACGCGCTCAATTTTGTGCCAAGCGAAACGAGACGATCCGAGTTGGAGCGAGAGAGCATATGCACGAGCTCGACACAATAACAATAAAAAAATACGGCGACGACGATGCAGAGAGAGAGAGAGAGAGAGAGAGAGAGAGAGAGAGAGAGAGAGAGAGAGNAGAGAGAGAGAGAGAGAGAGAGAGAGAGAGAGAGAGAGAGAGAGAGAGAGAGAGTAAGAGGGAAGAGACAAGGACACTGGGACACATGCAAAAGAGGGTGTACATGTTTAAGTGTCGCACGCCGCGCCCATTCATGGAAACACGTCCCACGCGCCCACACTTTTTTTATAGGGCTTCTTCGCTATACGTATGCGCGCATATATAATATAATGCCGCGTAGCTCGGGTGTAAATCTCCGGATGGATTATCGACTCCCCATTTGCCCGGAGACGAAATTTCAATTTTCAACTAATTAGAGCAAAGATTTGAAGCGTAAGTTCGTGTACGCGCATAGAACGAAAGTTTATAGCATTATATATAAAAGCACATCCAAGCACATACTTGCATCATGTATATATGCAGACGAGCCATACATGAGTCATGGCAAGAATAGCACATACGTGCAGCGAGCGAAGCACCCGGCGAAAAAAGAGAGAGAGAGAGAAAAAGAGAAAAAGAATATGACGACGAAGACGGAGCCGCAAGCCTGCGTGCGCCGCGCGTTGAACTTTCTCGACTCGCCTTCGCTTCGCGGGCTCTCTGCGGACTTGCTACGCAAATACACGCGAGTATACATATGCAGCATGCGCCGCACCGGCGCGATGTTGTGCAACGTTATACAAAGACAAACGCAGCGCTCTCGTCCCTGCCGTCTTTTCGGCAGCTGAGCCTGCGGTCCTGTACATTTTTTTTGTTTTGCGTCGAATGAAAAATAGCCTGACTACGTTGTACGTGTGAAAATGATTCATTCGTACACGCGACGATGAATAATCAGCGAGGAAAAATCAATATAGAAAATAGAAAGACCTCGTGCCAAAAGCCGGTTTATAATTCACAATAGCAGCCTACATGCACGGCAGAGCTTTGAAAATCTAGAGTCACTAATTAATCGTCTCATGTACACGTACAGTAGCTAGCGGCCCTTACGTCGTGTGCTTTTCGTATAACGCATGAACCCCTTTTAGATCAGCACGCGACCAATGTACTACGCATACACGGCCGGATCATGGATGTATGCTATGCTACATATATAAATGCTATATAGATAGAGGAGGTGATCTTTCAAAACGAACGAGCGACCGAGCTCGAGCGCGAGGTGGTGCGCGCCGGCATATATTGACTTAACAGTGAATCACGAAAGCGAGCAGAGGGCTCGAGCTCCTGCCTGTACTCCACTCCGCAACGTACATTGCCAATAAGACAACGGATATTTATTTTCAAAACAGCGCTATATCACTGCGGTCGCCCGACAGGTGAATAATTAAACGAAACGTTAATAGCTCGAGTCCTAATTTTTTTTTTACACGTGCGTGAAATACTTCTCGAAAATTATCGATTTTACATTGATTACATTATTCGCTCAAATTAAACTCGGTGTCCATGGACATCTACAAACTCGTGTCGTCGATATCATCAAAATTATGTTAAGTATCATTGTAAAACCAAATTAATTTATTGGCTCGGTGGAGAGATTTATTGCCAAATGTTACGTAAGCTCGCCGTATTGATGAAATTTCTTTCCCGTATAAGCAGAAATTCGAAAAGGTCTATTCATCAATGAAATGCCAACTATGCTAAAACTGGAAGATTTTTTTCCAAGAAGCTTTGAAAAGAGGATGAATTCAATGATTTTTCACAAATTCATAAACCATTGTATTTTTTCCGCAAAGCGAAAGAAATCCATTCAATTTTGCAGTATATTTTCTCGGTAAATGCTCATTGATTGTAATATCTTTTCGAAGTTCATTAAGTAAAGGCTATAACAAAACATTCAATGAAACATAACAATACAGTTCCAAACGTCATAGGAAATTGTGTCATCTATACGTGGGTGATATTCCAAGAAAATTCGGTAAATATTGAATGAGACTCTGGAATCAATGAGCTTTACGAAAAAAAAATCACAACGAGAGATGCGAGCGAATGCTTCGCAAGAAAATTCACATAATAATTAGTTACCGAAATAGTAATTGCTTAAATTTTTTTCATCATTGCAAAAAAGTATCTCATGAGCTTTCTCTGCCTGAAACTCCATCGCAAGTCCGAACCATGCGCGCGCGCGTTCGTAAAAGTTCAGCAAAAAAGTTCCAATTATCTGTCGATAAAACTTTACGATGTACCTGGCAGGCATGTTGTGCTAGTTACAAACAAAAGTCTCGAGCTTGCCGAAAAAAAATGTACTGCGGACAGTACAAGAAAGGATTCATGGCTATTCAAAAGAAACTCTCCTTCTCTTCCCTCTGTAACGGAAATAAAATTCAGCAATGTCAACAATTCACAGGTATTATCGCGGGGCAACAATCGTCGTTTTTTGGAGCGAGGATAAATGAGTTTTACGACTGCAAAAACTAATTGCCGGTACAGTCGCTGTATCCCAGCGCGAGCCGAAGCTTTTTCGAACTTGCGCATCAATTTCAATCGAAAAGTATGGAAATCGAGGCTCGATGAACGCGGCGATAAACCTTGAGGCGCGCTCGAGTTTTCGCGATCATATTGGTGCACTTTTTTCGCTCTCGTTCGCGGAAGATCACGGCGAACGATAAGTTGTGCGCTACGTATGCGTGTAAACAATATATAGCAGCGCGCGCGGCAAGAGAGCGAGAGTGAGCTCAGAACACAGCGCTTAATAACCGACGTCCTCCTTATAATTTAGCCCTATTACCAGCTCTGCGTGCACTTGGCCAACGGCTCGTTCTCGTATTCTACTCTCTTTTGCTCTTTCGCTCTCTCTCTCTCTCTCTCTCTATCTCTCTCTCTTTGCGTGTATATTATATATAGATGTGCAAGTGCGCAAGCGTGTGTAATTTTTATTTATGTTCTTCTCGCTTTTATTTTTCAATGTGTGCAGCGAGCAGTTTTTGTAGCCTCGACAACCGACTCCTGGTCATTCTCTTTTCGTGTGGCTGACTCTCTCTCTCACTCTGCTAAATGTGACAGGTGAATTTTCTTTTTCGTACCTTAGAGTCGACACCGAGGCATAGTTAAGTTTTTTCATCCAAATGTCCCATTCAAAATCTATTGCTCGTTACTCAAAGGGCTGTAAGTTAAAGACAGCCGAGTACTATATCTTGCCATGCGTACGCACTTATAATAGATGCAAAATTCCAAGAAGCTGGCGCGTCGTCGTCGTCGTACGTACGGAGAGTAGATTATAGCTGGCACGACGAACTCTGGGGCACGCATGTCTCCCTCGTTATCCTCCTTTTTCTGAAGACGCTCGAGACCCGCACGGGTAGAAAATAAATCGCGAATCTCTCACGCGTATTTATATATTCCGACGGCATTAGGCGCAAATAATTTTCCAACTATGCTGCAGAGAGTGCACGCGCGGCGACTTGCCTCGAAAATTTTGTGGATGTAAAATCATTCGAGAGAGAGAGAGAGTGACAATCATTGCCGTATTACAGACCAAAGCGGACAACGCCGAGAAAAATAAAACGACAGTCAAAATTCAATTTACGGGGCACATATTTTTCAGACGTGCACCAGGCTCGGCCAGCGAGAGGCAATAATTGAAAACCACACGATACGGAGGGCGAAGAGTGCATCTAAATATATACGTGTGTAGTGTCAAGATCCGACAACATTTGTGTGTGAGTATAATACGTGCTCACACAGACACATACACGCATTCACTCGCTGGCTCGCGCGAAGTAGTAAGAAAGAGAGACAGAGAAAGAAGGAGTACGTATTCTCAATCGTCCTTGCGGCTCGGCTGCACTTGCACGAGCCTGCGTAATAACTTTTTTTCGAGCCCTTTGCGCACGGACGATGTGCTGCGCGCATTATTGTTATTGTTACTGTTGCTGTGTAGCCGCAGGGCAGCCAACTGAGCGAAACGCAAACGCGGGCGAGCACGCGCACGCGCATCACAACCGAAAGACCGCAAGAAATATCATTGCTCGACACAGCGCGTAGAACAATTTTGAATCGATTTTTTTCACTTCTAGTGTGTAAGAAAAACAACATTTTTGTGATACGGTCAACCAGAATGTATACACAAAAAGTTGAAGACGAATCTTATCGACCAATAGCTGGCTATAAATTACAACGCTTTTTTATGTACGAGCAAGAACCTATAATATAAAAATCCACCTGAACTTTTTGAACTACCCTTTTGCTTGTGTTCTGGTTCTCTTTCTCTCTCTCTCTCTCTTTTTTTCTCTACTTCACGGTGGAAACAAAAAATTAAAGCGCCGCCTCTTTCATTCCAATACATCTTGTTTTCTCACGATCAGCATTTCTGTTCTGGCTGCTATAGTTTTATTCGCTCTTTCTATAACGTGCAAAAAGTATCGTCGGTGGTGGCAACACAACTACTATATATCGATGTAATGATCATGATGATGATCGTCGGGTGTGTGTATTTATACCCACACAGAGGGAGATGAAAAGAAGGAAGGAAGGAACGAGACGTTTCGAGCTGTGTTTGTATATATATCGTGCATCCTCTATGCCGATTGCACATGCCGAGTTGAGGCCCCAGCGCTGAGCTATAAAAAAATGCATGAAAAAAAAGAGGAAGGATTGAGAAAGAAAAACAGCCTGCAAACTCGGCCTTGAAGCCACTGAACCACTGTGAGGTTCAACGATTGAACGACTAGAGTATCTCCTTCAGATGAGTACATACCATTAACATTAATGGAGCTACAGTAACAGAATCGGCCTCTTCTTTTTTAAACTAATGAAAAAAACTCTAGATAGTATTCAACATTGACAGTTTTGTATCAATAATACTAATAAATAAGTTATTAATCGACTCGCACACGATTGATATTTTTAGGTCTTGTTAGACGTAGCAATCCTTCTTTACGTATACAAGCGATTCTGGTATCCAATAACCACATCCTGCGTATCGTGATTTCTCAAGGCTTTGTACGCTCACACATATGCAATTTATACGTACAAACCTTTTCTTTCTTCAATAGCAGCTCAATGTGTACTTTTCTTCGGTTTAATATTAATTTTTCGAGAAAAAGCAGGGAAAATGGATATCGAAGTTAAGAGTACAAATTTGTGCCGAGGGCTGAGATATCAAGTAATTCAATTATCGAGCTCCGGGCATCGAAAATGTACCGATTTTCTTCTCAACAGCCGGAGAAGGAGACGGAAAAAACTGCGACAAGCTTAATCTTCGGTTAGCGTTACATACTCGCTCATATATTCACACAGGCGTACACAAACAAAATCGGCCTGCATGCGGTTGTAGTTAGCCTTGAAAAAACATTCGTATATATATAGAAACCCGCCACCCAACTTTGCATTGCTCCACGTGCTTTTTCCCGCGTTCAATGCACTGCCTCATGCACACTCTCACACACGAACATGTATATCGCATATGTACACTCGCAAGACGGAGCATCAAGAGATTCAGACGACACCTTTTGTACGCAGCGCATTGAATGGCTTTGAAGCAGCACACCATGCGGACGAGCAAAGCGATTTCTATTTTTTGTGCTTATTTTCCCTTTGCGGAATTTCCTTTCTCATATTTATTCGCATCCGTCAAAGTCCAAAGATCGGGCAGAGAAAAAAAAAGAGACGAGCGCCGTCAACCGCGAAAATTTTTGATCCTCTACCGGCTCAAGCGTAGAGAATAAAAATGAAGGATTATTCTAGAAGCAAGATACACATTGTTTAAAATATATACTTCGTGTACTTAGGGTGAGAAAGCGAGCATGAATGAAACATTCGAGCTTAGTATGAATAGACATGATTGTAGCAGAAGCTTTGTCAATATTTGCCCAGAATTATTCGAGTTTTATATGAAACGACGTGCATAGAGGATTCAGTTATTCTTTCCGTAGGTTTACAGTTTACTGGCAGCTATTTTCTGTAGTTTTCCATGATTTCAATTTTAATAAAGAAACATTTGTTTTTTCACCTATCGCTCACCCACGCACGCGACGAATTCATTTGGACTCGACCAACGATCGCTTACACACGTTTACTCACGTGAAGCAAAGAGAAATTATAGAGACTATTTCCAGATAAAAAATTCGTAATCGAATAATCATTTATACGAGGTGTTATATGAGCGTGTCATGTCCCGAGCACTTACGTAAGTTTGAATTTAAGGATTATCAGACAAAAGAATTTATGATAATGGTTTAAAAGAGAACAAAAGATATGTGAGTATATAAGCTCATCTGTATTCTGAATGATAGAGATGAAGTAACGTACACATCATAGATAAACCACACAAGGTGATCTTACGTATTCTAACGAATACCACAGAGAATCAAATGTCATTCCAAAACTAGTATATGCAGAATTCATGCACTTTTTGACGAACTATTTAGCTAATATTCACAGGATTTTGAAGTAGCTAAAGATGTTAAAGACGATTGTACGTGCAATTAAAATGGCATCGGTATTGTGTTCTTTTTAGTGCGTAAATGCCAAGCATCACCGGAAATCTATCTTAGAGTCGAATCGACCAATCATTACTTATTTTCTCCACGATACTCTTCGTAGAAATATCTACGCCAACATATATATAATATAGACGACCTCGTGGCTACCTGCTTATTTTCCATTCAAGCCATGTGCGCCAAGCTTTTGTGGATGATACGCGTCTTCCGTTCGCGTGATCAAACTTTTATTGCAAATATTTTTTTTTTATTTCTATTATTGCTTTAAATTGATAGATATTCCATGCGAATTTTTTCACAGATTTGACGTATTTTTCCTTAAAATACATACAATATTCAATAATATAAAAATCTCATCCAAATATACTTATATTTTCACTACCTATACAGAAAAGGTTTATGTGTGTTCAA
This sequence comes from Trichogramma pretiosum, assembly GCF_000599845.2. Classification (NCBI taxonomy): domain Eukaryota; kingdom Metazoa; phylum Arthropoda; class Insecta; order Hymenoptera; family Trichogrammatidae; genus Trichogramma; species Trichogramma pretiosum. The sequence goes on from NW_019641665.1 coordinate 756,614, forward strand.
GACTGCGGCAAAGATATGTCAATGCATACGCATATAGATGCGCGCGAAAAATTACCCAAACTAATTTGTAATGATAGACCGCCTGCAGAAATTTCGAAATCGTATGCATCACGTCTTTTTTTTCTTATGAATAAAAGTAGAAACAAAGTTTGATGGTGTATGTGTATATAATGCATATATACGTGCGTGTACACGCGAATTAAAGGTAATTTGCCGACTCAGACTCTCTGCGTTGTGTATGTGGTATATTTGAGTGCCAGACAACCTTATTCTTTTAAAGCAGAGAGTAAAATTGCAAACGGTAGAAGAAAAAGATGAAGAGATGAAGAGAGAAAGAAATGATGAGGCAAAAAAAAGGCGTGGGGGCCAAGGGCATAGAAAATATCATTATTGCAGCACAACAAACGAAGCAAAAAGTAAATAAATTTGTATAATGCAAATTCATGTGCAGCCAGCAGCCGTTTTAATGCGGATTTATGAAGAGATCCTTCAATTTGCGTGAAATAGTATAATTGACTTTTTAAATATTTTATTGAGATAAGTGACAAGTTCATCAAAACAACGATGCTAAATTTATGAAAATAGATGATAAGGATTTATCATGAATGAAAATCCATAAAACTTACGTAAAAGTAATTGCACAACGTTGAGAAAAAAGTTTTGTCGTTAAGACGGGTCAATAAATTCTCAATACGTTGGTCACAATGGTTAATACATAGCACAAAAATCACTTCTCAATTTGATTGTTACTCAGATTTAAAATTATTGCAAGAAAATTAGAAGAATAAGCTGCGGTTATGGGATGATAATTGGATTACAGGGTTTATTTATTAGTCGAGAAGGAGCAGATTTCACGGTTAAGTTTAAAAAAGTTGATATCACATAAATATCGATTAACATAAAAATTTCTTTAAGAGCTCAATGAACAATAAAAGTAAAAATGAAAATTTGTTTGTATGAGAAACTTTAGGTAGTATTATTATACGATTACATCCTGTAGTTCTAATTCTCATTTCCACCTAACCAATAGTTCGAAAGCAAACATAAAAATTTCGAGCTAACAAAAAAATTAATTTTGATAAAGCTGTAAAAGTCCTTCTCGAGAGAACAAACAACCCGCGTGTTTGGCCCATTATCGCGAAAGACCACAAATAGCTGCTTTCTCGGCAATCGTAAAAAGTGCCGAAAGTCACGATTAGTAAAAAACCAAAAGAGCGCTCGGAGGAAGCTCCACGGATGAAGAAGATATATTTTTTTAATTTTACCTTCGAGCATCGGAGTCGGAAAAGAGAGCAGCACTTAAAAAATGAAATGGTTTCGCTCGACGCATGCATTCTGTCTAATGAGTACAAGCAAATGTTATAAAGGATATATTGTTAAGCAACAACACGCTAGTTTCTCAGATACATATTCGGTACGTGCAATTTTTATAATATTCCGCACCTGTATGTATGTTTTCAGCTGCACACATAACGACGGTCGATAATTTTTTTTCTCCGAATTCGTAGTTAGCTGATTTTTTTAAATTTTTTAAATGCATCATTTTGAGTTATTGTTAACAAAGCGACGAGGTTTGGCTGTGTAAGTCGAGTGTACAACAATTATATCGGTAACTTACGATTTTTATAAGAAACACGTTGATTATTAAGATCTCCCAATGCTTACCTGCAACAAAAAAACAAAAGACATTTAAGATTAAAGAAGAAGCAAAGCACCACTTTGAAAAAAGGGAACGCTTAAATCACTATTATCGCTTAATTAAAGCCGCACCGTGAGTTTGAAAGTCTCTCCTGGTCGAGAGCTGATCATTCGTAACGATAGCCGAGGAAGTGACTTTTCTTTGTCTGTAGATATGTCTCTGTTGTATGCAACCGCGTGCGTTTGTGTGCGTGCGCGCGGGTATTTGTATAAAAAGTGATTAGTAGTTTGCCGCCTAATGAATTGCCTTATTTCTTTTTAGTGTAAACAAAAAAGACAGACGCAGAAAATAAATCGAGCGACAAGCCTAATAACGAATAAGAGAAGATGCGACGACGACGTAGTTCATATGCTCAAAGAGACTGTCTGCGAGAAGGGGAGAAAAAATATTTGAATAAAAGCAGTTCGTGCGTGTTTATTTTGTGATAATATTTGCGCGAGGATATTGTTTGATCGCTCGTTATCGATAATGCAAAAGCGAGAGGAAGGCCAATACGTCTCTCGGAGCCCGGATTGTTTCTTTAAAGGATTTTGGGACCTTGCACGGACGCTCGACGAGAGTACAAACGATTGGCAAATATTTTCAGTGAGTTGTTACTTCGTGGGAAGGCTGAGCGTGCGCTTCTGGCTCCATTAACTTGAGAACTTGGTGAATTAACATGATCAAAGTCGGTGCACGGACGATCGCCTCGCGCTCGATTTATCGATCACCCGCGTTTTGTGTATGAAACTAGCCAAAGATAAATCATATGTTTACGATGATGTGTACCAGTGCCGATCTAAAAATAATAGGACCAACTTGTAACAAAGAGCCGATACGTTATCGGCATGGTCGATCTTCGAGTCTCAAGGTAAGCTATCCGGTCCATTGCTGGCCATTATACACATAGATTTCACCTGCATATTGCCCGACGATAAATAGATGTGGAGTAGATCTTTTTTCTATTCTCCAGACGTAAAACTGCGACTCGCTAACAGCATCGATACGGATTTAGCCGCACGATGAAAGAATAAAAGATAAGTTGAGAACCATCGCGCCAATTCCCTTTGTCTGGAGGAGGAAAAAGAGAATGAAGGAGCTCAGGGGCATACGCGAGCTATTAAGCGCCAGCGGCACATTTTTTTCTTTTCTGATTTACTTTTTTTGTTGCTGTTGTTGAAAACCACGAAAGCAACGGAGAACGTTAGAACCCGCTGGCACAAAATATTGTATTTTCGAATCGTCCCCGTGTTTTTAATGTTTTCTACCGTTTTTAGAATAGCGTCTGTGATAATGAAAATTGCAAAACGTTTCGTACGAGTGATTGATTTAATCGACGGACGTGTTTTTAAATCGTCCTGTATAACAAGCACCAAAACATATGTTTTTTCAACTCGAATTATGTATATTTCGCTAACTACTTATAAAAACAACATTCTTGGATTTTATTGACAATGATTCACCGGCTCGACACGGTCTCAACATGCGCGCATACGAAATTTCCCATGTAAAGCTTAAAATTCTCATTAAATATAATCGAATTTCATAGGCAAAAACTCATCGCGCAGAAGAGAAGAAAGAAAAAACGATAAGATTTGCCGAAACACGATGAAGCCCGCACATCGAGAAAAAGACGATGACGATAGGCTGCGAAGAGGAGGCACGAACCGGAACGAAGTCGAGTGTGCGAACGAATTCCTTTTCGTGTCTGCACGCCCGACACGCCGCTATACGTGTGCTCCTTTATGATATTTCAAAATCGCCGGCACCACGCGCGCTCCAAACCAGAAAAGTCTAATACCGTCATCTCGATTAAAAGTGCTAGACCGAGTGTTCAAGTGTAAGGGCAGAATAGACCTTAAAGTCCTTTTCATCTTTTTCTGTTTCTATCTGGTTGATTCTCTTGCTATCTTCCCAACGAGGATTGATTCAAGGGCCTTTCGAGTGCCCAACTAATCAAATTCACACTTCAGTCATTTGTGAACGTGATTCTCTAGATCTACTTATCAATTACAATGCAAGAAAACATCCGCAATTGCTGCATTTGTCGATATATGCAGACGTGTAGAGCCGTATTTTTTTTACGTTGGTCGAACCTTTTTTTCCAAGTATCTTAGATGCCATATGAAGAAAACGAAAGTGCCACGCTCTATTTGACTAGCAAGATACGCGGGGAATAGAGATTATACTTTCCTTGTTCAAATAATGACTTTGAAATTGAAAGTGGTATTCTCATAGTTTTTTCAAATCTGGTTGCTATTCAATCTACATGAAAATCAACGAAAAACCGAGCCTTTTCTCATGCAAGATGAATTTTGAAAAATATATTTTGATCACGGTTCAGTAAATGTAAGGAGAGCTCATTTTAAAAATTAATGCACTCGTTATGTAATTTAGCCGTATGGTGTATAACATGGTTAGAGCATCTGAAATCGAGGTTAGAAACTTTTTCTCGTTTCAAGTCCGAAGAGAGTACGTAGCTCGTATAAGTGTTACAGTTAGAATCATTTAGTAAGTCAATTGCCACTGGCTGCCTCTAACAAATACATTACAAGCCAAGTGCCACGTATCATGTGTCCATCTCTCTGCTTTTAGCTCGATCAAATATTTTTTGCCGAAAATAGCATACGTAGAGCGGGAAAAAATCTGACAGGCCTTGTCACGTGTTCTGCGAATTATCAAGCACCGCCGAGCACAGCCATCTCAATAACCAATTTTTATACAAAAAAAAAACATTGTATTACTTCGGTGGTGTGTAGTGCGGTGGATTTTTATCCACCTTTTCGCCCGAATGATTCATTGATTCTTAATAAAATCAATGATTCTGTCATAAATTTGGTAATAAGCATACACTCTTCAAGGAGGCGCGCGCGGTGCAAAGCAATTTCACTGTGCGCTTCGGAGAGATTCAAAGAAGATGATACATCGTTTCGTACTGCGTGAAAATATTTATAAGCCTATTATCATTTAGGTTTCTTTGAAATATATCACAGATTTTAAAGGTAAAAACTACCACTGTATTTTAGCGAGATGAATAACGCACGAGTCAAAGTTTGGACCGGCGTTTTTGATTCAGTTGAACAAGCCTTATGAAATGATAAAAGGAGATAAGAAGCGACAGCTGACGAATATCATGCTTGACTTGAAATTTCGTTTGATTCAATACGAAGTAACCGAATTCGTTTGTTTTTCAAATATTTAACATCGGTTAAAACAAACTTCCGACTCTATGAGTACGACTATCTTATATGAAAAAAAATAAAGAAGACTGTACTGCCACTATTATTTTTGAGTATACATTAAAGAGTATTCAGCGGCTGCCGTTAATGAGCCATAATTTTTTTTTTCAATTTCTCAGAATTATCTTTCCAGTAGCATTTAAAAATGAAACTGCATTACTTCAATTAGCAAATAGATATATTGCCTTAAAATATTTACCATTTGTGAAATTAAGGTGGAAACTCGAGAAAGTTTAATTATGGAAACAATACTTTAAATCATAGGTAGCTCCAAATAACTTGTGTCGTATGATGGACTGGATTTTAATTTGAATGTGAGAACATTCTCAAGAAGCTACTGCGTGGATTTTTTCTTTGCTCTGCTCTCCAGATATATTAAATTACAATATTCGAAACTTTATTGAATTCAGATTCAGATTTATAATCGGATTTAAAACGATGGCAATGAAACTTTGGAAAGTCTTTTGTGCGGAATATGAGCGCGTGGCTGCTTTATTGGATATAAATTTATAGCACATTTTGATTAACCAAAAATTTATTGCGAACAATAGGCGATTAATTATTACGAGTTACTTGTTTAATCATCGAATTATGAATTTTCGTCAAATCGAATGATTGACAATAACCTAGGCCAATGTGTAATGTAGAGAAGATCAATAATACATTAAAATCACGTTGTTCTTATAGATCAGCCTCATCGAATTACAATGGCGTTTAAATGGCCGAGTTCGATACGACAATTCGAATTTAAGAAGGTTCTCAATTAATTTCTCAAAATCAAGCAAAAAAATATATGCGTGGACAACGTCATTGTCTTCGCTCGTGTGAAAAAGCTATAAACCATAAATTTCGCCACTATGTTGAAAAAAAAATCTCGAAAATATTAGCACCACAATTAAAAACGACTTCCAACGAAGTAGTAAAAATTCTCGCAGTCGCTATTTACAAAACAAAAAATATACGAGAAAGAATTTTTTCTCCAAATTTCCGAACGCATATCGCTTAATCGCCAAATATTCATGGCATTATACTAATATGCCAATACACACCGACGTCGAGAATGAGCTTTACCGTCAGCAAGTTGGTACTTGCTTGCACACGTAACGTCTCCGAGTAATTGCGTAAGCCTCGAGACTTCTTTGTATCGCGCGCCCAGTCACACACGTGTGAGAATGCATCGTCCTACTGCACTGCACGTGTTTTTCTCCGTGAAAAAGCGCGGCCTTGAGGCGAAAGCGAGTTTCTTATGAAAAAAAAGAGAAAAGGAGGTGAAAGAGCAATAACGCATTCAATATGTTGCACCAATCGAACAAGGGGGTAATATGGTGTCCTCAATTCCTTCGAAAAGAATAATTCTGCGGTAAATCGAAAGAGTATAGGACAGAGAAAAATGTAATCAAGTCATTAACATTTTTCATCATACTATTCGTACAGGTGCGTTCATTTTCTGATTGAGAGTCTTTAATCAATGCAAATTAAATTAAAATAAAAGAAATTTATACATTTATATCTGCTCGTGTGCATACGAAATTTCGATACGCCAGTTCATCGAAATAGATTCACAGAAACCAATAATTTATTCTTTTAGCGGCATGTTGTCCATGAAATAGCTTTTTTCTCCCTCGCTCTTAATACCATCGGATAAGGAACAACCTTCTCAGGTATATTATCTTCCTCTCATCGATCAGAATTTAACGATGTAAAAAAAATTTACTCCTCAGCGATCTTTAGGTGCGAAATACGGAGAGGTAAATGATATTATAAATAACGTAAACACATTATTTGTGAGCTAATAATATTGTATAATCATTCTGTATTCAACAATTATGAGCCATTCTACAAATCAAACTTGGACTTTATATGCTTTTATAATTTGGAGCTACTCACGATCGAGCGATCGCACACGGAGTCAAGACGGATCAGAGAGAGAGAGAGAGAGAGAGAGAGAGAAAAAAATCGATCTGCGAGAACCGCAATGGAGCAATTATACGTGTATATAAGCAAGGCCGCGAAAGGATTGAAAGGTTGCATGCCGTAAAGCTATCGAAACCTTCTTCGTTGTCTCGAGACATGGCCGAGCTGGAATCACTATGCGTACTTTTCTGTGCGCGGCGTCTTGCAATTGATAGAGAGCGAGAGAACATTTGCACTTTTTGTATTTTTAATGCTCGGTCTACGTACGTACGATATATCGAGGAAGATCGATTTAAATGCTGTGTTAGCGTATATACAACAAATAAAATCGCGTGCACAAACCTGGGTTAAATTGATGCTTAGAGGCACAGGTTGTGGTAGGTGTGTATGAAAAAAAGAATTCGCTCTTCTCTCCCTTTTCTATCTCTCGCTGCTTCGTTCCAGCGAGATTATACGCGTAGCGTCAAGAAGATTAGGTAAATTACAGTGGAACGATCGGGATTCTTTGTATTATTTGTATCCATTTTGTACATCTCGTCATTCGCAAAGACTTGACTTCAACGATTCGTCATTTGTAATTATTTATTAGCCAAACTACGCGCGTAGTTTTCTTTGAAAAACCTGATTTCAAATTTGAAGCAAAAATGTGTTGAGAATCGAAATGGTGAAACTACTTGGAGCAGCATGTGCATTTGTTTGTCCGTATAAAAAGACATGAAAGAAAGACGAAGAAAAAAAATTGCGTCGACGGTCGACGGCGATGTGATTGCCCCTCTCGCGCGCACGCGTATGTGTGAGGCAGTAAAAGACGGTCTCTCCTCGCAGCTCGCGCGTAGGCGTCGAGAATACGTTAGCAGGAGAGATAAAAGAAAAAGAACCTGATTGGTTTAATAGGTGTTTGATATCTCTTCTTCGTATGGTGCGCTGCGTTAGCTTCGACTATTTTTCGCACTCGACAAAACTTGAGAGACGGGCCGCGCTGCTGCTCGCTCCGATCTATCGGCCAATAAAAATGATAAACTACTTTTCGAAAATTTCGAGGCCGAAACAACATAATTACGCGCGAGATAAAATTGTCGGACGCGAGACAGCGATGAATGAATCGGCCTCGTGTAACTGTGAAATTTAAGAACATCGACAATGGCTGCTGCAGCTGCGCACACAGTCACACACACACATGCATTATACACACGGAGAGGCGGCAGACGCGGGCGCACAGAACGAGTACATCGAACTATGACGTCGTCGACGTCGCAGCTAACTATAGTACGGCCAGCTATTATCGTCTCTCGGCAAAGGCGACTCTTTCTCGCTGGCGCGCGCGCTCGTGTGCTGCTCGCTCGTTTCCTAGGTCAAGACTCAAACGCGTATACGCATAAAACACACTGGCCCATTGTGTTTAATGTGCAAATTGCGACTATTAAAAAAAGAAAAAGAACGAGAAAAATGGCAACGAAAAAGGACAAGATAGTCGTGAGGAAGGAAAAATGTGTACAAGACATTTTAATCGGTATCGTGGATATATTTTTATACATGTAATGTAATATATGCGACAAGCTTCGGGACTAGTTATACCCCATGGAATTACGGAGTGAATTCACTATGCCAGTGTCTATTTGAAATTTGTCATGAGAAACACATCCAGCATCATCGAAAGAGAGAGAGAAGAGAGAATGATCAGGCATACACGTGCACCGGAAATCTTAGAAGACGTCGCGTAGAACATGTGTAAGTAACTTTCGCTATCCTCAGAAGCGCAGGAAATAAAAAAAGGCAGACGAAAAGCCGGGAAAAGAAACACCAACGTTGACGACGACTACGATGATGAAGCAGCAGCAGCAGCTCGGCACTGCAGAGCCTCGACGAAACGTTCGAAATATACTCGCGTGTATATACAGGCTTCTGTATTCTAAACACAGCCGAGTGGAAAAAAATATCGCTCGCGCGCTACGATGACCCAGATTGTCGCGAGCGCGCGCGCGCAAGTTCACTACTATGCGCTCGCTGCGATAAATAAAAGGTGCGCGCGCGTGTGCACACGCGAGGAAGAGAGAAGAAGAGCGAATCGAGGCAGAGCGGAAATGCTGCCTGCAGTAGCCATTGTCTAGCGAATAAGCGCGGCAATTCCGCGCAACGAGCTGCGGAGCTATAAGCTAGCCGGCAGCAACGGCGGCACGCGGCATTTAGCCGAGTATACATGTAGTGCGCCTCTGCACGAGCGATCACGAGAGCTCGTAACGAGCAGAAATATAAAGCTATACGTGTAGCGAGTCTCGTGTCGAAAATCCATATTACGTACACAATTTTTGCCGAATTAAGCCAAACGCAGGTATGAGAAACGATCGCGCGAAATTCTCCCAATTTGACTTTCGCCGGAGTCGCGCGAGGACAGATTTGTTGCTGGCCTATCTCGTGTACTCGGCACGTGCGTCGTGTTTGTACCTGCTATCCGCAGCGAGATGTCGTTATACGGACTCGCGTGTAATATAAAATCACCGAGCGTACAACATATACGTACGGGAGGGGGCGCGGGGAGAAAGAAAAATAAGGACTCGCGCACGAGTATCCGATTATAAAAGCCATCAAGAGACCGCACAGGCTATATGGCTACATATATGTACGAACAGCAGCATACGTGCCGTATACGCGAGGAAAGTATGCGCGCGCCCTGCGGAGGAAGCGGAGAGAAGCAGCAGCGGCAGCCAGAGCCTCTCTCATCATGCGGATAGTTGTTATATTACCACCCACTGCATCGTATATAGGCATGCATATATACGTATAAATACGTTGTACATGTGTGTGGAGCTCGCTTCTCCTCTCTTCTGCTCTCTTTCGCTCCCTCGTCTGCTCTGCTCTGCCCTGCACTGCACTCTCTGTGTGAGAGAGATGATGCGGTCTGCTTCAGGCTGCGCCGTGCGAATCGTTATATTACGACTTTGTGGAATGTGCCATACCAATATATACTGCGTATCCGAGAGAGACAAGACGCGACGTATTTCCACTCGTATTATCAATGATTGAACACAAACGTTTGACAATGAAAGTCGATCGAGGACTCGAGTGAACTTTTGCATTACTTCCAATAAAGATTAGATATTCGATGAAAATTTCCAAATTTAACGCCGAATAGCGCCGAGGAGAAACTTTGTTCGAGGTTAATCGAACAGGTCCCCAGGATGACATTTGATACCCCGACGCGGGGACATGCGTGTTTGTAAAAAAGAGTTCTTCGCTTCCGATTCGCACGCGCTTTAACGTTATATGAACACCTGAAATCTTACGCGACCCATCGTCACGCACCGTCCTTTTTTCCTTCTTTGCTGCTTTTTTTCTTTTTCTTTTATTGGCCGTTAAAACTCCGGCAGAGAGAGAGAGAGAGAGAGAGAGAGAGAGAGGACAATATGGATAATTGAGCGATAACGACGTGTACATCCTTCGTTTTACCATACTTTTTTCACGGCAGGTACATTCGAGACGCCTCTTCCTCGTTCCTTTGGTAATTTATATTTGAAACCGCGCTAACTGTGACGTTTCATTTTGAGCGAGGATCAACAGCAGCACATATATGACAGTAGCCCAAAAACGAAACTACATATCGGAGCAAAAATTTATTATCAGAAGAGAAAAAGTCCGTCAATATTTAGTTGTCCACTTCCTCATTTAGCATCGAATCCATAAGTGCAATCATTCTTATCGTCGTCGGGTCGTCTATATATACTAATGAATCACTTTGAGTTGCAAATCATAACGAGAACTCATCTTTTTTTGGCCTCTGCAGTGCAGTCTCGTGTTAAAAACATTAAATCTACATCTCGATATTGTAAACGCGTCACGCACTAACGAATAAAAGCCGAATTGAAGAATTAAAATGAAACGTGACAGTTGGTATATGTTTCGGTACTTTTAGTTGGTTTTTGCCGTTGGTAATCGAAATTGCTCACTCGGTAAATAAATACGTGTGTAATAACGTGCAAGAAAAAGTCGCAGGAGCAACTCGTATCTGGAATCAGTTATACATGCTCCAAAGGGGGGGGGGGGGGGGGGGNGGGGGGGGGGGGGGGGGGGATAAAAAAATTTTGCGCGGTCCGCACACACATGATATGACGAACGCGGCTCTTAAAATGTACGCGCGCATGAGGCGAGAGAGTAGCACGTGGTGCGGCGCTCGTTCGTTCGCTCGCTCGCAATATGTATACACACAAACACACACACACACACCGCAGCGTGCACTCCATATATATGCGTACAAGCCATGCATAAACATCTGTTGGACGAGCAGAGCCAGCAGACGTCCGCACCGTCAGTGTCTCTCAACTCGTATTTTTACGTCGATTTTACAATTCGAGGAACTCGATCGTCGCGAAATGCGCCTTCGACCAAACTTTACTGTCTTTCGCGCAAAGTGTACTCGTGCACTCGCTAACGTATGTGCATCAAGCCTGGTCTATGTATCGGTCATTGATGCGAATATACTTTGATAAGGCGATCGATGAGGTTCGAATATATGTGACGCATGTATACAAACGCGTGTGGGTAGTCGCGACCGTACAGTACAGCCAGCTATATTCAAAGTGGATAAGTGTTACAATTTAGTCAGACTAGTTCGATAAGATGATTGGATAAACTATACCACATATATTCGCAATCAAAACAAACGGAATCGACTGAATTTACTATACATTGACCTAACATTGTGTATTACATTTACTCATTCACTCGATGAATATAAAGGAGAAAAAAGGCGTATAGTCAATATGCGAATAGCTGTTGTTATTGTTTCCGGATAAATCTAGTTATTAGTATTGATTAGCAACTTACGAACCCCTATCGACAATAGATTTTTGGTTGTTGATTGCGTTACTCACCTATAACATAAAAAAGAAACGATTATTAGTTATTGCAACTATGGAGTAAATATATTTTTCTATATAGAAATTTCGAGAAAAATTACTATTCATAACGGTTAAGCATAAACGAATAAGTTAATTACTATAAGAATGAATGATGCCGTGTAGTTTGTTTATTACGTAAAAAATTATTCGATATGATAATCTATCTATTAGTTTAGATTATAGTGAAGAAAGTTTAAAACAATTTATAGTATATGCTATCAATGATGTGCTCGGTAATGAGCATAATATTTTGTGTTGAACGCGTAATGTTGTTGACGAATTACATTTAAAAAATATTGATTATAAGCTTCGCACACTACTTTATAAAGCAACGCAGCACGCGATCTTCCATTCTCACAATGGAAAGGTTCTTTATTCTCGTCTCTCCGAACTACACATGCATACGAGGTATATTGTTGTAAAAATATGACGACGCAATAACAAATGCGCGTGCATCGGTTCATATGTGCGGCTCTCGGTGTGTCTGTAGGGCCGGAAGTTAATAATTTTGCGGTCACCTGTTCATCGTGGCTCAAGAATACGACGAGCGTTTCCCTTGGCATCGTTCACGAAATTTGAAGGAAGCCCCGCGCGCGAAAAAAGAGGCGCATTCACGGAAGAAAAGACACTCTTTCTTTTTGCAGCTCGTAATTTTCTTGGTCATCCTTGTCTCGGGACAAAAGTTGCTCTCCTTGTGCGGTTTTTAGCTAGCAACCGCACGCCAAGCTCTGGCTTTTCATTGATGAAAAATGTGTACAGTTAAGTACGCGAGTGTATAAGTACATGCACGATTCAATGGATGCGGAGAGAAAATGTGCACCACGTCGATTTCGATGGAATCGAGTGTAGCAGCTTGCGAAGAGCTTGCCGGTTTCATCAATTTCATTGTATAATGCATAACAGTAGTTACTTATAAAGATCGAAAAAAGATCGATAATACATCGGAGTGCGAAAATTCGTGATCAAACGACAATACTGTCTCATCATTCTTGAACGATGCAAATATAAAGTTCCATAACTCCATAGCAAGAGGATAGCTTATATTATCTGCCTACATAAACTATGCATGTATGTTGGTGATTCACCGTTGAAAATTGAAATTAGTCTTGACTTTTTGCCTATTGCAGGTTGATATCACCTGTCACCGGGGTATTATACAACGTTTTCTATGGGTAAACGAAAAATACCTGCTACGGCTAGCGTATGCAGAGAAAGCAGCAGTAAAAAATACACATGAGCCTTTGCTGGCGATGTGGCACGCAAGCAACGCTTGGAAACTCGATGCTCCGAGCCAAATGTGCCGCATATACATATAAAGCGGCGGTGGCGGCGACGAAGGAATCCCTGGCTCAGCGGCACTGACCGTTTCTCATGCGCGCACGCTGCTGCTGCTGCTGCTGCTGCTCTCATCGTCGCCGTCGTCGTCGTATAAGTATGTATATGTTGCAATAATACGCCAGAGGAGATAGAGCAAAACAAAAGCGTCACGTGCCGAGAGGGAGTAGTAGCTGCGACGAGATTTTGTTGCGCGGGAATGCAAGCGCGAAAGCAGGTAATTACGATCGGGGAATTTAACCAAGAGACAGATGAAAAACAATCCTCAGCTCCGACACGTCGCTGGGACAAGTGTGGAAGCACAGACAAAATTACCCGCGGCTGGCCGCGATTAAAAAACCAGTGCACACTGACAATAGCCCGAGACACGTTAAGCTGAGCGTCGTGTAATAGAAATACCCCGCACCACGTGCTTTCAGCGAATCGCAGATATTCAAATAACAAAGACATCGCTATCGTTGACGTGTACGGCGAATTTTTACTCTTATATCGTGCGCAGCTCTCTGTACGGTCTCGCATGCAAACAAAATAATATCTAAAATTACGCAGTGCTGTACAGATTTATCGAAACGTCGCGGTGCATTTTAGCTTTGCCATGCGTATCACAAAGCTCCTCTCGGGCGCTCGCGCGAGAGACCGAACGAGCTTATCGATCGGATCAATACGTATGCGCGTTTGAGAATGAAAACGTCTTACGCACACACTATACGAGGCAGAGTCGGTATTTTTTTAATCGTTCGACTACACACATGCATTCCCCCTTCTTGCCTTGGTATAAATTCAGCCCATTGAGCGCTCGAAAAGTTCAAATCCAGCCGTTGCTGGCTGGCCTTATCATCTCTCTCACTCAGCTCGCAATTCAATGATTCATCGCGCGAGACGGGACTTGGTAGCAGCAGCAGCATATTGTCGAACTGGTTTTCAAGCGCGCACGAGAGGCAGGCCAACGCACAAAGCAGTGACCCTACTGCATACGCGCATCGAGCTTTTTAACACGAAATCTTTGTTCGCGCTGCGCTCCGAAGGCGGATCTAGTTAACGCGCGAGCCTAAAATTTCGATGGTAGTTAGCGATTAACAAAGGCTAACCGCGCGCAAACGGCTTGTCACGCGGCTCATACAAAGACAGAGTATGCCGCGGGCTCGACATCGAGCGTACGTCGAATAATGCCGAAACAACTTCATCGTGCGATGCATGTATGCGTGTAAAGTCGCGTGCACAGCACATCGTTGTAGATGGCATTATGTACGCATACACCTCTTGTGTATCGATAAAATTAGTCGTCACCGATGCAAGAAGTTTGAAACCATACAACCACCAGCAACAGCCACTACTGCAACCTCATAGTCGACTGTGTAGGTGAGACTGCATGAATAGACATGTATACGTAAACGTACATGCGCGACTAGTATCATATTATCGGCCGCGACAATAACATGCACGCACGCGTCTATATATAATTTGCCTGCGCGTATGTGTCTGTGTGTGTGTAAACGTTGCAACGTCTCGATCATTGAGCGAATACTGCGACTACCGATGATTCTTCTCGTTAAATATAATTAATTTTAAGCAATCGTTTGATCAATTGACAAGTGAATGATTAATCATGGATTCGCGTGACAATATTTAATTCGAGTTTAAATTGAACTGCACCGAACAAACCATTGAACACAGCATGGCTTACGCAAAGCTTTCCAGAAGCTCGAGGATCGGTATTTGACCTTGACCATCATTTAATTTTGACAAGAACCGTCGAGGAGTGGACGATCTATCATTGAAACTAATCAAACAAGGTACCAACATCTGTCGGATAAGTAAATATAAAACTTTTTTGAATCATCGTTTATACACAGCAATATGAGAAAACATATGTTTGGGCTCTCGATTAATGAATATCGCTAGAAAAAAAGACCTCAAAAGCGAAAAAAAAAGCAAGATGAGCCGACGTCGAGCGGAAATGTGAAATCACGCCGCTAGATTACTCTCGTCAAAGCTCGATTTCGAAAAAAAAAATTTTATTCTATAGCGATTTGTGACAGAGTATGGTTCGCGTGCACGTGCGTAAGGTCGGCGCGGCTCTGATACGTCGTATCTGCGTATGCATACATAACGCTGTATGAGCCAACGTACATTGACACCGTTAGAATAAAGGGAGCACGATAAAAAAATTGTTATATGCAATGCGAGAGAGAGAGAGAGAGAGAGAGCTTGGCTGGATTGAGCTCGGCTCGGTACTATTAAACTCTCTTTGGGTCGTTCGAGACCTTATGGTCGTCGCGCTGTAACAGCTCGGAGCAAGGCATAAAGCAAAAATCAAAACATAGATAATATGCTGCCTCGCGCGACCTATTCAAGCGCGGCGCGCTCGTAATTGAGAAGGCGGCAAAATTTAAATGTTGCGCCGAGCGTGTGAGCCCCCGAGAGTACAGTGACTATCATATAGCACGGGAGCAGTCGTTGGTAGTCCGGAAAATAATGAGAAAAGCCAGTAGTGTCTGTGTGTTTATGAACATCTATATAAAAATGTAGTCATTAAGATGCGAGTATACGTTTACTCTGTTGGCATCACCTGTAGTCATTGCCGTGCACAGGGTCAACGATCCTCCAACACACAAAGTATTATGTATATACACAGACCGATGCACATTCGCGAATGTGTGAGTCAGTATATACGTATGTATTACTCGACTATATATCGTACAGAACACGAGCGGCCCCGAGTTTATCCTCTCCAGGGCTATCAAGAGAGGAAGAGCGAAAGAGAGAGAGAGAGACTTAGCTTTATAGCGAGTGAGGAAAAAGGTGCGAATAAGGCGAAAAAAGCCAAAACCGGAATCCTCCCCCCACCCTTGTGCAGCTACGTCTATGCTTTTCTCTTTCTTTCTCTTGCTCTCTTGACGTAAATACATAAATATATGAACTTTTTACAAGTTTCATTCGAAAAATTTTCCTCTCCAGTGATTTTTCCTTCGTCACGATATCTTTCGAGATTACGTGCATTTTTGAGCAAATTTTTGAGAAATAAAAATCGCTGGAATCTCGGCGTTCCAACGTGTTTGCGGAGCTTAATTTTTGTTTTATTTTGACAACAATCTTATTTGTCCTCGAAAACAGCTGATTTGCGAACGTACAAATGAACATCTGAACCGTGCGTATTTATCGAGTAGATTATAGAGATTACAATCGGACAATAGTCATACATTATAAATAACAAGAATCAACTTAAAAAAAAGAAGGATGACAAACTAATGAGAAAATTGAGGGATGCTCGTTAAAGCCAATCAACTCGTTCGCAGCATTATCAGACTTGCTTTATTATTTTAACATATTAAGCCTCTCGAAATTGCCTTCGATCCATCTGCTGCTGCTGCTGCTGCTGTTGCTGCCGGCGTGACGTTACCGGTCTGATGATTTCGACTTTCATCATTATCATCTCCCGCTCTTTCGATTCTTCGGCGTGGCACACGCACATGTTCTTATTGGTCTTCGTGTATGGCCGCCAGAATTCGGAGTCAAATACGTGAGTGTAACGAGGAGCACCTGTCTCGACGGGATGCAAGAGCTACTGCTGCAGTAGCAGGTGAACGAGCGCACACCCATCGGACGGGCGAAGATTCCTTTATTCTCTCTGGAAGATTTTTCGAGCGAACTCGATAGATCGGCCTGCGCAACGCAATTCGTCAATTTTTCTTCGTAACAACAATATTTTCGTTTGGCATTTACAAGTTTCGGATTCTGGGAAAATGCGTAAACGCCATAGCTGAATGTATATCGAGGAACGCTGCTCGGCGCAACTTCATACGCACTCCGCTATGACGCTGCTTTTCAAGCGCGAGCTCGCGAACCTTGGAATAAATTTCATTTTTAACCATCTTATGTCGTCGCGGCAATAATGCATGTGTATATACATATTGTACGGCAGTGCGCGAGACCACATGGCTGCCGCTCGTCGTGATTTTATTTTCCGACTTCTCTCTCTCTCTCTCTCTCTCTCTGACTCCTCTTTTTTCTTTTAACGCATATAATAACAACTTCAAGACAGCCAAATACTTATTATATATATTTATATACATCCCGCGATGATTTTTTTGTTGTTCTCGCTCCGTCTCGCTCTCTCGTATCAGCCCGTATACATACACTTCTCTCTCTCTTGCTCGTTCGCTCGCGCGCGCGAGTTCAAGGCCGTACGAGCGCGTGCTGTACACTGCGTTATACACGCACAAACACACACATACACACATGCATATAATGTTAGGATTATTTCGCGGTAAGCAGTTTGTCTCTGGTCAATGTCGTCGTCTTGCGTCTCGAGTGAGGAATTCGAGAATAATTTTTTTCGCGAATGTGCGCAGTCGCGATTTTTTTAGAGAAATAGTTTAAAAGAATAAACGCGCTTGAAAAATCATTTTTTAACTCTAAAAAAAATAAAAAAAAGTAAATCGTAATTCACGCACGTCTACTCAAAGTTGATAAAAGTACGCTCTATTCTATTAGCGATAGAGCACACGATATTTCAAAATTGAGAAAGCCAAGAGAGAAAAAAGAGCTGCCACACACGTGTAACGCGCGCCGCAGTTTCGAAATAATCCGAAGAGGCGCAAAGCAACTATTATGACGGATACAGTGTGTAGAGTATATCGCGTCAAACTTATATACACGTTACAGCGAGTACGTGTCAGTGTGCGCATGTATGTGGACGCGCGATCACCCAGACATTCATGTGCACCACGTATACACACTTTCGTGCGTCCGGACAACTGCTCGGGATTCACCGTGTCGTTTTGGGTACGCTCAAAAACTCTTACATATTTCTAAATGCCGCAGAATGATCGATCTTATACCGAACTGAGCTATCGGTCTTAGCTCGAAGAGTTATCTTTAAAATTCAGCTCGTGTCGATGACCAATTAGAGCTCGCTTACGCGAACAAGAGAAGCAAATTTTTCGTTACGAGCGCAATATTTACGTTTTCGACTTAAGACACACGAGGTTCACGAAAGATCCACGCGCGATATACTTAATAACCTCGTTTCGAGCTGGAGTGTCATCGAGGCACGATCATGCGTACGGACGGATTATATGTGATACATGTACGTGCACAATAGCCGGTTCACACACGCGTGTGCGAGCCTATGAGGCGTTCGGCTTCGATCGATTACAACAATTCGCGTACGCACACGTGAAGCATTTATATTTACAGCCCGGATTAGTCACTGTTTGAGCGCCAACTTCTGTCGTGCTTTACGGAGTACGGAGCAAGCGAGCGCGCGGCGGCGGCAAGAGAGAGAGAAAGAGACAAAAAGAGATTCGAGTCATGTCTACTACTACCGCCAGTTCAACGTCACGTAGTTTTTGAGAAAATATATATTGGATCTCGCGAGAGTATTTGACTTTTCATGGAATTTACATGAACCTGCAGGCTGAGAATACTTCGATACGATACATCAAGTTTCGAATTTCGTTGCTACATGTCATCGCAAGAGTGCACAGCAGCCGGCTTCCACAGATCGAGATGAGCGCTGTACTCTAGAGCTATTATAACGTTCTCTTACGTGACCGACTCCTAAAAATATTACGCATCTTGGAAAGTCATAGAATTACATGCTTACATGGGAGAGCGACTTTGAAGATTACACATGGGTGATATCGCAGCGAGCTCACGCCAGAGCGGCTGTATGTATAGTAATGCCAAATTCTGATAACAACAACTGTCGCGCTTCAAAGTCATATGGACGAAAAGAAATATATTATCTCGTGTATTTTCTCAACAATGGGCTCCGTTGCGACAGAGAAAAAGAGAGAGACACACACACATAACGAAGACTGTGCAAATTTAAATGCTATGGTATAAGGTAGACGTTACTGACCTTGTCTGCCGACGATCTCGGCCACGTGCTCACTGCTGGGTACCGGCACACATTCCGTCATGTTTTGACTCTTCTTGGTGCGCGCAGCGTCCTCGAAGACACCCCCGGCGGACTGTCCCTGGCCCAGGGGGTCGTTGGGATCGACGCCCACGCCGACTCCGCAGCCGTTCACGACGCCGGCTTGGCCGTTGACGCCGGCACTGACGGCACCGTTGGCGCCGACCATCGAGCCAGCACCGCCGGCGCCGTTGGCATCTAGGCCCAGCATCGACAGCTCGAAGGCCAGCTGCAGAGCTCGCTGCTCCTCGAGGGAGGAACCACCGTTGGCACTGGGTGCCACTACACCACCCGTGCCTGCACTACTCGCACGTTCCATGTCGCTGAACAACGAAGTCGGCATACTGTTTGCGATTTTACGTATTGCTTCTCGAAAAGTGATGCTCGACTAGCGACGAATCAGTAGCCAATGATGAGAAAACCTTGTGAGAAAAATGTCACTTATATATGCACTTTAAAACTCGTCTTCTCGGTTTCACGTTTATTGTTGCTGATGCTGCTGCTACTCCGTAACGTTGGGGGGGTTCTCTGCGAACTCTGCGTAATACGTTCGAGGGAAAACGTTGAAAACTTTTGTTGAACGTAGAAAACAAACACCCGACACACTGCAACACACGCTTGTGCAGTACAACAGTATAGTAACTCGATTAACTCGTATAATTTTGCGCTGTTTCTGCTCGTTAATTTATATCATTTGTAGTGATAAATTGTGTGTTGTTATATGTATTAAATATATATATACATAAATATATATATATTTAACGTTAACTGTTAACGGCGATCACACGTTGACGCGCCAGCAACCCACTCGCTGCTTGTCTGCCGCTACGACTAAGTCTTTACTAAAGTGCCAGTTTTCGCGCTGGTGTATAGCAACGGCTCGAGCGCGGAGTGTAGAGTCGTCGCCCCGCCAGCGCAGAAGCGCTCGTCGTAGTCGGCGCACACACACCACATACACCACACACACCGGCAAGTACAGCGAGGAGCATTCCCCTCTCGCGCATGGCCCGACCAGTCTATGTAGCCTACAGAAAGCGAGAGAGAGACGGAGAGAGAAAGAGATGAGAGATGTGCCTGCCTGTATGTGTGTGCGTGCCAAGTATGGCGAGCAGCGCAGCAGATGTCGCGTGGAGGGGGCAGCTTCGGGCAGCTTGACTATACGAGCCGAGAGCGGTTACCGGCGAGTGCCCCATCGGCGGCTTCTGACGCAGTCACGTGGTACAGCCAGCCACTGCCATAGCTGCGCTGCAGCGCGATATATGTCTGTTTCGAGCCCGCCGCCGTATGTACTGCGATGCTCCGTCGTGCAGCCAAGCCGGAAACTGAGCGAGGGGAAACTCTGACCGATTCTTACGGCTACGATGACGAGTAACGTTACGTATCCATGTATACGGCTTTGCCAAGGGGTTGCGCAGCTGCTGCTGCACTAGCTGCCAGTGCTGCAGAATTGTTCCAGCGCTACGGAGGCGAGATGCTGCAAATATCGAGCGAGCTCAGCCCTTCTGCAATTTCAAACCCCAACTAGAAAAGTCATTCCATCTTGCATTCTTCGTCGATTCTAGCTTTTAATTTTACAATCACACTCTTGATTCAACGATCTTCAAAGTTTATGATTGAAACTCAAAACTACTTGCTAAAAAATTATTTCATCTAATTAACCATTGGTCGTAACTATATTAGATATAGATTTAAACCCTTATATATATTTTTTGTGCAAAAAAATATTTTCAAACTAGGATACTAGTATGAAATTGTGCTATAAATCACATTTAGTTGTTAAATTTTCCGAAATGTATATAAATTAACCATCGCAGCACAAAGCCTTAAAGTGTAAACCGTACTTATATGACATTTGAAAAAGGACCTAAAAAATATTTTCTTCGTGATTGTTTACTTTTATGCTGCCATCAAATCAAAATTCGATTCCTGTTAAATTCAATACTTGAACTATCAGCCAAATATATTCACAAAATAAAGAGAACAATTATTGTATTAAGAAATCATAAATCAAACATGCAAAATTGAACCGAGATAATTATCGTGCACTGATGAAAGTCTCCGGCACATTCATTAATTTTATGTTACTTGCAAAGCACTTGCCAATGTCGGAAAACAAAAGATAAACATGGACGGTAACCAAGAGTAGCCAGGCGTTGCTAGAAGCAATCTTGCATCTTTACTTGTTATTGTCAAGTGGCAGTTCAGCGATAACAATCTTCAGATTAATATTTTGTTTATATTCTTCTATTATTGGAAATGACAAGGTTTAATTATAGAAAATGTTATGAATTTCATTTCATCATCAATTTTGAGACAAGTTTTGTAATTACTATTCTGCATTTTTATTATTTGGCGATTTTCACGATAGACATTTTTTTCTGATAAAATGATACATAGTTTATGCCATTTCGTGCAAGTAATTAATTTAATTTCCATTCGATTTTCAAAACTAAAATTCGAAGATTTTGGAAAAATTGATAATGGGCAAAACTATTGCTGCCATGAACAGTTGTGTTATAGTTTCTTGATAGTGTCTCTGTTAATTAAAAGGTTTATCGAAAAATAAAGTACGGAGAACAAAAAACAACCGTTTAACGACCAGGTGGTGAACGCTTTTTTAGAACAAATCGCCTTTTTTCATTTTACGTTATTTTTCGTAATATCCATCATAACACCACGGATTATGAGCAATTCATGGATCTGATCGTCTCACTCGACGTTGCGATTGTTAACTTCGATGATCTGAAAAAGTGTACACCACCTGGGCTCTGTATAGCTCAATTGGTTAGCTCTGAATATTAGGATACATGAACGCGTTTTTGAAAAATATGGAATGCTAGAAACGCAAAAGAAAAAAATTCACAGGCAAAGAACACGAAAGAGGCTCACGGAAACAGATGAGATTAAGTGAAAAACTAAAATTTTGGAGTTTTAAAATTTACTAGTACAACATAGTGTTCTGTTATATTTATATCGCTTCACAATCCTAGATAAGTAAATGAACATTTTCTCTATTTTGTCAACACGGCAGAAAATGTTCATCCATTACAGTGAAGATTAGGGATTTAACATTTTATCATCGATAATAATCGCTCAATTTTATATCTTACAGTATGTCTCGAAAATCCTCGATACGAAATACTTAGTCGTCGGTGTGTTACACAGCAGACAAAGAGAGAGAGAATCGAACGAACATGGCAACATCTTCGTTTTAACGTTTGTATGTACTGCGGAGAGGATGAAGAAGAAGACGAAGAAGAAGAAGTAGAGGAGCACAAGAACAAACGTGAGTGTATAGGAAGGAATTTTCGGGCGCCCTTCGAGATGGTTCTTTCGTCTTCTTTTTGGCACAAAAGCCCAGACTTTCTCTCTCTAATCGATCGCGGGAATCTGTCTATAATTGGCCCGACCAAGCGAGTACACACACACACATATATATACGCTAAGACTGCATCTTACAAATACACGTTCTCGTGCGCCGCTGCTACACACCGTGTGCTGTGCAGACTCAAAAGCGCCTGTCTTCTATATACCTTTTCTTTGGTGCGTTTATACAGCTCCTTGGAGCATCTGCCGCGACTCTAAGGACTCTCGTCTCTCTCTCTCATTGCGTGTGAAATGGAAAAAGCCGAGAAAAACGAGGCAGATTCTTCCTACGCATTCTATAAATTTCATTCGAACGATTATCGAGATTCTCTCGTTGCGCAAGCAAAGCATAAGAGCGTGAACGCGAGGCGCGTTTACGCGACGATATAGTTAATACGTTGGAAAAATTTCGAGTCGCGCCGTAACAAAATTAGTGATACGCGTGTATGTACATACAAAGTGTTCGGCAGCCCGATAGTCATTGGATTCCTACGTCCGATCGTCCGAATCGAGCGTGACAGGGAAACCATACATATTAGAGCAGATAAAACAGAATATGAATGAGCTCGGGTAACGCGAGAAGCAGCGAGCCGCGTGTGCGCGATCGTGGAGGGCTTTTTCACGAATTACCACGCGATGAATCGTGCGGCTGCATATCGTTGCGCGTCCAGCACAGCCGATATGGCCTACACACACACACACACACACACACTCGGTTTGACTTCCTCTTCCGAGATGCATTCGCATGTTTGAGTATTATTTACCCAGAAATCGGCCGGAAATCGGCGCACAAAGCCAATACGCGTAAAGTAGGTTGCGAACAACAACGACAAAAAAAAACAACTTTTTTGGCTGGTGGAAAGAAAAGTGCGTGGTAAAGCTGAAAAGTTTGTATTCGCAGCGATTCGATATGTTATAAGGAAATGAAACGAGTTGCAATGCACCGACAGTTTGAATCTATACGAGAAAATGATTAAAATGTGCAATGATTTGAAATGAGTTTGGTTTTCGACGAGAAATCGTACAAGTGCAAAGAGCTATAAGAAGAGCATCGTAAGTTGGCATTTCAAGAAAAAAATCCCATTTAATCAAGAATTCTGAATAGTAAAGAGCAGTTGCTTGAACTTATCGCTGCAGCGAACAACATGTTATAGAAAATTGTATCATTGTACAAAAGTGAATAGTAGCTTAGCGAAGCGTAGCCAGACAGAATCAATGTAACGTTGCACGAGCTCCGCGTCGATCTATCGATCAATTGCGTTTAGAAGCCTATAAGGAAAAATTGAACGAAATTCGACTTTTGGAATGCTTTTTGAGCTTGGCCATGATGGGCGTTTCATCTGCACGGGCGAAGATCGTTATATTAGCGCAGCGGAGAATTTTATGGCACAAAACGACCCTCGTATATAGAGCTGTCCTAGCTGAAGGGGAGAGTTGCTTTAAAAGTCTAAAAGAGCGGGCTGCCCTAGTTATTACTATGCTCGGGGAATGTGTGACTTTTCAGGTAGGTCGCGTCGCAGGGAAAATTTTTTTAACCCCATGAAAAACTCGTATCTGCATAAAGTTGGCTAATAACGATCGCTGATACTCGAATGTCCGTTACAAAGTGTAACCGTAACCGATTAACGTGCGAAGGACAAACTACGTACACCATCAAATTAAAGATTATAAAAATTTAAAAGAATACGAAAGGTAGTTTTTGCGTAAAGATGTTTCCTGGTAACTAAACTTGGCCTAGGCAGCAAGTATACATACGGAGGAGCATCGGATCGGTAGATCGCTCGAGACTTGGCCTTCGTTCTCGTAGTCGCTTTGTCGTTTCGCGTTGTGTGCGTGTATGAATAAGCTTAGCAGTATGCTATACGAGCGAGCTCGCTGGCATACTCTTGAAAACTACCGGTTGACAATGGGGAAGGTAGTGGTAGCCGACGAGTGCAGCTGTACGAGTCCGCGCGAAGGGCAAAAAATACTAGGTTACCACCTGGCTTGAGAACTACGCCTTTTGTGCCTCTCTCTGTATACATGTGCACCCGTGTATAGAGTTGTGCGCGCGAGTAATAAGACAAGATGACGAAAGCGAACGTTTTTATATTATTATACGCGTATTTCTCGAGTTTCGGCGCCCGTTCACTCGCTACCTCGGCTGCAGCGACGTTTTCCGAATTATGCGCGGCTCGTGCGCCGCATTCATAAGGTGTGAATTATGTATCAGTCGTAAACGCAGAGCCAAGCCGATGGTTATCTGAAAAATGCACGGCCTTTACCGGGGCGAATTCGAATTGCGACGACCGCTCGCAGATATTTAGCGGCATTCCTAGAGCCCTGCAGTTGGATTCGCAGATCGACATTCTTGGCCGGATCGCTGCGTGGCAGTAATTTGCATTGTCCGGCTATCCGCAAACTGCCCGGCCAAGAGAGAGCCGACGACGACCCACGAACTCGTCCGAAAACTAACTTTCCTCGTCCCTTTCGTGCGGCGCGCTCCAAACTCATATATGCCACTGGCTCTCTCGAATGCAGTGTGTACTACGCAGGGAAAACGTTTCTGGCCCGTGCACAGACAGAGAGAGGATCAAGTGCATCTGCGGCAAGAATTTTCGAGCAGCTTCGGACGCCGTGCGACACCTGCCCTCCGAAGCTTTATTATGTAAACCTTGTCGATGTTTGCCCGCCAGTTTACATGCATACGTACGTCGCAGTCGGGCTTAAACGCGCGTGCCAGTTTACTTGAAATATATGTGAACCAAGAGAGCAAACCTGTAAATCGACCATTCTTCATTGTCCCGTCGTGGACTTTGAATTTTCGACTGCAATCGAGTTTGTAATGCTGTAGCCTCCTTGGAACGCAATTTACTTGTCAATTTTCTTACCTTCGTTGCATTTTGGATTCGATGCGAGATGGACAATGACATTTAGTTGCTTCTATAAGCCTGAATTTGGCGTAATTGATACTACAAGTGAACCTTACGATTGCAAATTGGATAAAATTAATAAAAATTTGAAAATGTATTTTTTCGGAGTTGTTTTCGGCGAAGATGTTAGTAAATACGAGTAGTCAGCGTACAAAAGATGGGTCAATTTGTCCATTTCCGGCTTGAAAATAAAAATCGTCGGTTTCCTCGCCGCTGTGTCTTCTCTTTTCTCTTTTTTTCGTCTGTCTCGGCTTACTCGCGTGATCTCGCGTGTACGTGTGTGCGTGTGTATACGTACGTGTGTATGGCCTATAGACGCGACGAATAGGTATATAATATTCAAAATAAAATACGTATAGCGGCGCGGAGAATCGCGAAGGAACAGAGCGAGAGGGAAAAAAGAAGGAAAAAAAAGCGAAAACGAGAGCGGTGGCAGCTGCCGCGCGCGCCGGTTCGCCTCGCACCGAGCACAAACACACGCATACGAACGCGCGCACTTACATACACACACATACACACGCTGCTGCTGCTGCATTGTCGAGGCGTCGCGCACTTCTCTCCGTATGTGCCATTGTAACGATTGAATTTACGGCATAATACCTATTTACAAGTGCGTATGCGCGTATTCGAATGCGAGTGTCGCTCCCTCTCTCTATTCTCAAATATTTCTCTCTCTCCTCCCGGTAACCGTCGCGTCTCTTTTGCTTTTCATAAATCAAACGAGATGAATTTCTCTCGATGCTATACACACTTTTGCCAAAGAACAATCCGCCTGCCGAGAATTATACATCCTGCTGCTTGTTCTTTGCTACCGCTGCTGCTGCTGCTACTACTACTGCTGCCCTCGGCTCCGTGTACATATTAGTGTCAATATTTTTTTAAGCTCTTTACAAAAGTTTCCGATCTCAAGGTCCTCATAGAATACTCTGTAACGTAAGAAAACAGCAAAGCTAATTTAGACCCTCGTTAATTATGAATATCGCCCAGAGCGAATTATGTTAATAACGTTCGAATTCGTTCGAGTCCAAAGTCCAGAAGGGGAGCTGTTACAGAGCCGACCAGGCGTTTGAATTTTAAAATGTGCGCTCGTTGCTTGGACGGTTGACATTGTGACCGTCGAGGTTGACTCCGGAGATTGGCAGCACCGAACACGTCCCAGCTCGCTCGAATTTTACCCACCGTCGCATCGGTAGATTCGTGCTCCACCTACCGTGAATATACGCGAGTTCGGAGCAGCAGACAGCAGTCACTCCGCAGTCCGCCGCGTGGAGCCAATGCACTCGACGACGCAAACGAGCGCCAACGCGAACCGTGCCTTACTATACACACACTGCTTATCGAAATAACATTGATTCATTCAAAGTTCCGTGGGCCGATAGACTCCCACGCGCCTGTCTCGACGTGTAAATAACTTGCAAAATGCCACTCGTTGTATGCTCGGCGTAGATCTATATAGTCACGTAGAAAAGCCTCGCCCTGTATATATACCTGCGGCGATCAGTGTCGATAGTTTTGTATTCGTTGCCTAGTCAAAGAGTTCACTGCAGCAAACATGTTTGCGACGTTTTGGATCGGTTTCGCTTGGGTCTTCCGCATGCTGCAGAACGCTATTCTCGGATACTACGATTTAATTATAGTTACGGCTCTCATAACTAATGGTGCTTACGTTTATCAACGAATCAAGAACTACTGGAAGGCCAGTCAGAGCAACGTAAACAGACACGAAAATGGAGCGCTTCATGGAAAACACGTAATTGTAAGTTGTTTTGGGCAATTTTCTTGTACATCGATTAAAAGCGACTCTCTATGCTTTGATTTATCGTTGAAAATAACTGTTGGAACAATAAAAACAAACCTGAAATACAGTCAGAAATTTCAGAGCATTTTTAAGGTTATCTATCAGTAACCGGTAACAGACAGCGGCTGTCTCGTTGTTTAGTTACCATCTGACGCCACTTGCTAGAGCAACCTCAACTGGCCTTTTAAATTACAGATCAAAATTTTTCCTTACGATGAATTAATTTGTTTCATCTATTGTGAAAGAATAATAAATGATTTTATTTTGCATTTGATTTTTAAAATTTACTACTACAAAAATTTACTCTACTCGTAGCATAGTCGATTTTTAATCCTTTCGATTTACTCAGATTACAGGAGGCTCTTCGGGAATTGGAAAATGTTTTGCCATGGAGGTAGCCCGTCGCGGGGCCAATATCACCATCGTCGGTCGCGACAACGAGCGCTTGAAACTGGCCTACGATGAAATTATTCAACACTGCAAGAACCGCAAAGATCAAAAGATCGAGTGTCTGTCGTTGGACGTCGCCCGATCCGCCATCGCAGTCGCAACGGCCTTCGCGGACCACGAGGCTCGCCTGGGCCAGTGCTACATGCTCGTCAATTGCGCCGGCAATGCGGTGTGCGGCAAAATCGAGGATACCGCCGAGATGACGCTCAAGCACATGCTCGACGTCAATCTCGTCGGCTCTTACAATTGCGTAAAAGCCATAGTTCCGGGTATGAAAACGGCCAAGGAGGGAAAGATCATTTTAGTTGGATCGCAAGCTTCATTACTGGGTAAGAAGGAAGAGAGAGAGAGAGAGCAATTTTGCACAATGTGTTTGTAAAGTAGCATAGTCAATGCCAATTTTCGCTTTGTAATTTTACAGGAATATACGGGTATTCCGCCTACTGCGCGAGCAAATTTGCAGTGAGAGGATTAGCCGAGAGTTTGTCGATGGAGTTAAAGCCTTACAACGTATCGGTTACCTTGGCGCTGCCACCGGATACTGACACCCCTGGATTCGCGGTCGAGCAAGAATCCAAACCATTGGAAACTAAACTAATATCCGAAAGTGCCTCTCTCGTACAACCAGAAGTCGTTGCTCAGCAAATGTACAAAGACGCTATGGTGAGTGTAAAATAAAATTCATTGCTCTTAATTCTTTTTCGCCATTTTAATCGATGACTTTTTTCTATACTTTAGGCTGAGAAATTTTTCTCGATTGTCGGAGTTGAGAGCTTTATTTTGACAACTCTGTGCTCCGGCATGTCCCCGTACAGCTCGCTTTACGAGTTGTTGCTTCAAGCACAGTTCATGGGACCGTTGAAGCTCATCAGTGCCTTTTATCGATATCATTTTGATAATATTATCAATCGTTGTGCTAAAGAAAGAGAAAGTCAGAAAAAAGTTGAATGAAAATGCGAAAAAATTGGTAGTTTTTAAAATATCTCATGTAGTGATTGAAGTTAGTTAATTAATTTTAAATTAGTACAGTGGTGACCTTACCAAGCGAGTGTTGACGACTGTTGTACTTAATATTTATTGAGAATATTTTTGTATGCGCCACATAGATATATTTTATCTTGGAATTTACAAAACAAATTTTTTTTCATAAACAGTTTGGTTTACTTTTTTATTTCGTATCCCATAAGTTCATGGTATAATTGTTTTTTTATCATTTTCATTGAAGCTTTATGTTTGTTATTACATACATAAAATTGAGGACGATTGCTCGTAGTATTCCAATATTTGAAATAAAATTCAGGGACCAAGAAGGAGAGATGTCGAGGTACGTTACGTACCGCAACTTGTATTCTATATAAAAAATCCAAAGTAAACGAGTAAAATGAAAAAAGAACTCGAAGTTTATCAATTAAGCAGCTTTACAGCGAAAAATCACGCGTCGCGATGCTCCTTGTTGGTTCCCAAACTCAAACGTTATCGTCCCGAATATAATCTCATTTGTTCATGCTCTTACACGCACTCTTACACACACACATCCTCGTGTAACGTAATTCCGAATGGAAAAAAGGAACATCGTAATGTGTCTCACGTCGGCGATGATGCACGCACACGTGTAAAAAGGAAGTAGAAGAATAACACAGCGACGCATACAGACACACGCACACCCACAACAACGATGCGCTAGCCCCGTACATTTCATACTCGCTGCTGCCTCGTGCTCACGCTGTCAGACGAGTAAAAAGCTTTTACGCGCAACGTATAATACTCCTTCCTCGGAAAAATTACATCGAGTGCTTTCGCTAGCTTTCTCTCTCTCTCTCTCTTTCTCTTTTTCGTCCTCTCTTCCTCTCTTACTATGCAATAGCTTGAGAGCAGAAGAAGATTTTTTTTCCTAAAATGTATTATTTTTTTTCAGTAAAAAATGAATACACGCACTTTTTTTCATGCATATTCGAGATAAAATTGATGATGTTAGCCACCCTTTGCTCTTCGATCCCGACCAATTTTATTCATTTTTTTTATTTTAGATTGCAAAAGTTTCTGCTTATATGATCATTTTTTCCTCAAGTCCGTCTTAATACATATCTTTATCATATTATTTAACATTTACATTCGTCCTCTTGATCACGTTCACGCGACTAAATCTAAATATCTTCACACCTGCAAGCACAATTCATTCTTTCAATAAATACGTTTTGTTTCGTTTATTTCGTTTTAATGGCTATTTATCATTAAGTTTACATGCTCATTCGCTTTCGTTTTTTATGGACACACCTCGTTTCTTTGTATAATTAATCGCGTCATTTCGCAGATCCTAAGCCGAAGAATCTGCGAGACAAGGCTTTTATGTATTCTTTTGTTTACAGTGCAATTTCTTGTTGAGGTGTTTCTTGTTCGTTCGCTCGCTCGACAAAGAGATTTTTCCTTGTAATTCTGCGGTCCATTTAAATTTCGGAGATAATCGTCGACACTGTCCGAAATGCATGAAAATCAGAGCTATTTTCAGCAGAGCCATCGTTCACACGAGTGCTTGATTATCACCGAAAAAATGGAGTTAATTATTATTCAACTATGTGACAATCGTCAAGCGCTCGAACTTCGCGTATTATTATATATCGTTGAGATATATTATACAGATCATTGAAAGCTTTTAATTTTTTTTTTCGTCGACTTCGCCTCGACGCAATCGTATATTTCGTATGCGTTTGCGCCAAAACGTCGCTACTTCGTAATCGTATGTATATAATATTTATTTTAGTCATTTACGTATAATAATATATTTATAATGATCATACTTCTCTCCTCTCCAGCTGATTCGTGTTGTGTAACGCGTGCATGTCGTGCATCGGAGAAGCTGCATAGAAATCGTTCGGAGCTTTTTTTTTCTTTGTACAATAGGTGCATAATCATTTGAAATTATACGCGATATATTTCAAACAGCCGCAGCAGTATAAGCAGCAGCAGTGTCACGTCCACGGCTGAAATAATTCAGTGCCATTGCACAAATTTTCACCTCAAGCTAAAAAAGTGCCGTCGTTATACTTTCAAATGTGCTTTCCTCTACACATCAAGTTTTTCCGAAAAAAAGCTAAGAGAGTGCCGAGTTGTACGCTATATTCAATTCAAAAGAGGATGACTGCTGCTGTGTTACTGTATACATATACCTGTAGGGAGTGAGGAGGGTAAAGTAGACGGAGACAGGATAGTGCGTGGAGGAAGGGGGTGGCATGGAGTGCAAATGCAAATGGGCATGCACAATTTATAATACTTCAACAAAAAAGTCTCGACGACGCGCACACGCTGCTGCATACTTTTGTATTTAGCTTGCTCCTATGTGGCTTGTTGCTTTATCTTTTGCTTCCTGAAGGACGGACGGGACGAACAAGCGTACACGCGCGCGCACATGCACGAAAAATTCTCTCTCTACTCTTCGAGCCTTTTTCCATCTTTTTTCCCTTTTTTCTAAAACTTTGTGCCTTTGCGTCTTCCCGAGAACCTTTTTTTTTTGTTTTCCAACGCCTTTTTTTCACGTCCTCGAAAGCTCTTCATTCGAGTTAATTGGATCAAGTCGAGGATTTTCGTGCCTTTCGCTATTGAAATTTATTGGTTCTTGGGAAAAGGTTTGCATATAAATTTATCCACTGTGAACTATGTTTACTTTTTACGCGACAAACCGACAAATCTAACGTTCATTCGCTTCTCTTACCAATGTTTTTTAAAGCTTTGATTGCTCGTGGAATTCCAAAAACACTGCGTTTTTAGAATTTCCACGACGTTAATTCGATTAACACTAGTTGAGAAATGCAATTTTGCTTACAATCGACTGTTCGTGTCAGTTCTTGACCATGCCCATTGAAAGAGCAACGTCGACATAATTTAATGATTGGGTCATGTTCACGTCACTCTTTCAATTATTTTTTCTTCGCATAAAAGAAGATTAATTTACTCGTTTATACCTTGAAATTTTTTATCAAGTAGCTTTAAAATGTGTCGCAGGATCAACGCGATATTATTAATTGTAATCGTGTCGATCGAACGATTCGTTAAAGGGAAAGTGCCATATCGCGCTCGTTTGTCTCAATCAAAATAGTAATTCAGTCATCATTATTACAATCGTTTTTTTTTTGTTCTCCTAACTACAGATGTAAATATACTTAATAACGGGCTTTGTGTGTTAATCAAGAATTTCATATACGTATAGGCAGTTAATGATTTTACGTGCTTGCATTTTATCATTATATCTAGTGACATGATGATGATTTATACGGTACGACGTAATGTGCTTGCACGTGTGACTGACCAGTGCAGGAGACGTTTTTGTCGCTCGAATTTTTACATCGCAATTATTAGTGAGCCTATATAACATTTTCATACATACGCTCCGGTAATTGTGCGCTGACACAGTCGTGTTCGAAGGTAGAGATGCGGTAAAAAAAGTTGAACATTTTTATATTTACACATTTAAAAATCATTGTGATAAGTTGAATGGTATTATTTTTTGTTTGTTAAAGTCCAACGAAACGTCACCCACGGGCAGTTTGGTTAGCACAGGCGGTCAAACGCAGCGCTTTTACTTCTTGTTTTTTTTTTTTTGTCAAAATTCTCCCACGCGCGGACGATTTATTACTATTTATTATTGTTTGCTCCTTATCATCATTTACAATTGTCCACAATTACGGATGTTCGTTCGCATTATATGGATGACACGTACGCCGTGTATGCGCGCGTGTCATCGTAATTACTTAAAAAGCTAATTTATGTACAGACGATTATTCGTTCCTTTCAATTATCGACTTTAATAACTTTTATAGTTTACTCGTCCCTGTGCTACCGCGATTATCAAATGTTTGCGTCGTTTCTTTTTCTTAATAAGACGATGACTCGTACGCGAGCTTGTTTTTTCTCATTCTTCCTATATATTTTATAAATATTATGTATATGTTCCATCACGCAATTGTCACACACAGATCGGATCCTCACGGCTTATATTCTCATCGGCGTTTGAGCTGAAACTCGTTCAATATGTAGTGTATAATGATTTTTTTAGAATACGCATTCACAGTTGTTCACGAGCTGCAATACATACACCAAGTATATATAATTAAGTAAATACTTCGCTTACAATATACATTTACATATATATTTTATATTTATATTTTGTATAAAAACATTTTTAACGATGTATCATGTACTGTTGAGAATAAGGTAATAACTCGACAACTAAGTTGTACTGAAAGTTCGCATCACAGATTGGCAGTACGTTGCAATTATAAATGTAATATCAACAATGTAAAATAATTCTTATTTTCCCATGCTGTATATAATTGTTCAACATATATTTTGGCCAAGGCAACGCGACTACACTTTGGCCGGTTGACATCGAACGAGTTTCAATTCGGTTTTTCCTCTCTCCCTCTCTTCCTCACGTATAAGCGCGTCGAGGATGCAGGACGAATTTCAGCGAATATGTATCTCCATCCCTCGCAATCTTTGCGTTGTGCATCTATTCGCAGAAAATTTGTTTTTTTTTTTTTTTACGTATTCGAATTTATTATTTAATACCTTCGCACACAAAATTTAAATACACAATGAAATTATCGTCTTGATTGAAATCGTGCGACGAGCGACCGCGATACAATTTTTTCGCCCTCTCGCCGAGGACAGGCTGGCTGTATCGCTATCGATCGGACGATTATCAATTTATTTTTCTTTCCACTCCGAATCGAGAATATATAAGGTCGAGTCAGGATTCATTGAGGTGAGCTCGAGATTCGTATATGCAGGAGAGCGCCGCTCATTAAGACGAGGCGTGTCGCGCGAAAATCATTCATGGGATAAAGCTCGGTAAATGGCCTCTTCAATCGGCATATTTTATATATCCGTATATATACCGAAATATATATATATATGCGGCTCGATCTCACCTCACGAGGACTCAAGCTCGTTTACATTATACTTTATGCAAGAGGCTAAAGACACATCGACGTGCAAATAAAGGCTCGAAAACTCGCGCCTCGACGATGTGCCAGTGGTACGGCCCTATAGAGCAGCCAGACGGGCTACTGCTACCTATATATACGTATATAGCAGCGCGGAGAACAGCTGAAGCTCGAGGGCTGGTAGTAAGTGTCGTTTATCACTAATGGCCTCGGCAGCTATGTGCGTGCCTGCGCCAGCCCCTCGGTATTAAACCTTCTCTCACTCTCTCTCTCTCTCTATAAGCCCTCGACGATTATATCGATACTCGGCATTTTCCCGCTTCCCGCGCGCGCTTACATTTCATCGATTTATAAAAAATTTTACATTTTATTTTTGAAAATCCATTAAATTTTGGTTTAATGATTATTGTATACTCGAGAGAAAAATAAGCAATGAAGCCGTATCGTTTTTTTGCCCTCGCGCGAAAAAAATTTCATAACGAAAGCACTCGAGGAAAGAAAAATATGGTTTTACAGAGTGTCGCTGCGGCGGTGGATGCAATGGAGCGGTAAAAATCAACATTAATGCGAGAAAATTAGCTTTATACCGGATGCCCTCTCGAAGCTCGATCGCCCATGAATCATCCTCCGTTGGCGCGAAACAATTTACAGCCAAGTCTGTGAGCAAACGTGTATACTGAAAAAAGGCGGTACACACATATCGCACACGCGTCCTGATAATCGGCGCAACGACCCGATTTCTTCGAAGCGACAGATTTCAATCGATCGCGCGGGGGGTTGCTGTTTTTTCCGGCGCTCGTGCTTTTTTAATTAAGAAAAAAAAAACGCTAGCTATATTGTACACGCGCGTCGCGGCGTCGGCGGCGGCGGCCAAGAGTGCGAGGAATGTTAATGAAAGGGCCGTAGCTGATAATTTCTCAATGGAGATATTTTTACTTGCTTTCGCGCGCGTTGCGTCGATAATTGCTTTCACGGCACAAATGATTGGGTGTCGCTCGATTATAAACGCCTCGCGCGCTCCACCTTGGCTTACTCGAGTCATTATAATAATTGACCGATGGAGCTTCATTAACTCCTTTCTATTTCGTTAGGTCGATATTTTAATTTTCCATTCTGCGCACTTTACTTTTTTCCCCTCCGGCTGCGGGGTATTATATATATAGGCAATCTGAATATAGGCGGCGGGTACCACGGGCACAATGTTCGTCGTCTAGTACTGCGAGTTCAACGACTATAAACTTGACTTGTTTTTTTTTCAGACTAAACGGCCGGATCGCATTTTTTACATACAAATATAAGACTGTCTCGAGATGAAGATTTTTCTTCCAGCTTATCCTTTTTTTTCTCCTTCATATACACAATACCTATGTGTCGTTACGTATATACTTTTTTTCTAACCGTTTTTTTCTACCCTCTCTCTTTTTGTGCTCTCTTGCAAATGACTCGCATGTACATTTATATGATGTGTCGACGGAAGATCATCGTCTTCCCGAAGACACACTTAGGCGCGCGTGCACCGGAAAAAAGGCAGGCAAAAGATAAGCTAAATACGACTCTCGCGCAGGCAAAAACTCGCGAGTTTCGTTTATTCGCGCTGTATCACACATGCAGAGAGAGAAAGACAGAAGACGAGAGCGCAGCGATGACACGAAATCAAATGCTATAATGTCAAAAAATTTACTTCAAATCGCGTGTATGATAATATTTGGTGTGCATGTATAAGACTCGAGTGTGTGGGTACGTGTACGTGTTTGCGCGCGCGCATCAGCTCGCAAAATTTGACTGCCACAGTTTCGTTGGCTGCCTGCCAAAATATGCGTCCCGTGTATATATATGTGTGTGTATAAAGCAAGAGTCGTATTTCATCGAAGATATCTTTTTTTTGCTACACACTTTTATACCTATATATAATAAATCAGTCGAGCGCGTAGTCGAGCGTAAAGCGGCTCGTGAAAGAACAAATTCACTCGCCTACAGGGCGCATATATACTTTTTTCGCTCTCTTTCTGCCTCTCTCTTCTCTCATCGTTCCGCCGAAGTTTCTCGTTTCTCTCCTTTTTTGTAATGCGAGTAGAATAGAAGAAAATATAACCGAGTGTTAGTTACGTAGTCGGTGGTACTTTCTTCGAGCTATAAACGTATATGATACGCGATTCTCTTGGATAATCTTCGAGGGAGGATCGCAGTTAGACGTCGATAGTGATAGCAGCTCGATATAACATTCAAAACAAAGCCAACTAACTCGTGCCGATGTAAGTTGGCAGTTTCACGGCGCAGGTATGGAAATTATTAATAGGTGATCGATCAGTGCGTGTGCAAATCAACGAGTATCGCAGAAGCGCGTGCCCGATAAGCTGCGCGATACACTGAATTTTCAGGTAGAACGAGACTGTCGCGTCGAGCTGCTCTCGGACGAGCCCCGAGCACGATGACCTCTTACTGATCACTCGCGATTGTCCTCCCTCGTCGAAAATCAAGCGAATGCCGTGTACGTATCGTCGCGTCTTTTCCAGTGCACGCCTGCGCCAATACAGCAGCTACGTAAATCCACGAGTCTCGTTCGAACGAATAATGAATTCGCGGTATACACCGCAGCAGATAATTCCCATCGATCTTCTCTCAATCCTCTCGCTCTCTCGCAATCGTTATGTATATTATTTATAATGTGCGCCAGCTCCAGCGTGGGCCGCCGGTCGACGCCGGCGATGTCGTCGTGACGCGCAGCTCGGCAGGGCCGTTCATCGGGCGCTCGGCAAATAGGTCTGGGTCGTCGCCACCGCCAGGCCCAGCAGTAT
Organism: Trichogramma pretiosum; assembly: GCF_000599845.2. Taxonomy (NCBI): domain Eukaryota; kingdom Metazoa; phylum Arthropoda; class Insecta; order Hymenoptera; family Trichogrammatidae; genus Trichogramma; species Trichogramma pretiosum. Next base: position 792,855 of record NW_019641665.1, read on the forward strand.
CAGGCCGCAGATCCGGACGCGTTCGCTCTCGCTCGCCGACAGGCTCAGGGCGCTCGCCAGCCAGCAGAAGAGCCGACAGCAGCCCGGCACCGAGCTCACTCCCCGCTGGATCGCCGCCGGATGCTCACCTGCGCAAACAGACATGCAAAGCAAACGATATAGCCAATTACAATAATATGAAATCGAGAATAGGGATGTGTAAAAGTGTGGGCATGGCTTGCTGACCATTGAGTACGTGCAGCTGCACGCTGATGGCCTCGAGATTGCTCGGCCGACAGGTGTAATTGCCCGAGTCCTCCGGGCCGGCGTAATAGATGGTGAGATTGCTCGACGTGTCGTTCGTGCCGTCGATCAGCTTCGTCTGTATGGACATCTTGCCCCGGCGCTCCTGCAGCTGGCGCTCGTGATGATACCAGAACACGTAGAAGGGTATCTCGAGCGAGTTCTTTACGACGCACTGCAGCATCACCGTGCTGCCCGTCTTCACGTAGCGGTCCTTGTCGCCCAGTATCTCGATTTTCGGAACTGCCCAAGACAAATTAAATCCAACGAGTGCAAAATTAATCCTCGAGCTCTGCTCTCGCTATAGCTGGCGCCAGCTGCTGCGGGCTGCGATCGCCAAGTCGTATAACAAGTAGTACGAATCAATATACGCACCGACCACCACGAGATTCACTATGTGGCTGAGCTTGGGCTCCATGGAGATCTGGCACTCGTACTCGCCCTCGTCGTGCGGTTGGGCATATTTTACCAGCAGCGTCCACGTGTTGGTCTGGTCGTAGAACTGCGACTGGAACCTCTCGTCGGCGATGAATACCGTCCGGTCGACCGACAGTATGTGAGTGTCTTTCGTCCGCACCCATGAAACCTGCGTCGTCGATTCGTCCGTTCGTCCGTTCGGCCAAGGGGCAGAGGCAAACAAAGTTTCCAAGCAACTTTAGCCATGCTCAATGCGCTTATGTGTATGTATACCTTATAGCCTTTCGCCCCGAACGAGCGAGACTTTGGCCGGATTTAATTCGATATCGTATAGAGCTGAGCTCGCTAGCAACTATATACCGTGTACGACCAAACGACCACTCGACTATTCAAATCGATCTTGAGCGAGCCACGCGCGCCGCCCGCAATGACGCGTACGGTATCCGATTAACATTCAGCTGCCAAGGATAATAGCGCTTAAATGAATGTGTTTACGCGACCCTCGACGAAAAAATGAGAGACTCGACGCGCGCGTTTACAGCCTGTGCTCTCGGGTGCGAACTGCGAGCTGGTGTACAGCTGCGGGGCCTCTCGTCTCTCTCCTCGCATTCGCCTGCATTTTTCTGTTTTTGTCATGCTCCCCTGCATTATATTAAGACTTTGAAGTGGGATGCAGCTTTTTTCCCCCCAGCTAGCTTTATTTTTTGGCTTGTTCTCTGCCCAAGAGGAATTCAAGCGCGCAATCCAGTCGCTTTTTTCTACCTGTTGAGCAAAGTTACCTCCACCCAAAAAAAAAATAATAATAAAAAAGAGGCAAAGCGCTTGAAAAGCGAAACTGTCGACAATGGAACGCGTTTGCCACGGTTTCAAGCGAATATTGTCGTCTTGTCCAATTGTCGGATGCAGCGAGCCACGCTCCGAGGCCCCCTTGTTTTTCTTATTGTTGTTACAGCACACATGTAAGAACCACGTTACGTTTGTTGCCATTCGACTTCAATAAAGACTACATCGACGTTTGCATATGACCAAAGAAAATCGACCGGGTTTTTTTCAGTCGACTGTTGCGTACTCGGCTCGAAGAAAAAAGAATGGGATATTTACGCGCGCAGCTGCGTGGGCGGCGGACAAAAGTACTTGTTGATTTTTATATGCAAATAAAGCGACTGACGACTCTGCAAAGCGTAGTTTTCGATTTATGTGCTTCGAGTGCGTGTATACATTGCGAGTGTGTGTGTGTGTGCGTTGAAGTCTAGTGCAATCAAAGAGCTTTTGCCGCGCCCACGGAGGCCCTGCGGGATTTTCGCTATTGAAACTTTAGCCGAGCGTAATGTATTCAGATTTCCTTTGACAGTAAGCAAGAGGGCATAATTTGTCTTGTCGAACGAATAAATAATATTCCAAAAACTTTGCTTCGATCTTTTGTGTCGAATTTCCGGCTCAAACGACCGAGCCTCGAGCTCTCGCGAGTGGAGCTTTCAATTATCGCCTGGCGTTGAGTTGAAATTTATTAGCAAGTCATTATACGTGACAAGAGGCTTAAAAATGAGCTTGTACACAGTTGCAAAACGCGAGATAATTAGCCGAAAAAAAAAGTTTCACAATCGCGAATATTACACGAGCCGCAAATAAAGTTCGAATACTGCTGAGCGAATTTCATGCTAATATCGCACACAAAGCCAACTTTTTAATCCATTTGAAAGCAAAACTAGGGAACGAGCGAGCGTCGCGAAAGTTACGCGGGGCATAAATACGAGCCGCACAAAAGCGCAATTCGCGCGCGCGCGCCAATAAACATACCGAAAGTCATTTGCGCAAATGAGCATGTAAGAAGCGCGAGATATAAGCGAGATGGGAGAAAACGCACACGCTGGACGACTCGATATCGTAAAGTCCTTTCGCCCGCACGCACTCGCCAAGTGAATACTTTTTTTATCCAGCTAAACGACATTTTTTCCATTTACTTTCCTCGGAAATGATATTTTTCTGCATTCGTTTGACGAGTTAAAAATTCCTCGATTCGCGTTTTGTCGTGCCGTAATAAAAATTAATTTCAATAGTCGAGCTGGCTTTTTATGTGCTCGCGCGCAATTTGATAAATTATCATTTAACTTTATTACAATTTTTTCGACGAGAATCAAAATTCATGAAAAAGAGGGAGGTGAAAAAGAGGAAGAAAAAGGAAAAAGAAGACGAATCCGCCGTAACGATACTGCTCCTCGAAACTCGTTGAAATAAAATACAGCTCTCGTCGCGTTAAATTTTTTGCCATGAGCCCGGGGTACAGGGAGAGAGCGAGCGAGTACGTGTATACGTAGGTGCGGAACAGGCGAAAACGAGTCGTAAAAAATAAAAAAGTGAGCGCCGCGACTCGGGGAAATATAACTTTTTTACATAACTTCGCAATGGTCGTAACAAAACTTTTATATACGCTACACACGTATCCGTTGTCAGTGTTTTTAATACATGTCATTGCGTCGCGTCACGCGCACATATATAGCAAAGTATTACTTTTGAATTTATATTCGCCGGGACGAGTGCAGCCCCGCAGCCTCCTCCACTCTCCGTATACGTATAGTGCGATTGTTGCGCGATGCGCGTGCGAGATTCGAGTCCTTCGGGCGTAATCGCGTTTCGTGTAGTGGTGCAGGTGCCTCTACACACATTATACTCACCGACTTGTTGCCAATCTGTCGAACCTTGCAGGGCAGGTAGGCGTGGGTGCCCATTTGCACGGTGACGTTGGTCACGTTCTGCGCGTCGATGTAAGGGCCCGTGTACAGTCCGCCGTAGCGCTTCACCAGTGAGTGCGATCTCGTGCTCACACCTGGAAATATAAAAGCATAGATCGATTAAAAAATCATTGTCCCAGTCTTACGGAATTATCGATGCATGCTCGAGCACTCCGACGCGTTTTTCCTTCTCTTTCTGCACGCCTGCACATATAAGGCCATGTATAACGAGGTGCGCCCGCCGCGCGCCAGCTAATATGTACTTAATATGGACTGGAATAGTAAATTACCCGAGTCAGTCGTGCGGCCGGCTGATATATCGTTAGAACAAGCACGTTAATGCGCTTTATTATCGCGTATAAATTGTCTCGAGTAGCTCGAGAGCAACATTTGTTTCTCGTGGTTTTCGGTTTACACGTATACACACACATACATGCAACCTACATCCCCTAGCGTAAATGTCCTCTATCGCCTCTGCATGTTTTTTTTAACTACTCTTTAAAAGCTACTTTTCTCGACTCTTGTTCCAGACTCGACCGAACCTTTTTTTTATCAACTTTAATCCAAAAGATATGTTTATAATGCAAAAGCCATGTAATGCACTCGCGTGTTTATTTTGTTAGAAAAATAACGAAGCCAAATGTAACGTTACTCGGAGAGAGAGATTTGTTAGCTCTTCTGAAATTTCAATAGGACACGTATTCAATCCGTTAAAATCTAACGAAAAGCTCGGATATAAAAACGTTAGAAGCATCCCCCTCCCCCAAGCTCCTTCTTCAATTATATAGCTAACATCGAATTATCCATTTTCAATATTACTAGCTTTTTCTCTCTTTTCCTCTTTCTCTGCCCTTACGCTCGCAATGTACCATCACTTTTCAATAATATTACTCTGATATACATATATACATATCGATTTCAGCCAACACATACCGGGCAAATATATTGTACTGAAAAATATCACTGAAAAGAGAGCCAAACAAATAACGACAAAAAGGGAAGGGAGGAAAAAAATTCATGCATACTGCAGAAAAGATTCGTAGGAGTGAAAAAACCGGAATAAAATATATTATATAAAAATATAAAGAGGGATGAAAAATCAACTGCTGCATAAGCGTAAGCCAGCGGGCGTCCGTACGGTCAGCGCAACACAATGACCCGGAGCTTGAGTAAGCGTGGCAAAATTTACTCGCAGCTATGTGCGTGCTATATATCGCGTCGTCAATATATGTACGCGAGCGACGAAAAAAAAATGTAGAAATGGATGAATTCGTGTAATACAGTCGATCGTCGAGGGTATTTTGCAAGGCAAATCGCGTTCGATTATAAATCGCTTATCATCTTCAATTTGTGCGCCGGGGCTGAATAGAAATCGATGTTCCATATTCGCCGAGGAATATTTTGGCAATTATTACACAATGAAAAATCGAGCTGAATGCAGCCCTCTTGTGCACGGTGAATTGTATCGACTCGTATTAAGGAAATTCCAGTATACGCTTTGAATGTGTATTAAAAAGGCACATATTAATCGGGGAATTCCGCAGTACAATAAAAGCTGCTTTCATGAGATCAGCCCTCGCAGCAAAAGTTTGAGCAGTAAAAAATTTGTTTTTGTTCGACGCTGCTGCATATACGTGTACGTGTACGTACAACAAGGATCGGGAATTCCGAAGAGCTAAAATGTCGGTGCGTAAAAAATCTATTAGCAAAATAATCCAATTACGCTCGTTGATATTGCCTCGATGGCCGCGGCCGCGCATTCAAGGTTTATATAATATGTTGTTGGCCGCACGAGTGCACGTATACACACACACACCAAGGATTCCTTATTACTTTTGTTCTTATAATGTAAAATCTTTTTTCCGAGCCCCGTACAAATGTGTGTCAGGTCGCTTGTTTGCCCTGGCCATATAATACGAAGGCAAACTTTCGCTACCGCATTGAATTTGGTTTGTTATTTTTTTAAGCTCGTTTGTTCTCCGTCAAAGTTTCTTCCCCGTACGTCGGCGGAATATTATTTATACGCGGCACGGGTTTTGCAGCGTCGTCAAAATAAACAAAAATTCGAGGAAAAAAGCCGTAGCAGTAGGAGCACGACGAGCGGGCGCATTAAGAAAATGAAAAATTTGCATTTTCAGCAGCGTCAACGAAAAAGCAGCTGTGTGTGTAGCTGCAGCAGCGCAGCTCATATAGGCCTCGGCCTCTCTGCCAACGCTCGGAAAGTGGGAGTACGTGTTCCTCTTGGATAACAAAAGGCTCGTTGCGCGGCGAGAGAGGCTGAGCGTGGGGGTGCGGGCGATACACTCGAGGCTCGACTGCATCGAATGTACATATACTCGCGCCTACACACCAACACACGCACGTGCGTACACGAAGAGGCTCGTTTTACACTCCAACTCAAAATGCTTGGCTAATCTACCGTGCACTCCTCTGCCTCTCTCTCTTTCTCTCTCTCACTCGCTTTCCATATGTGTGCTGAGTAATCATGATCACACCCCCGGAGCATGTAACGAGGATTTTCCCTCGTGTATACACACGCACGCGCCTATATATACGCACACATATTGAAACTGTTCAAGCGTTATAAGTGGGAATCAGGTATAGTGATCGCAGTACGACACGAGCAAGATGGGGCACAATGACACGCACGCATACATACATATACACGAGCTTGCACACAGATTGAAGTGCGGTTGCGTCTGTGTTTGCGCACGGATGGGCCGCGCGCCTCGGAGCAAGGGAAATCGATGGTTCTCCGACTTGTGTAGAGCGCACCTATTCGTGTGCAGCGCCGCACACGCTTACCTGAGCTTTGGCTTTGTAATTGCTTGTTGCGTGCCTCTGCGCGCGACACTGCTCTTCATTCGTTGACGCGTAAAAATTAAGAAACAAACTTATGACACACTGTGCTCGCTTGGTAAAAGTTCGCGAAATCTTGGCTAAACCTTGCGGCTTGTAAAATCGGACTTACAGCACTGGCTTCTCAAAAAAAAGAAAAAAAAAAGGGAAAAAACATGCGCCCTAGACACGTAAGACGTAAAGTTTCTCCTTGGCACGGCCAGGAAATCCCATACAAAATACTCGGCTAAAGCTTTTAATTCTGGCTGAGAAGTTTTATTTTTACGAAAACATTTCGTGCCACTGTTTAACGATTTACTTTTCGTGCTTTTGATATTGCAAAAGAAAGGAGGAGCCTAGCAAACGGACTTTAAAAATACGACCTAAATTGGGTGTCGGTGAAAAAAAGCAAAAAGAAACCTTTTATACCACAGAGGGAGGCGCGCGCGTCTATCGTGGCAATCAATTCACGGGACGAGTCTCGGTCGCGGTGCAATGCGGCAAGAATCCGTGTGGAAGCTGCTATTGCTTGTCCGACTGGGCGCGTCATCGGCGTCGTCATTTGTCCCTCGGATATAAATCATTCGCTCGTTCGCACGCAGTACACACTCACACACACACACACATGCATTCTGATTTGGCCTGATTCTCTCTTACTCGCTCTCTCACTAGCTGCAGTCGCTAATTGAGAAGTTGGTATTATACTGCGATACGATGCCACGAGGGTGATGGATCTATCCCTCCTGTTTTTTGATTCATCGAGTTAGCTCTTACGGGAATGAGCTTTTAGCTTTCAGCGGTATAATGAAACATTTTTGTTGCTCCTTTCAGTGAACGAGTATGCGCGCAAGCTCCACGGAAAATTCATTATAGTACCGTAATATGTTTTTTTATCATTTATCTATATAGCTCGCTTATTATTTAGTCAAATACTCAATCACCATTTTCATCGTCCCAATTGAATTTTTACGAGCAGACCCCTGCCTCGTTCATTTACCTTGCTATTTGGATTTACGGGTCAATCAATTGTTTAAAATGCAGCTACTCTTTTTTTATTCATGAACGTGTACATTCGCATCAAGCATGTAAAAAATGTTCTGGGCTATAAAACAACTATAACGAGATATTGAATCGATGTCCATTTCCAATTACATTTGTTTCGCTGCAGCAGCCTTCACTTTGGTTAATTTGACCCGCGATTGATGCGAGCTCACTTTGGACGATGTTTACAGCGATTGAGATTTCCGTTTTTTCCCGGGCATTTATAAAAAAAAATATTATTTATTTTCGTCGCAAAAAAAAGTTACTGATGAATGCGCAGCATAAAATAGCTGAAATATCCTTTAACCCGTTAAATTAACACTTGCCACAAAAGTTAACCTACTTCCACGACGTTGATGTTAAAACTTTGCTTTTCTTTACAACTTCCACAAATAGAAACCGAAAAGGTTTTGATAAAAAATCATTAGCTAAAAAATGTTGGCTTCTTTGCTATAATGTTGAAAATACTTATATTAAATATAATGTAAAAGTAGAGAAAGTTTTTTTCTTTGCAGAAGGATAGGAAAAATTCAATTTCATGTACAAGCATTTGAATTAATGTGATCTGAACTAAACTGTAAAAATATTTTCATGACTCACATCTTATTAGGTTTCATATTAAAATCTTTAAATTTTATTTGGTTTGTTTACATCAAGTTTTGTATAGTTTTTTTTCATTTTCTAGATTTCTATTATAAAACGTAAATTATACTAAATTTGTATTTTTGAATTGAATAAAATTATTAATATAAGTTGTGTTCAGTAATGAATATCATTACAACGAGTTTCTTACCAATGGCGTTGTTGTTTATCAAAACTTGATTGATTTTTTTCCAATGATGCTTCTTTTATACAAAATTATTTTGACTTTACCACTTGTAGATTTACAGAAAAATATATTCGCCATCTAGCGGTAGAGACTGGTTTTAGTTATGATTGGATTTTTATATTTTTTTATAGTAAAAAAACAGTATGAAAAAAATGATTTCGTTTTTTATGGGAAAAAAATCAGAATTGATAACTTTTAATAAAGACTTCATGTAAAAGTATCTTCAATAAGATTCAGTACCAGCTACGTTAATTTCAATGCCTAATTTTACACTTAATTTGCATCAAATTTCCAGTATTTTTAACAGTAAACTTCATGATAGCTTTTAAAATTAGTTATCTTATTTGTATAAGTTTCCTTATTAATTCTTTCGTAGCTGATGACTCAAACTTAAAGATATCTTATAATATGATACTATGAATCATTTTTTTTACCAATTAGTCAAGAATATAATAATTTGCTAACATTCAATCATAAATAGTCGCAGGCAAACGTAGACATAAATCTTGTTTTTTTCGCCATTCAAAAAGTTTATTCACGAGGAGGACGGAGAAATCGAGTTAATTAAAACTACTGATCGAAATTTCTTTTTGCTTTCGCGAGAAGTTAACGATCGGACTCATTTCAATGGTTTCTTCCGCAAGTCCTTATGATATGAATTATACTTTGATCACTAGACGACCGTTTTCTTTTTTTTTTGCCCCCGTTTAAGATTATTATTGAAGTTTTAATTCGAGGGCAGTTGCACATTCGTATATAAAGTTGTGAAACAAACTTCTATAGAATGTTCAAATTCTTTGGTTTTGTGTTCTAAACTGTGATAAGAGCATCGCGAAGAATAAGAAAAAAAAGAAATGTTTTTTTCAAATTTAATAAATAAATGTTATGAACGTATTGGCATTTTCAAAAAAAAGTGGTAATAATATTGACCTACTTTCAATCTTCTATTAAATCTCAAATGGAAATAGTAGAGTTTTTTTTTAAAAAGAAAGTTTCTTTTGACGAAAGCGAAATAATAGAAAAAACAGTCAGTTTTAAAAAGAGTCAGAAACAGTTATTTATTCTGGATACAAAGATTTGCTTGAAAAAGAATAGTATATTTCTTAACGGGTGCACAACTAGTTTTGTTAAAAAACCATATGTGCACCAGTTAATGATACTATTTTTTCCCTACGAGAGCCTAAAATAGTAATAAGTATTTTAGGTTAGAGTGGAAAAACATGATGCTTTTATTCATCTGGAATTGTTCTTAGAAATCTTAATCATATAATGAATCAATCTAATTAGAAATCATAAAACGTATAAATCTGTGTTAACATTGGAGATAGCTGATCTACTTAACAGTTGAATCGAGCGAGAAAAACAATTGCAGAGCTTGCAAAGCATAAAATAATCTACACTTATCGTCCAACGAATACTTGATTTGCTCTAGCGAAGGGAAAATATGTCAGAGTTTCTGTCAAAAAGAGTTTGGAGGAGCTTTTACGCATGCTCGCTTGACGTAGCTTATCTTATCCAAAGGGAGTGTCCGACAACGAATGTTACACGGAATGTGGCCAATGAACTTTTTTGCCACGTGCGTTCTACTGCTTAAATTTGTCATGTACTTTATGAGAGCGAAGGTCTTTACTGCGTGACTGTTGTTGAAAATTGTTAAAAGTTTGCAATTACTTCATTAGGCAAGGGTCGCTGTTGAACTAGTTCTAGCGAGAGTTTTCGATCCTGTGCGAATTACACATGAATCATGGTTTATGTGATAATATTTCGCGAATATAAGCGAGTTAATATGAAAACAGAGGGAAATGAAAAGCAGTCAAAAGTCTTTCATCATAGTTCGTTATTAGCTTATTGCAAGGGAAGCAGCTAAATCAGTAACTGCAGTTTACAATGAATTCTATATTAATTACAGCGCCTATTAAATACTATCTTGCCGAAATTAGTAGTAAAGTTTTGACAGTTTACGCCCTCAAAAAGCAGGTCAATACTGTTATATCATAAGTTAATCGCGTAGTTTTTCCAACTCCGCATCAGAGTCTAACGCACAAGTTTTTCTCTCGTTAAATACTTTGGAAAATCAAAAGGCTCTCCTTGCTATCTTCATATCAACATTCTCGACATTTATAATCACCTATATCTGCCATAACGTCGGCCGCAAACATAGCCGTCTCTCTCTCTTCTCTCTCGTCCGCCGACTCGACTCGATAAAACTCCAAAGTTCTTTGAAAAGAAGCTGTGCAGCCTCTGTTTATAAGGCTATATTCAAGCTATCTTGCCTCTCCCAATCAGATAAACCGCACATCTTTCGCCAGTTTCAAAGAAGAGTCAAGTGCATCGCACGCTTACTTAGCTCGCTGCTGATGCTGCTGCTGCTGCTGCTGCTCGCAGTCGCCCCAAGCGCTTTGGTTTATTTTACCGGGATTAAAGCAATTAAATTTTCCGTAAAAGATGCGAAATATATAGCTATAGGTGGGCTCGTACATGTATACGCATGTATGGGATTTGTATTAAATGCGAGGCAATGAGCTTTGATTGTCAAGTGGATTTGAAACGATGCGCGCGCGCCACTCTAGTGTTTGTTAATCAAATTGGTCAGTTTAATCGATGCTTATATGAGTATTCTCCTGTGTGCAGCGTATGTGCAGCCGTGAGCGCGCGGGGGAGTACATTTTCGACGCGCTCGTGGAAATGAATTTCATTCAATTGAACGAGTGTCATTGAATTTCTAGGCAATCGTTTATTTATTTATTTTTTTCCTCGTGAATAAACGTCCGAGTGTAGCGCGCGCCAGATCGAATGCCTTTTTGGCGCTCGGGAATAGGTAAAATCTATAATTGAATGCCGTGCGCGCAAACAATCCTGCTTTGCATCTACAAAGTTTGAAATTGAATAAAACAAAAAATATTTTCATTTATTTTAAGAGCACGTTGGGGATTAAAATCGCAGCCAAATAAAGCATAGATTCTTATGCGAGCTATGCCTACCATACTTTGTTTAGAGAGGAATAATTAAAAGGATACAGAATCGTAATGAGAAAAAATATATATCGGTAGATTATTCAACCATGTAAGAGGAGCGTTTTATTATGTGTCCGAGCAAATAATTAAAATCGATCGTGCACATGGCATACATTTCATAGATAAGAATAAGTATCTCTCCGGCTTGTCTATATTTACTCGCTAATAGAACGGAAGAATAAAAAAAGAGTCGTGAAAAGAAACACACGTTCAGAGAGAAAGAGAGATATGACTCTTCTTTCAACGTTGAAGGTATTAAAAAAAAATCTGGAAAAAAGATGTAGAAAAAATCTCATCGCTGCACTCTTTCTCTCTCTCAATATAATACCTTAGGTTTTATTGGATGTTTTCTCTCTCTTTCTCTCTTACGCTCTCGTCTAGGGGGAATTTTCGGTTGATCGGTTTTGTAAAAAGAATAACGGGGGAGAGAGGAGGGGGGAGGGTCTCGATAACTGTAACGCGATGTGCTGTGTGCAACTCTTACTACCCAACCCTTGCTTTTAGAGAAAGAGAGTTTTTTATACGACGCTCTGTGTGTGTACACGGATGCTTTTTGCACGATCCATGCAGCCCGTACATAGTGCTGCGCGCTTCTTTTCTTTGTTGACTCGCGCACCGCGCGCACAACCGGGGATATAGGTGTCTCTATGCGGCGGCTAGATCTGCTATTTTTTTGCACACAAAGGAACGGCTAGTGGTGTACGCGGTGCTGCTGCATATATATACGTTTTGTCTCGCTACACGCTCGCTCCCTATCTCTCTGTGTGTCTCATTCCGCAACATGTCTTGTATTTACCGCTCGCTCGCACACCCACACACACACACATACACACGAATACGTGCCCGGCTGTAATTGCGCTTTTTGCTCTCGCGATATCGAATCGATTGCGCGATATGTGTGTCGTACTGCTCGCGTTGACACTTAGGAAAATATTTTTCGCGATAGCTGCAATTTTTATGTATCGGAATAAAAGTCCATGTTAAAGCCGTCTGCGCTCTCGCGAGCTCGCATTGTCCATTCGCTCGTATACGAAATCCGCGGCGCACAGCGAGGCTGCCGCTATAGCTTTTGCACTTCTCCATTACACATACGAGACAAGACAGCAAAGTGTCCAGAAGAAAAGTACGCGAAAGAAAAAGAGAGAAGGATAGAAAAAAAGTTTCTGCTTCGGAGCAAAAGATCGTCGTCGTCGTCGGCTGCAGTTGTCGTAAAGGTAGTCGAGACTCGGTGTGTGCCCGTTAGCGTTTATGTGTGTTATTTCTTTATGTTCTTTTGCCCCGACGAATTGCTGTTTTTTCTTCTGCTTATTTCTTTTTACTTTTCTCCCTCTTTTTTTTTACTCCTTTTTCTTCTTCTTCTTCTTCTTCTTACTCAGTCCGGGGAGTCAAGAGGTCAGAGGGTTGAAAGAAATGATGAAGCTAGTGCCCTCGTGATTTATGATCGGCCAAAAGCTTGGTTTTCCGAAAGAGACCGAGTGAAGAGAGGAAAACACGATTACATCTTGCGCGGACAGTCGAGAAAATTGTTCTTTATTGGTATTTCTATCGGTCAAAATTTTACAGCCAAAAAGTTAAATTACATCAGGGACAGTGGATTACACGGTTTTGGAAAAAAAAAATCGAAAACGAACTCAATTCGCGAGCTCGAGACTTATATGCGATTTGTTTCGAGCGCCGGAAGCTCAAAATGTGTAAGCTCTCTCTTCCAATTGAAAATCTCTCCGTCTCTTTTACCGCTCGAAAAAAATTGAGGGGAAAAAGTGCGCTCCATTTGTTGCGAAACGCGCATCATATCAAGCATCGATTTCGTGTTTTAAACTTGGTTTTCTTAGCGCTTTGTCAGTGGAAAAATAATCAAGCTAACGACTCGCGATCGAAGGAAGAATAAATAATGGAAAATCTATGTGGCTCGAGCACAAAGAGGCTCCCGGACGAGTAATCAAGTTTTACGGTCGAGAGGCCTATAGATCTTGGCGACTCGTCGGCTGTACACGATACATATAGACACGGCAGCTCGTAAAGCATCTCGTCGAGTAGTCGTTATTATTTAACTACTAATTTCACGTGCTAAAGAGACGTTATTACCTAAGAGGTGATAAAGCCTATCCTCGTATAGGTGAATAAATGATTCGAGAAATTCAAGTGCGGAGAACGTCAGTGTACAAGACGTAGATATATTATAAAGGGGGCAGCAAGCCTTATGGGTTCCGAGTGTTCCGTAATTACACTCTTATCGTTGCGCCGTTGCATTATCAAAGCGTAGACACTCGGCCAGCCGCGCACTGCCAGCGGCAACTAGTTTTAAACACACACACACACATTCAGCTGCGAAGGTGAGTATAATTTTAAACTCGATACTTGTGGCTGTCGGGCGCACTCGCAAGTTGCTAGCGGGCGCGCGCGCGAGCTTTAAACGATTTCTCGCAGCTCGAGCTGGTAGCTCTGGGCTGCGGTGGCCGAGCAATAATGTCTCGGTGTTAACCTTTATCTTTACAACGTGCAACGTTGCTGCCTCACGAGCGACACTTTCTTGCAGTGTTATACTGCTACACACCTGCACGGCTATAGCCACTGCTCGTTCGCTCGCGCGCGCCAAGAAATCGCCTTTGGCCGAAATGGTCGAGCGTCTGTTGGTAATCGGCTTACTGCCGCCCTCCCGCTGCCACCTCCTCTGCCGGCTCCCGCACATAGTAGCCCCTAAACTAGCCTTTTATATTTTCATTGTTATTTGCTCGCGCGTCTAGTCTCGGTAAATACACTCGTTCGCTCGCGTGTAGCAGCGCAATAGAAAAAAGGGGGGCGACGCTCCCGGAGAGGCCAGTCATTACTCGAGGATTTTTACCCTTCGACTGTTGTCGTTGCTGCCGCTATAAAAAACAGCTTTTCGCATGCTTGTTAAGGGCAGATTTGAATTTCATTTGTTCCGGCCATCGCTCCGCGCCCGAGCTAACAACGAATTTGTGTCAAACCGGCTTGTTTTCGATAATATTCTCGCTCATCGGGAGACAATTAAATACTCGTTGGTGTATAATAATTACACTGGGGGACTGTATAGATAGGCTGCTGCTGCACCGCCACTATAATAACAGCTCGCGCGGCTGCTGCTACTGCTGCTGCTGTGTAGCTATACTCTCGAACGAAGAAAGTAATTAAAACGTCTTCGTCTCGTGAGAAAACAAAGAGAGAAAGAGGCTATATACACTCCCCAGTGTACACATCGTGACAATTTTCCACTTTCTCTCGTTTTTCTTTTTCTTTTTTTTTCTTTTTTTTTGTAATAATAACAGTCGCTGCTGCTGCCTCCGTTACAACCGACCGAACTCGCTGTGTGTACCCCCCAGCTGGTTTTTCGCAGCTATTTATATCATTATACGAAAGAGATACTGTATATCCTCTGTGATTTCCTGCGCTTTATTTTGCAGCCTCCAATTTTTCGTGTCTCGTTCCCCTCGAGCTATTATCCCGTCTTATTTAGTGCGTGCGTGCTTTTTGTAAATCATCGCTATCGCGCGATTAGATTTTTATTGTAGCGGCCTCGCCAAGTGCGCACCCACAGTGGGCTCTCCGTAGCGCGCCGAATAAAAAGCGATTTTTTTCTCGCATATCTCGCGACAAAATCAAATTTTACCTGCAGCTGCGAATGTCTTTTTTTCCAATTCTATAGCGATATAGCGCGTTGGAGTACTATACGTATATGTACAAGCCGAGTTGAATAATATAACGTAAAAGATCGACTGGCGTATACGTACGTCACGGGCGTTTTAAACCTCCGGCTGACGCGATGTTTTCTTTGCCATTCAACGATTGGCAGTGCACGCGCGCGCGCGGCTGGGAAAAGCAATGAATTTCCAATGAGATGCACGACTTGGAGAAGTCTCTACTTCATTAAATATTTATCGATTTTTGTCCCTGCGCGATATGCGTGTCTCGATGCGTCGACGCGTGTAGGAGAGAGAGAGAGCAACACTTTGCCCCCGACGCGTGATTTTAATTTACACAATCGACAACAATAGATCCTCGCCCGTCGTGGAATTACACCGCCTCGTACATTCATTTAAGCTTTTCCTTAGTAGTACACAGAGGCCAGTGGACCTAATAATATGTACGTATACAAGTGCAAGTAAGCAAAACGATATAAATGTGCATGTGTGCGAATGCGAGTGTGTGTCGGTATAGGTCGAGAGTTGGTCTATAGAGAGTTAGAGCAGCGGTGCGCTCGTCACGCGGAAAATCGAATTGCTTTTGCAGTTGGCGGCGCGGTGGCAGTGGTGTTAGCGGTGCGATGCAAAAAGTGTCTATAACTGACTGTGTGCACTCGACAAATTAGGCCAAGCGCTGCCTAGATGCGAGTGGCGCGCGCGAGAAATGCCATTCCAGTTTCCTCCTCCTCTCTCTATCCTTTGTGTGTGTATATGTGCGAGTGCTAGTCTGCGGCTCGACCCGTGAGTATAACTCGCTGTATATACTGCTGTACTAGTACTGTGCGCTGCACACTCTCTGCTGCTGCTGCTGCAAAGTCCCCAAAGAGCAGTTGCCGGAGATATATAGGCTGGACAATTATCAAACTGTCGATGTGTATATATGTATAGTATACTGCCGAGCTCGAGTGGCACAGTGCGAAGCCTGTTGACCTACGAAGACGTCGCATTTTTAAGACGTTTATTTCATTCGATGCGCTGCTGCTGCTGCTGCTTCTACTGCACTATAACTGCCTCGACGCTCGGACGCGCCAGAGCGAGCAGAAAAAAGTTTGCGGGGGGAGAAGGCAAGATTTCACGTGTATAAGTTTCGCGTGCGAGAAATATGTAGTAAGAGAAAGAGAAAAGAAGAATTGGAAAATTGAAAATTCATGGCTCTATGGGTACATATACGGCTGCGCGAATTTTGGCATGACTTTATAAATTCATAGTTTAATATCATTCCATGTGACCTGGAAAAAAAGCTCCCTCTCTCTCTCTCTCTCTCTTTCACAGCCGAGCGGATGAATCACTGCGAATGGCGGGTAGATGGCATAATTTATGTAACGCGCCACACTAGTTTGGCCAAAAGAGAGAGAAATAGAGCTTTGGGTAGCTCGCCCCGTACAAAGATATAATCTACTAATTGTATAGGGAGATATCGAACTCTCGCACGAGGCTTTGCCGTTCAAAAACCGAAAAAGAGTCTATAGACGCGTCTTTATACGGGCCGAGTCTTGGCGCATTAAACTCTTGCTCGAGCTTTAAAGACACACCAGATGAATGGTCGTCTTTATGTGCGCGAACGCTTAAAGCAAACATTTTCAAGCTGTGTAATTAAAGTCGAGTACTTGAGGTGCGTGCGTTGCACGAGCCGGTGAACAAAAAAGAAACACCTACGAACATTAAACCGTGACGTGATATTTTTTACGCTATCGATGAGATATTTTGTTAACAAGTTTTTCTCATTATTTCAGCCGGAAATCGTGGCCCATCGTGTATTTAACCATGTAAATAATAACTGGGCTCGACAATTTGCTGTAGCTAAATTAACGAAGTTTAATCTCGGCCGCTCGTAAAACATAAAATACTAAATAGCCATTTAAAAAGTCAAATTTAGCAGAAAATTTGCTACTTGATTAGGTTTAAATTGCAGCTAATAAGCAGCGGCAAACTATAGCCTCTGCATAAATGCAGTCCATATATTCGACGAGCTCATGCAGTTGCAATTGACTTTTTTTCATTATAAAAGCTCGACGATCGCAAAACAGAAGAAAAAGAATTGCCCCGTTGGATGAGAGAGATTACACAGTATTTAAGAATCGGAAAATGAGTCACTGATAAATCGAAAATCGCGTCTTATAGCGGCAGGAAGAGGAGGAGGGAGAAGAAAAAAAGGCCATAGCGTAAAGCACACGCGGCCTGCCAGCAATTCCGCAGGCCGTATAATTCAATCAAGCCAGGCGCGTGTGTGTGGGTACATGTATTATACGAGCTTGCTCCGTTATAGCGGCGCGTGTATGCGGTGAAACGTTGCATTTTTAGGATGCACGCGCGTGCATAGCGAGCGAGAGAGAATATCGACTTTTTGGCCTCGAAAAGCAGTGCAAAGCAGCAGCAGCAGCGGGAAAAGCATTGACGAGTCCCTCTCTATAAACTCTTTGTTCTAGGTATCGCGAGCGACTATTGCACAATATATGACGCTGCTGCTGTGGCACGGAGCTGCGAACAACGAGAGGGCACGACTTGATTATTGAAAATCCACCAAAAATCGCGTTAGTCAGTTGTTCCTCTCTCCCTCGCTGCTGCTGCTCCGTTTTTCGCTGCAAATGTTATTCTCCCACCCCACCTATCTCGAAACGGCCCGATGATTTTCTATGTGTAGCTCGAGCTCGTGCCCATATACATATAGGCGTATACAAACACTAGAATATAGGCGCCTGTTTCGGTATTGTGTACAGTAAATATGTTTCTTCCAAACGGCCCGCGTTATTGTAAGCGGATTATTTGGCCGTATATACGCGGGTTGTGCCTAGCTTCGCTACTGCGCTGTAGCCCTCTTTATACTGCTCGCAACACAGCCTCCTTCTATTGTGATAATACTTTAGATACCGGCGAAATTCAATATAAGATAGCAAAGAGGATTAACGCAGTTGATTTGCAATGTTAATTTTGAGAGGGAAGAAAGTATAAGAGAGGGAGAGAGCATAGATTTCCCATTGCCATTTACGAATACAAATGCGTACGTACAAAGTTGCGAGGAGATGAGTTAGGATAGACTTTGTAAATCTTAACTCCATCAATCTAGTGCAGATCAAAAGCATCTCTCTCTCGCTCGCTGTATAGTTGCAGAATCCCTAATACAGTACTAAATCCAATTCGTATCACATATCCCCGAAGGAGTAGCCTGTAGCAGCGGCAGCATCACTCTCTCTTGCATAGAACGCACATATAGCATCCATAGGTACGGGAATATGTGCGAGTTTACGTGTATAGGTATGTGTGTGTATGTGTCTGTATGCTCGAGTGCGAGTAAGTGCGTGAGAGAGCCGCAGTGTATGTGTATGTTCGAGAGAAGAGTGAGATCGATCGCTCCACTTAGGGAGCGGTGAATCCTCCGCGCGCGTTTGGATGCACTTTTCTCTTTTCTCTCGATTCCCTATATGACTAGCTCTCTTTCTCTCGTTCTGCGCCGCAGCCACGACCTATAGCTACGTATGTATGAGCGATTACATGTTGTAGCAATGGAAGCAGCAGCAGCTGCGTCGCTGCACTTACTTACATACACATACATCTACATGCATGCAAGGAAAACAAATCTCGGAGAATCGCCAAGAGACTACGCCCCCCTCTTTCTCCATCTGCGAGTACGTACGGCTCTCAAGCTCTCGTTCGCTAAGCGATGACTTTTCATATCGTCCCGTGTAAGTATGTGTGTGCCGCTGTTGCTCGACCACATCCCGAGCGACGATACCTCTCTTCTTACGCGCGTATCGCATGCAAACGCGAAAAAGAGAGACCGGTAAGGCTTGCTCGAAGGATATCGCGATCGAGGATCTATTTGGCAGGCCGAGCGGACCTCGGCCAATTGGCAATAAAGTGTCGCTCCTCGAGATATACATAGAGCTTGGCGCGTGCGGGCGGCACGTCGCTCTCCAACGGATCGCGCGCGCGTACGGAAAATAATTTCTCGGATCTGTGGCGAGGCTGAATGAAAAAACCCTCCCCCAAAAAATAGAAAGAGAAGTAGGTAAGCGATCGAATGTATATAGGTGGAAATGCTTACCGGTAATGCCGAGCAGAACCCAGCATACGAGGCAGAGCACGTAGTAATTAACGCACGATGACGTTCTCATCCTCTTCTCATTTTACCTCTTTCTTGCTTCTCTCTCTATCTCTTCTCTTTCTCACTCACACTCGCTCACGCGCACTTTTCCAGCTCCTTCTTTCTTTTAAGCTTCTTTTCTTCGGCTCGTCGTCGTCGTCGTCGTCTTGTCTCACGGAGCACTTGACATATCTCAGAGCAATCGTACGAGTGCGAGTAGCAGTGGCACTGGCCCATTCATCCCAAGATAACAACTATAATGATGGATCATCGTGACGTAGCGATGCCACTACTACTACTGTCGCTGTTGTTGTCGTCGACGTCGTATGCGTTATCGTTGAATGACCCGAGTGCACATGATCACGTCATTATTATCTCGCACCATCAACTTTTCGAGAATCAACTTTTGATCTCGTCTTCGCACGCACTTTACGCCGGCCGAGGAAACAAAAAAAATTTCCACGACCGGTTGATGGATGTACGCAAATCGACACACTAGCACACTTTTTTTTACACGAGCAACATTTACATTTCTAGCTGTTGTTGTTGTTGTTGTTGTCGCTATCGTTGTTGTTGTTGTTGTTGTTGCAGATTGATTGCCTCGTTGTTGTCAAAGAGTCAGATATGGAGAAGAGAAGGTAAAATAGGTAAGTGATAGAGGCAAGAAGAGAGAGGCAAGTGTATGTATGTTATAAGCGAACCCGGGCGAAGCTCACTCACTCCTCTCTCTCTCGCTCGCTCGGCTCGATCTCTATCCCCTGTTGTTCGGCTCGAAGCTTTGGCAGACTGGCTCGCGCCCGCGCCCCAGTAGTAACCCCCTGCCGTTTGCCGCCACCGCCGCTGCTGCTGCTGCTGCTGCTGCGTCCCGGGGCTCCCTACAGCAGCAGCAGCTGCCGCGCACGCGTATTATAACATTGCGCCCTATTCTAAGAGAAGTTGACTCGAGTCCTCCTCCCTCCTCCCAGTCTCTCTCTCTCTCGCGTGCCGATTATTACTGCTGCTGCTGCCGCTACTGCTGCCACTGCTGCTGCTGTTCTTTGGGCTTCTTTTCTACATGATTATCTCTCGCAAATATACGTACGGCCATGTCACAAATACGACCAATGATGTCATTACGTCGTGTATTTTAGAGC
Source organism: Trichogramma pretiosum (assembly GCF_000599845.2). NCBI lineage: Eukaryota > Metazoa > Arthropoda > Insecta > Hymenoptera > Trichogrammatidae > Trichogramma > Trichogramma pretiosum. The sequence continues at coordinate 812,920 of NW_019641665.1, forward strand.
CTCTTCTACGGGCTTCTCTACGGAAAATTTCCAATAATTTAAGCTGGCCCTTATTAACTAGGAAACGGATTCCCATGAAAATTTATTAGACTAAATTTTCTTATACGGACGATACCCTGTTCGGAATTTGCCAATTTTGTCAGAGTTCGTCGACACGGCTAATATATCGATTCATTCACTTAATTGTGAGTATCGACACGAGACTAGACGATAGAGATTTTTCTCAACTTTTTCATTTAAAAAAAGAAAGAGAGGTATCCACATTCGAAAGCGATGATCTTTCCTAGCCGCGTGTTTTACGAGCCTCGAGAACGTGATCTCTTCAGTCCTGGCGTGGCATTTCCAGCGGCGAACGAGGTGATACGTCTTCTTGATGGTCTTGTGTCACGCGTAGGTACTTCCCGTATACGTTCGACTTTACAATACTACACACATAGTTGTCTCTCGTATTTATTTCTAACGGTGTCCTAGACCAAGCTGCTGCAGTAAGACGAGCTGTTCGGGCAAAATTACATTTGCGCAACTGTCGCCCAAGTACCAGCTTCGGGTGTGCTGGCGACGACGAATTCGGCTATACAATGTACCTACCAAGTACGTGCATGTGCGATGGGATTTTTAATTAAGCTCGCTCGCGCACGTCTCTTAATGAATAATTTTTCCAGCGTCGTAATTGTTTTTATATTCCCTGGGAGCAGTCGCGCGAAATCAGGCGTCAAAGTTTCATTTCTAGCGACGAATAAGCCGCGTTGAGAAAAGTCTATATAGGCGAGGGATGAGTCGCGCGCCGCCAGCCCAGAGGAAAAAGAGGGACGAAGGGATTAATGGATTTATCGCGCGGGCGCGTGGGAAGCAGTGCTTTTCCGCAAGCGGCTTCTGATACGGCTTGTTGTTGTCTCGCTGCACACATAGTACAAAGGTTCTCTTGCTCGCTCCAGACTTCACTTTGTTGCTGCTGTTGCCGCCGACGCCAACGCCACCGACGTCGCTCGCTTGTTTTTTCTTTGCGATTTTTTTTTCAACAATTTTACCTCGATACTCGTTTTTTTATGGATGGGGGATAGGACTCTGTACAGAGGAGTCGACAGTTCATTTAGCCAGCCGCAGAGCGAGGGCGTCGCGTCAAATAGCTGAATTAATTGTTGTTTTTTGATTTCGTCATCAAGCAGAGCATTGTCGTAACTTTTTGATTTTGTTATTCACGTCATACGACGAAAGTTTCGAAAATTGATGAAGAAAATAATGGAAAATTTGGCCAGCCCTCGCTGCTGAAAAGCGAGACATTCATAATTCAGCGCGTGTATGATTATAATTTCATTATTTCAAATGAAACATTAATTAATTAATACGCAGTGTTTTCAAGGGTCCTGATTCACTCGCGGCGCTCGCGTTCGCGCTTTCAATGCTTTTGAAATTATACATCCACGTTATTGGACCGTATCTAATGACTTCAAATTATGTAGGTTACTCTGTGATCTTATCCTATTTGATTTCCTATTTGAGCCAAAATTTCAATGCAAAGTAGAGCCGCGCGTGTAATTTTCGTGCGCGAAATCGTGTGCGCTGCGCTGCGCTATTTTTTAATATAATAAAATCTCTCGAATGCCGCGAGCGCATAAATTAAACAAGGGATAGATAATTATACGTTTGTCGGACTCGTTGCTGCTGCGCGAGTGTGTGTAGGTGCACGCATGCTGCTGCTGCTACTGCTGTTGCTCTCTATTAATCCCAGCAGGCGGCACACGACTCGTACACGAAACTTAAAACAAGATATATACATAGAGCGAGCGAGAAAAGTCGCGCGAAGGAGAGAGCGAGACAGTTTGCAGACGAACGAGGAATACATACATCTTAATGCGTTTTTCAAGAAGCGTAGGCTCGTATACAGCTACCACGCATACATACTACATATACGCGCACACGGCTGCAATCAGGACTTTTCGCCCCCACAGACGCATTTAATATATGATACAGCGGTCGTTAAAAGTCGCGCGAGCTGCAGAATCTTCCCAGTCATCCGCTCGAACTTTTGCCTGACTTTCATCATGCTATAGCGGGCGCGCCGCACAACAGCCGAAAGCCCGTCTTTAATAAATTCTTTGCCTCTCGTCTTGGCTCTCTCCCGAGCTTTCTTCTTCTCTTTCTCGCGCTCGCTTCCTTCGCTATATATAACCTACACGTGCGAATATACAGTCAAACAGACAAAAGATAAACCGCGAAACGAAGAAAGCGCATTGAGACGTGCATATCGCACGTGTATAGACGACGAAGACGACGTCGGAGTGCCCCAAAGTCGACTAGCTACCGCTGCCTTAAGAAGGATTGTTGCCAACTTTATATTATATTATCTAGCAATGGAGAAATTTCGACGTGTGTGGGCTGACTCTGCTCTCTCTCTGTGTAAGTTATTCCACTCAACAATACCAAAAGCTCGGGCAAAGGTATAATACATAATGATGATACACTCGATGTTGCGTATATATTCTCTCTCTGTATCTCATAACTATCGATTATAATTATACACGTGCACACATGCGTACACACGTATACATAGCGTACGACGTGGTTAGAAATGAAAATTGAGGATTTGTGGATCGCGCGTGGAAATGATGAGGTTTGTTGGAGCAGTAAAATGCAGCTGTTAGGCGCATGGGATATATACGCGTACAAATGCGCGCGAGAAGAGCAACGAACGACTATGAGCACAGTCGTGCTTTTAGACGCGCGAGTTTAGAGCCTGGCGACACAGTCTACAATTTCTCGTTAGTTTTAATTATGGCCATGATCGCGCGCGCTTCGACGCCGATCAATTAAAATTGCGCTCGACGATTATTACGACGCGCCAACGCGGGACGCCGTGGCTATTACAGGTGACGGGCCAAAAAAAAATTGACAGCTTGCACGAGTTCAGTTCGGTTTTCGGCTGATCATCAGCGAGAGCGTGTCAATTTACTTCTTGCAATTTTTTTTCTAATTACTAAATTCGCGCTCGTGAAAGCTTGCTGCTTTTCATTCCTTCGTATAATTTTATTATCATGGTAAGAAATGAAAATATAGCGAATATAAAAAAGTTATATTGAAATAAAAGGGTAAGAAATCAATGTCACATCATTTACGTTTTATTTTTATAGTTATAACTGTATATTGTGTGCCGCTGCCACGGAGTTTAAAATCCACGAGCCCTTTTTATCGGACTGTTATTTTCTTGCCCTCTTCTCTCTCTTTTTTTTCGCTTTCTTCTTGCATCCGTTCGCGTGCATTTACTTTATCTTTTCTCTCTTGACTTTGGGATTCGGTGCACACGGTATATACGTATACTATATACACACACCGATGAACTACTTGAAAAATTGATCCTCTTGTGATTCTCGAGCACCCGAGATGATTACATATACGAGAGGCCAAAGCAAGTGCGACTTATAAAAATTTCACGCGCGCTCAACAAAAGCCGTATAAGCGAGAGTAATGCTATGATTATTTTTTCAAGCACACGGCTTGTGACGTGTCCATCGACGCAGTTTATATTTTTGTTGCGCCACCGCTTGCCTCCTTGTGCCAATGGAAAATAATCAAATAACCCCTTTCTAGCTCCACGGTCCAGCGTGGCGCGTTTTTTTTTTCATAAATAAACTGCCGCGGAGAGCCAAGTCCATCGATAAAAAATTGCCATTGTTTGATTTAATTTTTTCACGCTGCAAAGACTGCTGTAAATATTTTTTTCCTCCCTCGTGCAAGCGAGCGTTTATTTTTACGACAAAATAATCTAATACATTATGCACATAGGGAATATAATAATAAGTTATATATATGCAGGGAAAATACAGCTCGAAACTAATTTCAGCTCGTACACTCGGTACAGGATATACATACTGCACTTATCTATGTTCCAAAGCATATGTATATCGAGTATCAATTTTAATGATTATCGCCACAATTAATATCGATCATCATTTAATGTATTACGCATTGATAATCTCATGAATTATTCGGCGAGGTAGTTCTCTGCGCTTAAATATACTCGTGACTTTGATTCGTCATTTGGATTTGGCCACAGGTGTATTTTTCTGCTGCAGCTGTCACCGGTCGAAAGTTATAACATAAAATAAACAAAGGCGAGTTCGAGAGTACGTACGTACGTACGAGCTTGCTAATACGAATACAGGTAGCTCTGCCATAGTAGTAGGAGTCTATATAGGAGTAATGCAGGCAACATCAGATCCTTAAGCTGCTTGAATTCTATGAAAACATTGGCGCGCGGAGAGAGCGACCCAACAAACATTATATATACAATCTAACGTGTAAGAGCATTTCTCCTTCTTGAAATTCTCTCACGCTCGACTCAACATCCAGAACAACGTTTCCTCTCTCGCTCGCGCACACAGGGATTTCGCATGCTACAGCAGCAGCAGCAGCAGTAGCAGAGGGAGAGGCGGCGGGGGCGCGAGCTCAGATGCTCTCTTCTCTCTGAGCTCTAGATGTAGCCAACGTAGTAGTAGTAGGTAGAAGTAGCAACAGCAGCAGAGTAACGCGTACTAGCGCTATACTACACAGCGCAAAACGGAAATTCGCTCAGGATGTGCAGCGCGGGGGCGCGGTCGACATTTTCCTTTCACGCGCGTGCGAAACAATTTTCCTCGGCTCTTAGTTCTCTCTCGCGCGCGCGCACACATACACAAATCGATACGGTATAGGTATATGCAGAGGCTTGCACACGCTGCGCGCCTGCATTTGCATGTTATTATGTTAGCTTATAGCTCTCTGGCTTCATATGTATATTGGATTATTTAACCAGCAGGAAGATTTTTATCCCCCCATCTCCGGAGTTCTCTCTCCGGCTAAAGCTGAAATGGCCTTGTTGCGGCCGAGTGTATGTGTCTATAATGCAGACACGCATAGTGCACTGCACACATACTCGGCAGCGGGGGCTCGTGTATTTCGTGCATGCATGAAAAGACACGAGTATCCTAGCCTCTTCCTTATTGCAGCATAGGAATATTCAATATAGCCCGTAGCGCTTATAGTTTTGCTCATGCCTTGTATACATACATATGATGCGGTGTCGCCGCACTATTCTGCGGCTACTCTACTGAATATATGCATGTGTGTGTGTCTCTATGTGTGTCTGTCGATAGCACGTAGTACATAATCGAATAGATGCGCCCCAGCTCCAACTCTTGGAGACTCGAATTATAGAATCGGTTGCATATCATCGTATTTTTCCATGCGTCAAATTTCCGATTTAGCGCGACGCATCGACGACACGACGTGTACATTTACGTGAATGGTGCCGCGAGCAAACGTTTAACGCCAGCGGATTTATGAAACAGCTCTGCGATTCCGCGAAATGTGGACAACAATTTCTGCGAGGCCTATATATAGTCGAAGTGGCATGTAACATAACGTTGATCGCACACACACCGTTAGCTCTGCATAATTTGTACGCTCGGCCCGATGGATCAGAATACAATTTGTCCGACGCGCTCCAAATTATTAATTCAAAAGGAAATGTTGGCGTACTGCAGCGCAGTAGGCCGCGTAAAGCTTCGATTTCAATACATAAGATAATCAAGCGGACTTTTAGTGTCCCCGATTCGATTACCGAGAAATTTCGTACAAGCAATAATTTTGCAAATGGACGCGCGCTCGACAGCCAGAATAGAAAGCTCCGATAAATACACGTATACACGTGCGCACACCGAATGAGCGAAGCAATCGCCTCGCTAAGCTAAGAAACGATCGTTAAATTTTCCTCGATAATCCAGCGAGCTGCTGCGAGCGAGAGCAAATGTTCATAAACTCATTTAAAGGCTGGCCGTGTGCCGTGCTTTCGACTCGTCGACATTCGGGCTAACTCTTTTGCGCGCAGCAAAAGGCATTTGCATGTTACATATAGAATATATTCAGCATCGATTGCTGCGGTAGCGTAATTTTTGCGAATCGCGCGCGTGCAATGGCGCAACTTCGACTTGGAGCGGCTCGAGTCCTCTCGAGAGCTAATTTGGTTACATCCCTTTTGCGGCTTAACGCTTGCTTTGCTCTCGCGCCGCTCCTAATACCTTTCGTCGTCTGTTTATCCTCGGCAAGATTTGCATTTCCAGTTACTTAGTCGCGCGGCAAGTGTATACGTACAAGATCGAAAATCGTAACCATCATTTCTCTCCCGCTCGAGCAGCCTCGTGGCTTTTCATTTATAGGCGCAGTAGCGCACTACACGGCTGCAGCTGGGGATGTTTGCCGTGCCAACATAAATACACACATATATAAACGCGCTCTATTGAATCTGCCACACCGGTGTAAGCTTAGAAGAGGGGAGGTCCGAAATCAATTGACCGGAAAATACAGCGCGTATTATATTTCCCGACGTTCAAAAAGCCGCCCCGGGGAGAGAGGAAATGTTACACTGCTTTATTGAGTTGACAGTCAAAGTGCATACGGGATTTTCCGTGCTCAGGCAGCTGTAGAGTTAATCTCGGCCTCGCGTCCCATGTAAATATAATGGCCGCTACACGCATCGTCCATTTTATTTGTTTTTGTTTTCGTTCCAAAGAGTCGTTCAGATATTCAATAATCAAGTGCGATAATAGCGTCGAATTTACTTTTCGATAGGCTCGCAAAGTGGCCAGCTTCACATTATATACGAGCTTTTCTGCTGGCGCTTATAACTTTGCTCGAGCCACAGCCCCTCGCGAGTGCAGCCTGCATTACACGAATTTTCTACGCCGCGTACAGAAATATTATCGAGTGGCGGTACTTTGAGCGCATAAACGAAATTAGCGATTGCGTATATAGGGCGAGTCAGGGCTGCGCATATGCATATCGCAGCTTTAAACGCCATTTATCACATTTTCCCAGCTCGTCAGCAAATATTTATACCAGTCGCCAGATAAATCATTTTTATTAAACGCTTCAACGCTACCCTTGCACCTTTTTTTCTTTACAAACGATTGATTCTGATGAATCGACTTTTTATTTAAAAAAAAAGATCAGCTCGCGCGACTCATCGATTTTAACGCAGGCGCATGTGCGTGCGTGGTTGGATTTGCATTTAGCTCGAACGAATAATAATAGAGAAACGCTTCGTGATTGATAATAATTTCATGTTTATCATTTGACGCGCAGCAGCAGCGGCGGCAACTAGATTTCGTTCTGCCGACTACTTCTGTCTTATCATTAATGCGAGCCCGCGTACAGTACGCGCGTAATTTACGCGCGCGCGCGCCCGACACACGCGAGAGCGAGAGAGGCGAAATCTACATTTTGATGCGCGTTTCCGACAAAATAAATCAGAGCGTCGAAAACTAGATTTTGCGAATTATGCCGATGCAGCGGGGACGCGTATCGTGAAAGATTGCGGCAGCTCCATCCGTTCAAATTGCCTACTTAGTGCAGGCTGCATTGTCGCTGCGATAGCGAGATTATACGTACGCGCTTTTTTTCTGCCTTGGACAAAAAATAGCTTGTCATTCTACGGCTCACAGCGAGTTATAAAATTCATTTTCCAACGCAGCGCACGCGAGACGTGTCGCTCTCTGTCATCATATTTCAATCACTGTGGCCTATATATCGACGCGATTGAGACAAAACTGCCTCTGTCTCGCTTTTCACGAGCAAAGAAACATGTTGAGTCGTTTATGCTGTGCGACAAAAAAGCTGTATACGCACACAGGGCCGAGCTGGCGAGCTTTATTCTCGAAACGAAAAAACAAAAGGATGTCTTTTTCTTCGACTGGGAAACGATATCGAGTAGTTTGCAAGATTCGAAAACTGCGCGATATAATATATCACATCAAGATCGCTCTCAAAGTGATTTCGGCGAAAAAAATGCAATATCGACCGATATTACTAGGTAGATATCAAAGACGCGCGCGTGAGCTGCCTTGAAGTAAAATCGATTCTCTCTCGTTCTTACGCGTTAACGTGAAAAGTAGCACGCAAATAAACAAGTACATATTTTGCAGTTCAGTCGAGACGTTAAAGGAAAAATATTGTATTTATTCAAGTATACGTATAGCTTGCGAAAAAGACGGGATAATTCGATGATGTGACAAAGCTCTCTCTCTCTGCTCGCGCGCACGATGTTTTTTGTGCTGCAGCTCTCCTTCGTGCGCTCACACATACACACATACACACATACACACACACATTTGTTTCTTTTCGCGAGCTTGCGCGCGCGCGAGCTCGCGAAGTAAAACTAATTTGATCTGCGCACGGAAAAACAAGGAACGTGAATGCTCGACAAAAAAATAAACACGTAGTTGTATTATATGAGGAGAAGAAGAAGAAGAAGAGGAGGCGGCAGGGCAGGGGGAGGCTAGCCTGAGTGCCAGGAATGAAGAATGGCACACGGAGGAGTCGCATTTTTCGACTATGTACGCGACGTTTGCAGCGGCTGTCTACTACTGCTGCTACCGTCGCTACTGCTGCTGCTGCTGCTGCTGCTCGAAGAAGTATGCCTTGTGGGACGAACGTATTGTATACCTACTGCTGTGTGTCGCGCTGCTCTCTGCATGTGTATGGATCTTTGTTCAACGACGCCGAGAACTTTAGCCAATGTATATGCGAGCCGTATACTCTTTTTTTCCATACACCGTCGGCCAGGATTATATTAATAATTTTGTTATAAAGACAAAGCAGTTAAAATTAGCTGCACGAGGAAAGGCTTGCGAATAAAACGAGAATATTAATAGGGATTTTTTTTAATATACTGTAAAATACGCAGTAAATGCGTACAAATATATGCATATAAATACAGCCTTGTATATATAGATAGCAACGAATGTATACATCGTAAGTGGATTAGTTGCTCTACTCCTAACGAGAGTGAGAGAGAAAGAAAGTGAGAGAGGGGTATTATCTACTTAAAGTTGAATTTGTTTTCTATCCTTCCTCTTCTGGCGAGGCTTAATTCTCGTTAAATCGTCCCTGAGACTTTCTTTTTCGTGAAGCTGCAAGCTTGGGTTGCTCTATAACAGCCTGCTTGATGTTTGCCTTTTTGATAACGATACATAAAATATGCAATCATCTTGAAGGGTACTTTCACTCGATCCTGAAATTTATGCAGATCGAAGCGAGGCTTTATTCTCATTGCTACGATTTTCTATATCTCGTATTGTTGCGAGGAATTCAGGTTGCAGTACCACTTCTTTTGCTCAAATGCTCATTCATATTTGGGCAAATCTCCAAAACGTGGTTTCTTTGGGTAATTTGCACAAAAAACAATTGAAAATGAATGCAACCCTCTGAAACTTTTACAATATAATTATATTGTGATGAGGGGTGTGCGGGTACCTGGAATATTCGGGTCGGGACGGATCGATTTTTTTGATCGGGATTCGGGTCAGGTTCAGACTCACCCGAAACTAGGCTGAAACCGAAAAATTCAGCCAGCCCGACCCAAACCGAACGGGTCGGATAAAGATGTCGGGTAGCCCAATTTTTCAGGTATCCGCCGAAACCCTACACTAATAGAAATATTGTCCGTTCGTAGAAACGACCCCGTTCTTGACAACCATACGATATTTCTAGCAAAATTGTAGTCACTGGGCCGAAAAAAGAGGTAGGAAATAAGACTGAATAGCTAAGGCTCCGAAAAAGGAGGTAGCTTCTGTGCCAAAAAAAGGGTAGCCACTGGCCAAATGAGTATGATCATTGATTGACCTATGGTCAAATCGAAAATTAATTAACTTCTATATGGGTTATATTTTTGAAAATAACGTTCCATAAACACGAGTAACATTGGATGCTACTCAAGTAAAAATTGATGCTCTCAGCTATTCAAATCTAAAGCAAGGTATATTTAGCACCTACAAAAATGCAAACACTTTAAAATACATGATTGGCATTACTCTTGGAGGCCTTATCTCCAAGAGGCTAGTGGCCTCACCGTCAATGCTGCAAAAACCAAGGCCATCTTACTGGGCAGCATTCAACAATTAATGCGGATAGACAAGACATCTCTGCCACCATTGCGCGTTGGCGATGCCGTCATACCCCTCAGTAGCTCGGTGAACGACCTTGGAGTGACGCTCTCTGAAAACTTAACTTGGAATAAGCACGTCCCCCGGCTGTGCTCATCAGTTCATGGCGTTCTGTAGAGACTGAGATATAGTGGCTACTTTCTGTCCAGCACATTAAAGAGACGCCTTGTATTTTCGCTTGTGATGCCAATTTTTGATTATGCCTGCCTTACCTTCTACGACCTGACCGACTATCTAAATACAAAGCTGCAACGCCTGTTCCATGTGCTGGTGCGATTTATTTTCGGGCTGCGACGACATGCGGCTTTGCGTCCCTACCTGGAGGAGCTACACTGCCTGAGCATGGCAGACCGAAGAAGATATTTTCTGGCGATGCTCACTTGGAGAGTGCTTCGGACCGGACTGCCGCGTTACCTCGATCAGGGTCTTAGGCGACTGGACGTTACCATCCGCAGATCGGCTCGTTTGGCGGGAGACCGGCCGGGCGTATTCGATATCCGCAGGTGCCGTACAAATGCATACGCCGGGTCCTTCTCGCGCTCAGCGATGACCTTATGGGAGTCGCTGCCGGGCTCAGTTCGTCGGCATCAGAGAGAGGGTGGTTTCAAGGCGGCTTTACTGGCTTACCTTGCCGAAGATCGGTGAAGTCAGTGGTGATTTTTTGATTTTTGTGTTTTTTGATTTTTGTGATTCTGTGATTGTATACTTATGCTCTCGTTGTATTGTTGGATTGTATCGTTGTATTATTCTAATTCATTGTAATTTTTTGATTGTAAAACCCGTCTTGATATAGTTTGTAGATATAATTTGTATTTTTGAATTTAAAATGTTTTTAGTAATAAGATTGTGAATGGTCGAACATGGTTCGACAAAAATTTTTTCGATCGCTCTGTGCTAGACGCCTTATGAGCTGTCTGCGTTACAGCTGAAACCGTTAAATGTATTGATAATGTATTGGCAAGCCAAACTGTTCCATTGGAACTTGGCTAAAATAAACGTTATCTATCTATCTATCTATCTATCTATCTCCTATCATAGTCTTGCTTATGGTGGCTCTACTAGTGACCAACAGATAATCGAGAGAAGTGATCTAACTAAAAAATGGGGGTATTCTTGTGCAATATTCTTTATAGTGTTACAGTAAATACACCAACTGTGATGGCCGGTGGATCTCTTCGACATAAAATTGTTATTGATAACACAGTTGGTTGAAAAGTAATAATAATGTTCATTGAAGAACAATTAGATTAGGTACAAAGTAGGTATAATGATAGGCGCACAGCGAGGTGTTCTCTCTCTCTATCTCTCTCTATCTCACGATACGCAAATCATTTCTCACGTCCCACCGTCCCAGTTCAGAGATTTGGTGTCTCGCATGACTGCTGATGCCCACGCTGTTCACCAATGGGCCATGGATAATGGCCTTAGCTTAAATGCCCAAAAAACTCGCGTTTTATTGCTGGGGAGTCGCGTTTTCATCAATGCTCTTGGCAGAGCAAACCCCCCTAAAATTGTTCTGGCTGATACAACACTCGAGTACTCACTCTCCGTTAAGATCCTTGGTCTGGTGCTCGACTCAAAGCTGAACTGGGATGCACAAATTTCATCCGCCTCGTCTAAAATTCATTATGCCCTATACTCCCTACGTCACCATCGCAACTCCCTGTCACGACATCTGCGCCAGCGTCTCGTTCAGGCGCTGATTGTTCCACACCTCGATTACTCAGCGGCTGCGCTCACAAACCTCACGGCTGAGCAGAAGCTCCGAGTGCAGCGCCTACAAAATGCCTGCATTAGATTCATCTACGGCAACATCCCACGAATGGCACATATCACGCCCTATCGATTAGCGCTTGGTTGGCCCTCTGTTGCGCATAGGCGCGACCAACTCATGATTCTCCTGGCAAGGAAAATCGTGATCAGTAACACACTCCTGCCTGGCAGCGCGTTTCACACTCCTCGAGAACCGTGATCCCGACCGTAGAGTGATCCGACAACTTCCTCTACGTCTTGACTACCCATCTGTTCGTACATCAACACTCCATAATTCATGCACTCATATGACCACCAAACTGATCAACTCTCTACCAGCATTGTTCTCCCTTCTGGCCACCTCTCCCAACCCTCGCACGTTCCTCCGAAACCACTTCCTCTCCCTTGAGAAGTCAGAGTGGCTGCAGCGCTGTGCGACTGAGAATCTCTCACCCGTACCTCTTTCCCTCATTGGCCTACTTTCACTTCCCAACTACAACTAATAGTGCAATCAATTAATACTAAAATTCACCCCGCATGACTGCAGTCCCTAGGCAATTGTTGGTGGGCCTGGGGCCTTTGCTCCGTCTGCCCTGGCCCAGCGATGGAGCTGGCGGGCGGCTCCCGCATTCTGGCTTGTCCCGCTTCGGGTCGGCACTCATTGGGTGTCATTGAGCTTTTGTATATATGTAAATATGTAAATAACTGTGCTGTACTCTATTTTTTATTTTCTTTCATTTTGCCATTTTAAATTGTCTATCTGTATGTAATCTATTACCCATCTGCGCTAATTGCTCAATGTATCTATGTATTTTTATAATTCTTCATTTACTATCTGTAATCTACTTCGGGGCCACATGGGGTTCTACCCCCCGGTCCCATAAATAAATCAATCAATCAATCAATCAATCAATCTCTCTCGAGGCTCGGCGGTACCTCTACGCATTTACACGAAGTGCACGCACTCGTGGCACACGCGCACACACATACAGGAGGGAGCCACCGGGCGGCAAAACGGAGTGCAGAGAAAGACTTTGCAAGGCCGTGAAGAAATAGCAAAAATACTTTAACATACTAAATCAAATTGCTTATCAGTGTATCGCAACAAGAGTAGCAACTCTTATAATCAATAGATTGTATTAATAGAAGTTGAGTTTAGGTGAGTACGTTGCTGTGTGCGTGACTTCCACGAGCGTAATACATAAGCTGCATACTGGCTTTGCCGGGCTGGCTTCGGCCGCCATGGCCGATGACTTCCAAGTTTGAATGCAAAATAATATCAATAAGACGTTTGATTCTATAATGGAATGGCAAAAAGCACAAAATATCTATGAAAGGGCTCATGAAGATGGCTATGAAGATACAAAAAAAAGTGTAAAATATCATGCTAACCCCGAAAAATTTAATCAAAAAATACCCAGTTCTAAAATTCAAGACGCAATTCAAGGTGATAACGCAATGACGGTATACAGTGAGAACTCCAAAGGCCCATAAACTATCTGGGTTAAATAAAGTGGGAATTTTCAGATAACCCACTCAATATTTATACAATTGGTAAGGTAGTCTATGGAAAATACAAGTCTGCGATTGAAGTGAAAAAAGATGGTCGCTTCAGAGGGGAGGTGATTTTCAGTGATAGAAAAGAAGCCAATCTCTCCATCAGATGAAAAGTTTAAGCTTCATGGGTTGTCCACATATATTTCTAGCTATAAGCAGACTAGGAAAGGTGTGATTAAACATATCCCCAAAGAGCTATCTGAAGACGAGTTTAAAAATGCTCTAATATTTGAAACATCCATTTGTCAAGTAACTCGATTTACAAGAAGAAACCGAAATTAAACGTGAAACAAAAATACAATTATTAAAATTACCATGGGTTCCTGATTCTAGTTATACTTTCCCAGCTAGTGGAGAAAGAAATTTGAGATTTCGACATCAGTGGTTGAAACGCTTCAATTGGCTTATTTAATCTCAATTAGATGGCGCGTTTTGTAAGTATTGTTTTTTTTCGATGATGACACTGCTGGAAAAGGCGATCGCCAAAATTTGAAAAATTTAGTAAAGGAGCCTTTCAAAAATTGAAAAAAAGCTATTGACACTTTTAAATTACACGAGAATCATATATACCACAAAAATTGCATAATTAAGGGCACTGATTTTCTGAGTACAGCTTCTAATTCAAAGCGCGATGTACTTAATGTTCTCGATGTCGCAAGGATGCATCTAATACAAGAAAATAGAGAAAAGTTGCATTCAATAATTGACACAATAATAGTGTGAGGGAGTCAAGAAATCGCGTTAAGAGGTACAGACGACTATGGGCCGCTCTCTATCGATGATGAAGAACCAATTGTGAATGATGGAAATTTTAGGGCAATTTTGCTCATGAGAGTCAAATGTGTCGATGAAAATTTTAAAAAGCACGTCAAAAATGCACCTTTAAATTCAATGTACACCAGCCCAAAGATTCAGAATGAAACTATAGATATTTGTGGTGCTATAATAAATAAACAAATTGTGAGTTCTATAAACGAAGCAAAAGTATTTTCAATTCTCGCCGATGAAACTGCGGATATCGCAGGTTCCAAGCCTAAATTAGGCATAACGAAGACTCCGAACTTCCGATGTCCACCCATGACGAACAGAGATAAGACGATTTATATTGTAGTTGATACTACAAGTTTAAACAATTATTTCAACGCCATATATGATAAGCTAGTGCTAGATGTCATCTTTTTTCAGAACATCCGCGTATAGCGAGTGAAAAATCCACGTATAAAGAGGGATGAATGTATTTGAAAAATTTTAATTAATGAAATTCGAATAAAAATGTAAGTTTTTTTCAACAGTGGAAAATTAAAAAAAAATTAACAAAAAAATTCCACAAAACATAACTCATCACAAAATTACTTTGTTGTAACACAGCTTTTGATAAAGTGTTTTTAAGTAAATGTAGAGAGATTAACTCAACTTACTTGCCAAGCTCCAAAACTCATCCGATATGATACATGTAACACCAATTCCATCAATTTTATATGTGCATGTAGCACAGGTAGACTGTATTTAAAATAGTCTTCTGTGACATCCTTGCGCATAATAACGTCTAATTTATTCATCTCAGTTGGTCTGGCCTTATAGAGAAAACATGATTGAGTTGATTTATTTCCTGTTAAAGCATTGCAAACCTGCAAAGAGTTTTCATAGAAAATTTTATTTTACCCAAATAAAAAGAACAGCGTAAATGATTTTAAATAATGAGCTTATTTTTGATGATTTGAAAATCGATAATGAAAAAATACTTTAAAGTACGTGAGCGCACAAACTGATCATGAATTCAGTCTCGTTTACAAGTATTGAAATATAAGTAATCGGTAAATTTTTAATTATTTAAGTTCAACTACAATCTAGTTACCAATTATACAAAAAACGTCTATTTATGCTGAAAATTTGAATATTCAATGCGGTCATAAGAACTTCAAATAATTTAAAGAAAAAGACTTATTATAATGATAATTAAAAAGCTTATGATCTAATCAATATGGTCGAGTCTTAGAGAAATCGTATGGCATAAAAACTTTTTTTTCATGATGGTTTGAAAAACTTTTTGCCTGTGATGTTACACATGTCTTCAAATGTTATTAGAATTTTCAGGACTGTGCTTCATATTTTTTCAGAAACCTAAAATTAATATTTTCTCAAAAATTATGTTAATTGTGAGTATTGCTCATCATAGGGTGACTTAAAGCAAAAAACTAACGACCTTTTTGACTGGAAATTTCTCAAAAAATCTAGAATAAAAAT
This sequence comes from Trichogramma pretiosum, assembly GCF_000599845.2. Lineage (NCBI taxonomy): Eukaryota > Metazoa > Arthropoda > Insecta > Hymenoptera > Trichogrammatidae > Trichogramma > Trichogramma pretiosum. Next base: position 828,447 of record NW_019641665.1, read on the forward strand.
ACTCCAAAGGAATCTAAGCTTTTCGAAAGCTTACTCTATGTAGAGATATATACAGAGAGAAACGTAAAAGTTACAATCTACACATCAAGACTGATGCAATTTATCTTTCCGATCGATTCAGACTAAAATCGCTGAAAACTTCACACAGTCTCCTTTAAATTTCAACAAATACCTCTTCAATTTTTGTATGTTCTTATCGTCAAAAAAGTTCTGAAACTCTTTGTGACTTTTAGGTTTTTTTCAACAGAACAAGCTTTCAAAAAGCTTAGATTTTTTTGGAGTATTTGAAATTTTGTATTCGTTGTCTCAAAAAATCGTCCATATATAAAATTATAAATAATTAGTAATTTGTTAAAAAAGAGTTCTTACTTTTCCATCTATCATACTCAAAATCATTTGAGCGCTAACACTGCAACCAGCTATTTGAACGTCTGTGAAATTACGTAATTGTTCCTCCATTGATTCCTCTGTAGTGCGACATAAATCGACCGTTTCTTTTTGAAATAAAATTTGAATGGGGCGACAAAATCGAGTGGAATTCGGTGTCTTATTGAACCATATAGTTTTATGTGAATCTGATTCAATTAATATTAACGGCACCAAAGAAACGCCAAATACATTCTCACAAGAGACATCAATCTCTCCTGTGAGACTTTTTTGTTTAAATGCATGCGCATTAGTGCCATCAAACCCGTACTTACTAATCAATCGAAGTTTCATATTTAACTCCTCCGGATAACTAATATCGAGATACTTTATCAAGCGAGCAATAGTGTGCGACAATAAGTCCGCAAGTGGAACCTCACATTTCGATTCCGTAATAACAATATTATTCGGATAAGTATCTAATTTAGCCTTAGTTATCTGCAACACGAGAAATATTATAATGTAAATGATAAGGATGTGCGAGCATTTGACCTACATTCTTTTCCTTTCTGCGACGTCTACGACACCCCTTGGCCGAGGACGAGGCCGTGGACAATTGACACCGCCTGTTACACGGGCGCTTCGACCTGGCGTTCCTGGCCGGGGAGTCGCAGGATCTTCCGTCCAGGCCAGTGTACCGGCAACAGCCACAAACACAGTGCCTACACCTGCAGATTTGCCTAACTTGCACGTGGCCAGCAAAAAAGTTAAAACCGCCCCGACGGCAAAAGCTGGTAGTAGCAAGTCGCCCGTTGCGAACCCTGTACGACCTGCTGCATACACCGTCGCAGCGGAGCCTTCGCGTGTGCCGCAAGTCGCTTCTGTGAGCCTGAAAGTGACGCCGCTCTTTCCGACTAAGGATACAAACGCCTTACGGCCAGCTGGAAATGCCTTGGCGGAGCCCTCGCGTGCACCGCAGGTTTCTCCGAGGAGCACGAAAGTGACACCGCCCGCAGCGTCTTTGCCGAAACCTAAGCATGTCGAAAATCCTAGGCACGGGTAAACGGGTATCTCCGTCGACCGCGAAGGCAATTGCAAAAGCAACGGTCTCCAGCTCGCAAACGTCATCGACCGGGCCAGCCAAAAAGGCTTCATCGACCAGGCCAGCCAAAAAAGTTTCATCGATCGGTCCAGCCAAAAAAGCTCGCGACGATCAGGACGGCGGTGACAACGACAACGACGTCGCGTCCGTTGACGAAACCCGGTGCGATGACGATCACGAAGATGACGGTGAGGAAAAGAAAGGTCATTCTTGATAATAATTCATGACAATACTTAATGATGACAATATGGCACGTTTACACAGCCGCAATAAACAACACAAGTTTGAACAGGTTCTGTATAACTTGACTCGATTTTGGAACGTTCGCGAATTTTCGCAAAAATTTTAACCCATTCGCTGTATATTTCAGTTAATTGGCATTTGAAATATGTTTCAGGTATATTAGAAATTACAGATATACTTTCAAAAAAAGGTTACAACTTCAGAAGAAACCATTATAAACGTATTTTCAAAATTCGACTTTTTTGACATATTAACTAACATTAAAGAATTTTTATCTACTGATAAAAAATTACAAGTATCAACATCACAATCATTGTTTTGGCGGAACATTTCATTTTATGAATACATGCATTTTTCTCAAAGAAAAGTAACAGCTACATTTAAATATAAAGATTATTACAAATTCGCTTCCACTTACAATCACTGGTATATATATACAAGAAAATTTAAAGAACTTTTTACGTTACATATGTGCGAAAAATTATCAAGACAATATTTCGAAAAATTCGCCAGACCAGTGGCTATGCAATTTTCACCTTCTACGCTACCAGAAGAAATGATTGATACAATTTTCGATCTTTTAAGCAACAAAGATTTATGCAATATGTATTTGTCAATTCAATAGTTTTCATATAAAACGTTTTGCAATCTTGACAGTTACTTTTCTAAACACTATTTTCCAAAAAAATTCTGAATATTACAGCTGAACAAAAAGATTCATAAAGTCGTTTAGTAGTCGCAAAGAAAAACTATAACACAGCTTACAAACTATATCTCTGTGTTCCAACAGTAATGAAAGAAAGAAATTGTCAAGACACACAGTGCACATATATAAAATTTATTAATGTTTTTAAGCACATATTGAATAATAGAACTGATATGAAGGTCTAAATCAAAATTCTACAAAACTCAGCCCATAAAGGGTACTTTTCTGAAAATTTTGATTCTTATCAGGGATCCCCACCTGAATAACTCTGATCTGAACCTAGCGCACAGTGCCGAATGGCTAAAATAACAAAAATAAGCTATTTTTAGATGTAAAGGCCTATTCTGGTCTATTCTATATCTATTCTATCTCACGTGCAAGAACGACTCTCATCTTCTGTGTCACTTCAAAATTCACTCGCACACTCTCCATAACCCTCACCTCCACGAAACGCACCTCCAAGAATTCCAAGACTATCCTCAAGGATTTCACGTCTGGTTGCCGTCGAGTCTCGATCCAGGAATCCCATTCGTCGACCACCTATAAATCCAGAAATAGACTCATCGGACGAAGAGGAGAATATTCCGCAAATTCATTGTCAGGTGAAATCTGAGGTGAGGAACTTTGGCACTACATCTCATCTGAGATTTCACCTCAGAACTCAGCTGAAAAATTTCAGTGAGGTAGGAACTACATCGAACGCAAACTTGCCAATGACTATTGTTATACGAACTCAATTAAAATTTATCTTTCAATTAAAATTTATCTTAAAATATTTCTACAGATACTGTATTAGGTCCTAATGAAACAAAAGACGTCGTTTTGTACTTAAACCGTTACAATATCTTTAACTGTGATGATGCATATGCATTAAAATACTAAAAATTCTCGGTAAAGAATATGAGAAAGATACTGTACTAGTTTTAAAGTTCAATGATGTTGGCATACAATTTGTAATTCTCCAAGGTATATTTTATTGTAAAAAGAAGTTTATTTTGAAATTAAAACTTTAACAAAACTTGGATTTAACCATTTCTATCATGCTGATGAAATTATTGAAAACAATGAAAATTATATTTTAGTAAATATTAAAAATATTTCTCAATATCCACCGCTTATTTCTATAAAGAAAAAAAATTATTACTTGATATCCACAAGACATGCTTTTTAATATGTTAATGGATAAGAGTAGTTTGTAAATCAAAAAATCAAATAAAATTTATTAATAAAACAATGAGACATTTTTCTATAACACTAGAGTATATGAAGTTTACTGATAAATAACATAAAAACGTTCTACATAGAGTATAAACGCATGCAGTGCGATGTATCGCGTGATTGAGTCGTACACCCTGAGCAAAGGCAGTAAGCAAGCACGAGAGAAAGAAGGCGGGGGGGGGGGGGG